>NC_133328.1:334298538-334898538 GCF_042186555.1 Aquarana catesbeiana | reverse complement strand
TGGTTAAGCAAACCTACAACCACCTCTGATACTCGGAACCCCCTATTCCATTTATTTTCTTTCAAACTCCTCTTCTCTTACCTTATCCCTAGTGACTCCTTTTTACTTTCCCTTTTTTTTCCCTTCCTTAGGCCTCTCCTCCCTCTCCCTCCCCCATATAGAAACACAGAATTATTTTGCTTTCTTTATACAAAAGTCACTAAGTTTTACCAGTTCAATTCTTCTGTCCTTACCTACCCCCCCAAATAAATATACATCATGCAACAACGACAAACAACACCTGTCATTGAAATGCCTATCACTTAACGTGAAGGGCCTCAATCTTCCGGAGAAGAGATCACAAGTCCTCTCTGCCCTAACAAAACACAAGGCACACTTCTTAATGTTGCAGGAAACTCACTTCCGTACAGATACTGTACCCAAACTAGCAAACCATGTTTACACACGAGTTTTACATTCTACAAACCCAATCTCCAAAACTAAAGGAGCCGCCATTCTCATTTCAAAACATGCTGATTTCAAACTAACTGACTCACTGATTGACCACGACGGAAGATACATTTTTATCAAGGGCACGTTTGCTTCCAAACCAATCACGCTTGCAAATATTTATTGCCCGAATACCCACCAAGTAATATTCTTCAAGGAAATCTGTGACCTCCTTTCCACCTTCCAAGAAGGCATAGTGATTCTAGGTGGAGACTTCAATGTCCCACTAAACCCAACACTAGACTCATCCACAGGCACATCCACGCTTCCGTATCGGGCATTACGACAGATTACACTTCCATTACAAACCCTAACCCTCCACGACACATGGCGTACCATGTTCCCAACCGTTAAAGACTATACCTTTTTCTCTTCTCCACACCAGAAGTACTCTAGAATAGATTACTTATTCCTTTCCCAGACAGATCTCTCTGTCCTGCCACAGGCCACAATAGAACCAGATAGAGTTCCTATCCGCCCACCACCCCATCACGATGACTCTTACCTTCCCAGAAATTAAAAACACTTCTAAAACTTGGAGGTTGAACCCATCCCTCCTAAAAGACCCAGAAATACAAAGACAAATCACTACACGACTCAAATTATATTTTCAAGAAAATTCTACTCCAGACATCACACCCATCACACTTTGGGAAGCACACAAATGTGTTATTAGGGGGAAACGTATATCACTTGCTACCGCTGCCAAGAAAATGCACCAAGAACAGATCGCATCACTTATTACAACGATCAACAAACTCGAAGCGACACACAAACACTCTACCTCACAGAACACACTACAAGACCTTTTATACGCCCGCTCTTCTCTGATGACTGAATTAGGAAGACGTACCAGATGACAATATATTCTTAGACAGAGAGTTTTTATGAGCACGGTAATAAAAGCGGAAGACTTCTAGCCTGCACAATTAAAGCTGCTAAAACTACCTCAATCATTCACCAGATTCGAGACAAACATGGGACACTTCTCTCTAAGAATGAAGACATAACCAAATACTTTGAAAACTTCTACTCCAAGCTTTACAACCTCCCTCGACCCTCTACCGAATCAACTGATATGACTGACTGCATTTTCCAAAAAAAGACTTCCTAAAGGAACACTGCCCCAAACCTATCGCCGCACAACAAGCAGAAAATCTTGAACTCCCGCTCACTATCGAGGAACTTCATCTAGCAATTAAACAAACAAAAGTAGGTAAAAGCCCAGGCCCAGATGGTCTCCCCCTGATATACTACAAAAGCTTTTCGGATGCCCTTGCAAACAGGATGATAGCAGCATTTAATGCCCTATCGAATCCACTCACTCCCCCAGACAACATGCTAGAAGCCTACGTGGCTGTTATACCCAAGGAAGGAAAAGACCCTCTAGAGGTATCTAACTACAGGCCCATATCGTTGCTAAATGTAGATATCAAACTCTACGCGAAAATGTTGGCAAACAGGCTATTACCCCTTATCCCTGACCTCATCTCAACTGACCAAGTAAGCTTTGTCCCCGATAGAGAGGCCAGAGACAACACCATACGAACTTTAAATATCCAACATTGGCTCACCATATCAAAAACTAAGGGATTTCTCCTATCACTAGATGCTGAGAAGGCGTTCGACAGGGTGGCCTGGGATTAAATGCGAGAGGTACTAAAAGGTATTGGCCTGCCACTGCATGTTTACACACATCAATGCTCTATACACGAATCCCTCGGCGAGGGTTAAAGCAAATGGCCTCCTGTCGAACGCCTTCCCTATCAGCAATGGCACTCGTCAGGGATATATCCCCCCTGATATTTCTCCTAACATTAGAACCCCTCCTTAATAAAATTCGAACAAATCCAGACATTCAAGGCATCTCTATTAACAACAAAGAATTTAAAGTAGCCACATTTGCGGATGATATTTTCCTATCCCTACAGGCACCTCGGATGACCTTGCCCAACCTGCTAAAAGATATCACACACTTCGGTACCCTATCGAACCTCAAAATCAATTATTCCAAATGTCAAGCCTTAAATATATCTTTACCCCCACAAGACGCTTTACATTGCCAAGACTCCTTCCCTTTCCAATGGAAAAGAGAAGCCATCACCTACCTCGGCATCCAAATTACTAGACGACTGACAAACCTATATGACTACAAACTTCCTACACACTCTTTCAAAGATACAAGCGGACATGAAAAACTGGGCCAACCTAAATGTTTCATGGTTTGGCCGCTCGGCCTTAATAAAAATGATTGTCCTCCCTGTCTCCTTTATCTTATACAGACGATCCCTATTCACCTGCCTCCCTCCTTTTTCTCAATCTACAAAAAAGCCTGTACGGCCTTCATATGGCATAACAACACCCCATGCATTAAATACTCATGGTTCACAAGTACTAAAACCAAAGGAGGAATAGCCTTACCAGACCTCCACAAATAATACCTAGCCTGTCACTTAACTAGAATAATTGACTGGAAAACTCACAAAATGGGAAAGGTTTGGGTTATGTTAGAGAACTCATTCTTTCACAACCCCTTACACATCCTCCCCTGGATCTCACCAAAACATTGGCCACATACCATCAAAACACACCCACTCATATATTCCTCAGTACTGGCTTTTCGCAAGGCAATTTCCTCTCACCACATATCTACCTAACCAGGACCACTGACCTCCCTGAGGGGAAATCCTGATTTCCCCCCAGGTTTGTCAGCTACATTCCTATCGCAAGAATGACCACATGATGAAATCCTGACTCATCACCTCTTCTATAAAGGCCAATCCCGTTCCTACCACAGTTTGATATCAATGTCTTGCACAAAATCGTTCCCCTTCTGGTCATTCAGACAGCTGAGACATTTCTTTACTGCCAAGGACAACACTGACACATGGACAAGAAAGCTCACACCATTTGAAGCTCTTTACTCTCTTACCACCCCACAAAGACACCTGATATCCCTTATATACTCCTTTCTCCAGGATGATTCCCATCAACCACAGAAGGAACCTGCTCGATTATCTTGGGGCAGAGACATGCAACAAACCTTCACTGATGAAGAATGGGAAACCATTAACACATATGTACATAAGGGATCATTAAATGTGGCGATTCAAGAAAATGGTTATAAAATAGTCACGAAATGGTACAGGACCCCTTCCTGCTTGCATAAATTCACACCTACAATTTCAAACATATGTTGGCGATGCAAACAGGAGGTGGGATCTATGATCCACAAATGGTGGGAGTGCTCTGAACTCCAACCCTTTTGGGAAAAGATTCATTCCATAATAGCTCAAGTAACCACTTACACACTAGAATATAACCCGGCTCAATATCTCCTCCATCACACAACCCTGTCTAAACAAACTTACTTCAAATCTCTGGCTATGCACATGGTCAATGCAGCCAGGCTATGCATCCCAGTACACTGGTGATCAACTGATATACCTACCATTAGAGAATGGCTCACCAGGGTTGCAAGGATTGAGGAGATGGAAGAACTAATATACATATCACAAGATCGCATGCAAAAATGTAACGCCACTTGGGCGTGCTGGACACACTTCAAAACTACTGATTAATTTCAATCCTACTTCCCTTCATGATACTCCATTCTCCAACCACACCTGACTTGATCCCCCGAAAGCCTGATAAAGACATTAGAATTTAGAGAGGGGGAGTGGCCCCTCTTACCATCCTTCCCCTTTCCTTCCCCCCATACTATTCCTCTTCTCTCTCCCCTACTACTCCTCCTTTCTACCCATCCTTCCCCCTCCTAAAACTCCCCTCTTACCCTTACTGTTTCCTCTCAAAACTCCTTACCCCCATCTCACCTAAACCACTCTCGCACCATCATACCGAAATGACCAACAGATCAGGAATAACTCGTCTGCCATTTGCCGATCTTTCCTCAACACGAAAAGGTTCTCCTTAACACTTTGGAGAGAATGACAATCACCGATACCTATAGGCAACAATCAATAACAACCATAACTCCCTCACACACACAACTTCCCTTACAATGTTTTTATGTTGGTCTCCCATATAATAATCTTATTATGCTATGATCTGTTTGTATGGTTTCAAATCTAAAGATCTTTTCCTCCATGGCTTCAGATTTGGCAACTGTTTTTATCCTACCTTTCTGTAATAATGTCATGGATGCTCCTTACTGTATTACTGTTCAAATACTGTATGTACACTTCTGTTACCCCTTTCAATAAACTTTCTTGTGGAACAAAAAAAAAAAAAAATACTACTGTAAAATAATAAAAACAGCCTAGGAGTTAAACTATTGTTTATGAAGACATTGACGTCCAATTCTATGTTCAAGCCATATGGTCTATAAGATTTATTTAAACAAAAAATCCACCAGGTTTCCATTTTAGAGATCTCTCCTGCTGTGACTACCTCTCCAATAGGGGTTAAACATATCTATAGCCATGAAAGAGGTACCCTTCAGGCTTTTACCATGGCATAACGCATAATGTTTTTACAAGTTATGATTCAAAAAGCCTTTGCGGATATTAGCCAAATGCTTCTTGAGTCTGACCTCCAATTTGTGAATAGTGTCACCTACATAGTGTAACCCACAAGGACACGTGATCAAGTAGACCACATTCTTGGTCGAACATGTAATGAAGGAATTTAATTGATATGTTTGACCAGTAACATAAGAGCCAAAAGAGAGATACTTTCGCTCTCTAAAACAATTGTTATGGCAAACTTCACACTTTCTACACAAATAGTAACCGTGGAAGTCCCCAAAAAAGCTTAGTTTGATTGGGGGTTTGATTATGGAGCTACCTGGAGTCTGAGAGGGGGGCACCTCTATACCTAACCCTAGGGTGTTCAGGAAGTATGGGACCTAGTATTCTGTAATTTTTCAAAACATTCCATTATTTTTTAAAGATCTTTTAATGGAGAAATGTTGTGTTGAATAGGTAGTGAAAAAAGAACAATGGGAAGGGAAATCGTCATCTTTGTTCCTAATCTTAGGTTTTAACAATTCTTCTTTTTCCCTTGATCCAACATCAGCAATGACCAAATCAAATTCATTAGCTGCATAACCCTTCTGGAGGAAGTGAGGTTTAAGGAACTCTGCTTCCCTCATATAATCATCTTGAAAGAAGCAATTTCTCCTCAATCTCAGGAATTGGCTCATAGGGACAGATCTGAGCCTAAGACTCATGATGACAACTATCCGTTCCTATGTAGCCATTCCTGTCTGTATCCTTGAAATAGGCAGATGTAATAAACCTGCCATCCTGAATTCCAATGTCCAAATCCAAAAAATGAATAGTGGAGATACTGGCCCCATGCTAGAGAACAATGCCTTGATCATTGGCGCCAATGAACAGATCCAAAGAGGCTCGATCTCCCTCCCAGGACAGGAGGACTTCATCTATATAGCGCTCCCAGAAGACCAATTAATTCCTCCATTGACCATAGACAATGTCCTCCTTCCACTTGGCCATAAACAAGTTGGCCATACTTGGCACAAACTTGGCTCCCATCTCCACTCCACGACCTTGCAGATGATACAAGCCATTAAACCAAGAATAATTGTGGCTCATTGCAAAGTCGAGGAGATGGAGAAGAAATTGTTGCTACAACAAGTGGATACCAGAGTCTCTCTCTAGATAGCATTTTACAGCCTCTCTACCATGTTGGTGGAAAATTATGGAATATAAAGAAGCCAAGTTTGCAGTGGCCATAATATATCCTTCTTTACAGGTTATTTGATTCAAAATATTAATAACCTGCGTGCTATCTTTAAGATAGGATGGAGTTTTAGAAAAAAGAGGCTGCAAGAAGTTATCTATATACCTTCCGATTCTGGAGGTGACAGAATCGATTCTGCTAATTATAGGCCAACCTGGCTGATTCAGAGGATTCTTGTGCACTTTTGGGAGATAATAGATCACCGGAATGCGAGGTGCAACCGGGATCAGATAGAATTTCTCCTTCTTATTCAAAATTCCTCTTTTGAAACCTTTATCCATAATTATCTGAAGCTCTTTCTTATACTTCTGAGACAGATTATACCTCAAAGGAAAAGAAGTATCCTTTTCAGACAAGATACAATTCATCTCCTCTATATAAGCATTACTATCCAGAATGACAATACCGCCCCCCTTGTCACCCGGATGGACGGTAATGTCATTCCTTTGTTTAATAGATTCCAAACCTCTTTTAAAAACTACATCTATCTGTTTTTTTCTTAATTGTTCGTTTTTCTAAATCCTTGAATACTAGGTCCCTAAAAACTCCAACTGAAGGAGCTGAATGGCTTGAGGGGTTAAAAAGTGAAGCGTTCGACAGAGTGGTATGTTGAAACTCTGATGGAACCATAATCCTATTATGAATGGGATTTGAGATAATATATCTCTGCACATTAGGTTTGCAAATATATTTGTGGATATCCATATATGTTTCAAACTTGTTCAGGGAATGGGGAGGGACAAACTTAAGGTTGTGGCTCAATACCACCCTTTCTTCATGAGAAAGGGTGGCTGTGCTGAGATTGAAGAGCCCAGCATCTGTTATACCTGTCTTCTTTTTAGACCTTGTTCTCCTCCCCCCTCTGGTCCCTCGTTTGGCTCTATATTTCTTTTGAGGCTTGCTCCCTTCACGGGAAGAAAACTTCCATTGGTGGAGTGGCAATTGGTAGATTGTGGAGGTACATAATCATTATAATTTCCCCAATTCTCATTGCCACTATTATCCTTTTCATAAATATATGACCCACCAGGGAAAAAGTTTCTGCTTTTACCCCAAGAATTGTTATTCCGGCCACTTGAAGGTCCCTGTTGTGGATGTTGCACAATATACTTTTCATTACCCCCATATTGTTCATCTTCTCTAAAAAGAGATGCAAACTTATTATAGGTGTTAATGGGCTCATGATACGGAGGACGTCCTCCTCCTCTATTACCTCTTCTAGGGCCTCCTCTGCCCCTAAAATTGTTTTTAAATGGTTGCCCGTATGAAGGTCTAGGTGAATCACTGTTCTCCTGATAGGTGGAAGGCTGCAAAGGGCCAGGAGTTCCCTGAAAAGAACATGGTATTCCACCTGTCCTAGGAGCAGCCTCCACATAGGCAGCAATATTGGCCTGCTCTTTACACTGCCATTTGAAAACTCTGCTGTTTTTATAATCCTCCATATCTTGAACATATTTCTTTTACTTTTTAGCTTTTTGTTCAGTGTTTTCCTTTTCTAAATGTTTTCTAAGATTATCAGATCTTTTTTTTGTAATCCTCTTGATCTTTAAGAGGATCTAGTTTTTCTCTTAGTTTAGTGATCTCCTCATAAATTTTGGTTAATTTACGTATTTTACAAGTAAGAGGAAAATCAAGAAGGTATAGACCAGTCTTATTGAAGTATTAAAACCACTCAGAAGTATCAGTATCCTCATTATAAGGGGCTAATTCCCATCACAAACTGCTAGGGACGATCTTTGCTGAAATATATCTCTCCAAAAAAGCCACATCCCAATTGACATGTAGCTCTGTAGTGAGATTATTCAGCCTCATAAAGACCCCACCAATATCATTCTGAGGTTCAACAGAATCATTTAAGATGCTCTCAGTGTCAATGACAGGGGTGGCTCTAAAGTCAAAAATATCCATAATCAGACTCTGCAACAGCAAGTGAAAAAAAGGGGAATACCACCTCTGCAGCCACGTGGATGAGTTTTTATTTACAGAGTTTTTTTATAACTCTGTCAGTCATAGAAACATAGCTTTAGGCTGTACAGCTATGTAGTAAAACCCAATCGATAAACCAGTTGAGGATGGAACAAGACTATAGAAAATAAATAGGGAAGAGCAAAGTGAATACTAAATAAATAATTCCCACTTACATAAAATACAAACAAAATAAAAAAATCAGTGCATCGCTGTAAAACATCACTGACGGTTAAAGCAATATAAAATAAATATCAACTTCCAATATAGTGCAATGAACTCCAAAGTGATATATATATATATATATATATATATATATATACATATGCTGTGACAACATTTACAAAATTCATGCTATTCCTCATCTAATCCTGACTTGTAAAACAAATGCAACAAAAGATAAATAAATATGACAAACAAAAAAAAAAGTTTTTTATATACACTGCTCATATAATTAAAGGAACACCTTTTTAATCAGAGTATAGCATCACGTCTATTAAACTCCTGGGATATTGATCTAGTCAGTTAAATAGCAGAGGGGGTTGTTAATCAGTTTCACCTGCTTTGGTGTTAATGAAATTAACAACAGGTGCACTAGATGGGCAACAATGTGACAACCTCCAAAACAGGAATGGCTTTACAGGTGGAGTCCACTGACATTTTTTCCCTACTCATCTTTTCTGACTGTTTTCACTAGTTTTGTACTTGGCTAGGGTCAGTGTAACTACTGGTAGCACAAGGCGATACCTGGTCCCTATAGAGGTTGCACAGGCAGTCCAACTCCAAGATGGCACATCAATATGTGCCATTTCCAAAAGGTTTGTTTTGTCTCCCAGCACAGTCTCGAGCATGGAAGAGATTCAAGGAGACAGGTAGTTACTCTAGAAGAGCTGCACAGGGCCATAAAAGGTCCTTAACCCATCAGCAGGACCGGTATCTTCTCCTTTGTGCAAGGAGGAACAGGATGAGCACTGCAAGAGCCCTACAAAATGACCTCTACCATGCCACTGGTGTGAATGTCTCTAACCAAACCAAACAGTCTGCCACTGGCTCCCTGTACTTTTCAAAGATGACAGAAGGTTCACCCTGAGCACATGTGACAGATGTGAAATGGTCTGGAGAAGCCGTGGAGAATGTTATGCTGCTGGTAACATTGTTCAGCAATGGTTTAGTGGTAGGTCAGCAATGGTCTGGTGAGGCATATCCATGAAGCGACACACAGACCTCTACAGGCTAGACAATGGCACCCTGACTGCTATTAGGTATCGGGATGAAATCCTTGGACCCATTGTCAGATGCTATGCTGGTGCAGTGGGTCCTGGGTTCCTCCTGATGCATGACAATGCCCGGCCTCATGTGGTGAGAGTATGCAGCCAGTTTCTGGAGGATGAAGGAATTGATACCATTGAATGGCCCCCACACTTGCCTGACCTAAATCCAATAGAACACCTCTGGGCAGGGGCCATCTTTAAGGCAGGGCAAAAGGGGCATCTGCCCTGGGCAGCTGCCTCATACCTGTCAACTTTCCCTTTTTAAATGCCCTTGAAGTTTAAGTCCCATGCTGTGTCCCAAAATCTCAGTGTGAAGTTCTGTTACTAATGCTGCTCAGCTCTGCCTAATGCTTTGTACAGATGACTCACCTTCAGACCCTGTGTTTCATGGAAATAACCTGCACTGATATGTAAATAGCGGTGATATTAATATGTAAATAGCCGCAGATTGGATCCATTGATATGTAAATAGAGGTGGCATTCATATGAAAGTCCTGCCTGAAACTGTGTCATGAAGCCTAACATCAACCTGTTCTGCAAAGGTAAGCAAATTGGAGGTGGAACCCTTTTTCAAAATAACATGGTGCCACAGCACCGTGAATTGTGGTGCATGTGTATACGCAATCTCAGCAGATGTGTGAGGGTGTTATTAACAATTAATGGCACTGCTGTTTATCTGCTAAAGGGCAGCACGTTTCTGTGGTGTCAGGAAATCAATTTTGAATGCGTTCCCGACATACACAAATGTGAAAGCAGGCAAAATGTCTCAGTTACATTGGTGGTAAGTGTAAATCTTCTCATTACATTAGGGCTTGGTGTAAAATCCTTTCATTCACACTAGTGGCCAGTGTGAAGGCCCCCTCTTACATTGGTGGTCAGTGTAAATCCCTCCTTACATTAGTGGTTCCTGTGAATGTTCCTATAAAATTAGTGTTCAGTGTAAATCCCCATTACATTAGTGATAAGTGTAAATCCCATTATATTAGTGGTCAATGTGAATCCCCATTACATTGGAGTTTTTTTTTGTCTGTCTATTAATGGGTCCCCTCACCTCCCCAGTCCATGTTGTGCAGGCAGTGAATAAAGGATATGCTGTAACCGTTAGAAACCAATCAGTGAGCGGTAAGGATATGCAGTAACCTCTAGCAGCCTATTAGTAAGCAGTAATAATGTGCAGTAACCTCTAGCAACCAATCAACGAGCAGTATTTATGTACAGTGATCTCTAGCAACCAATCAACAAGCATAAGTCATTGGCTGTAACCTCTAGCAAATAATAAATGAGCCATAATATGTGCTGTAACCTCTAGCAGCCAGTCAGTGAGTGGTAATGATACACTGTAACCTCTGGCAACCAATCGCAATCGCTGCCTGATCTGATTCAGTAAACTGATTTTGAGTCTACCTGCTATTTATTGTAGACTCAGAGCAGGTGGAGAGCGAAATTGCATGGGGGGAGCCAAGAAAATGTTTGCCCAGGGTGCAATCAATATTAAAGATGGCCCTGCCTCTGGGACATCATGCTTTAGTCCATCAAACACCACCAGGTTGCACCGTCTCATTAGGAGCATACCCCGACATTGTCAGGCATGTATACAAGCACACAAGCACATGGGGGCCATACAAACTATTGAGTACCATTTTGAGTAGTTGCAATTAAATTTTAGCAAAATGAACTAGCCTGCTGCATCATGTTTTCACTTTAAATTCTGGGATGTCTTTGAATTCAGCCGTCTGTAGGTTGATCATTTTCATTTCCATCAAACGATGTGGCATCCTTTCGTTCCTTACACATTACCCAGTCCATATCAGTATAGATATCCAGGATGATATTTTCCCCCATTGAGATCTGATGTGTTTTCAAAGTGTTCCTTTAATTTTTTTTTGAGCAGTGTATATATTTGTGTCCTTAATCTTTAGTAATCAGATTCCACCATTATTAACCAAAATATTGTGCAAGTTCAAAACACAACATAAACATTCAATAAAATATCCTTGAAGTGTGCATACTGTGCTTGTGCATCTGCAATCCACATGCAGTCTGCCTAATCACCTAGTGACTCTGCTCACCTTAGTTAAAGAATTCTAAAATGTAGAAGGTCTATAATTGCAATGCATCAGGACAGAATGGGTTCCAAAGAGTTTAAAATAGCACACATAACTCATGTTGTACAGTATGTACATCACGGGGCATTTTTTGAAAGCAGTGGGCCCGTGTGCTAGACTATAGGTTGGGCCTCCTGGACCTGAACTTTGCGTCACTACTGACCATAGAGTCATTACTGAACTATGTGTCATTTACCACTGACCTCTGAGTCATTATTGACCCTTAAACTCTGCATCACTTAATGCTAACCCTTGAACTCTATGTCACTTACTACTGACCATTATTTACTACTGACCTCTCAACTCTGTGTCACTTAGCACTGACCTCTGTGTCACTATTAACCACTGAACTCTGCGTCACTTGCTACTGACAACTGAACTCTGTGTATCTTACTACTAACCCCTGGACTCTACATCCCTTATTACTGACTCTTGAACTCTGTGTCATTACCGCTGATTCCTGAATTCTGCATCATATACTACTGACCTTTGAACTCTGCATAACTTATCACTGACATCTGTATCACTTAGTTCTGTCCCCTGAACTCTATGTTACTTACTCCTGACTCCTGAACCCTGTGTCACTTACTCCTGATCGCTGGACTCTACATTGCTTACTCCTGACTTATGAGCTCTGCATCACTTACCACTGACCCCTGAACTGTGCATTACTTACTACTGACCTCTTAATCACTTAATACTGGCCACTGAACCCTGCGCTTACTCCTGACCCCCAAATGATGTATTACTTACTACTGACTGTAGACTCAGTGTCATTTGTCATTGACCCCTGAATTCTACACCAGTTGCTGCTGACCCCCGAATTTTGCACCAGTTACTGCTGACCCCTGAACTTTGCATCAGTTACTACTGGCTCATAAACTCTGCATTACTTTTTTAATGAACTTTGCTTCACTTAATATTGACCCCTGAACTCTTCATCCCTTACTCCTGACCCTTTAACTGCCCCTTTAACTTTGTGTTACTTACTGCTGACTCCTGACCTCTGAATCAATTATTACTGACCTTTGAACTCTGCATTACCTACTACTGACCTCAGCATCACTACTGACCTCTGCATCACTTGCTACAGAGTTTAGGGATCAACATAAAGTGATGCAGAGTTCAGAGGTCAGCAGTGACAAAGTGTACAGAGTGCAGTAGTAAGTGACCCTCTGTCTCACAGTACAAACAGCCCTCCTCTGTACTGCTTAACTCTGTTCTCTTTCTCTCTGGACTCTACTCCAGTATGCAAGACTTAATTACAGCTCATAGGCCTGCCTACTAGACCAGGGAATAGAAGAAGGAGAGAAGAGCCGGGCCTGCAGTAATATTAGCCTTGTGAAGGGTCCAGGGAGAAAGACAACAGAGGTACGTAAATCCCCCTCAGTTTCTCTGCTGCAGCTGCACTTGTCACAGGCAGCTGGAGCAGACTCATTGTTTATGCCAGAAAGAGGACATGAGCTAAAGGCTGACTCAGGGAGTTGGGGCCTGGACTATGATTGCCTGTGATTGGATTACAATTAGCACCTGCACCCTCCTAAGCATAAACCATGTTTCTGCTGCAGCTGCCTGTAACAAGTATACACAGCATATACAGTATACAATATAAATATATACATTTTGTTATGTTGTGCTTGTGTCTGCGAATAATAATGATTTTAGTATTTTTTTAGCAAAAATATTGTTTTGATAAACATTTGCTCAACTATCGCAGGACTTAAAAATTAAGCATATCTTTCTTTTTATTTTACAGTCCTATGCTTTTATAAAAGGTATAGTTTGGGGATATCTCACAAACTCTGCAAGCTCTAAGTCAGGGGTCTCAAACTGGCAGCCCTCCAGCTGTTGCTCCAGCTACAAGTCCCATGAGCATTGCAAGGCTGACAGTTACAAGCATGGCTCCCATAGGCGGAGGCATGATGGGACTTGTAGTTCCACAACAGCTGGAGGGCCCCTAGTTTGAGACCCCTGCTCTAAGTGAAAAATTATAACCTCCAGATGTTTAGTGTACGTTACTTGCAGTATCTACAGTTTTCTGTACCTTTGTTTTCACCATTTCACAAACAGGCACAATTAAAACCTTTCAAATATTTGTAATTTATAGACCCAATACAGTTTTTGCTTTTAGATTTAATAGGGATTTTGTATATTATGTTGTGTTTGTGTCTGCTAATAATGATTTTATTGTATTTTTAGCAAAACTAAGATTAAATATTAGTATTGGCACAGGGGGCCTGGTCCGGCCATGGAGCATGATGGCCGCCTAGATGTATTGCTCTGCTCCTTCATAGGGCACAAAAGCAACCCTCAGCATGCACATCTGACAAATCCTCCTCCTGCAGGGAGGGACTTGACTCCTATGAAAGAAGCAGAAGCCTCAGGGATCTCACCGGCTGCAAGAGTTCTTCATGAAGCCATCACAGTACAGCTATCAAGATGTCACTTGGAGGGAGAGCCATTTGTTGTTCCTTACAGTCTCTGAGCCTCACACGGACCCGGACAGCTCCACAGACATGGAAGACTCTGCTCCACTAACTGATACCTCTTCTCCTTCAGCTTTGGATAGAGGTAAGTGTGCAGCACTGTCCCCAGCTCACTCCCCTAACAAACCTCTAGCTACTAAGAAACAACACTGAAGGGACTTCATACCACCTGTTCAGGCAGACATGTCTATTAACACATTAGCAGCTTTCCCTAACATATTTTAGTCTGGCCTCAGAGAACTCCCTGAAATCTATGCTTCTCTTGCTACAAGCTGATCTTCAGAGAGAGTTGAGGGCTTCACATTCAGGAGTGGGAATTATTGAAGAACACACTGATTTCATAGAGTATCAATGAGTGAAGTAGCTAAAGTGTACAATGAGGTTGTAGACATGCAAGGCGTACATGGGGAAACCATTCACCAACTACAACTCAAATTTGCTATCAAGTACCAAAGTGCTGGAGGCCAATGGAGAGAGGGTTTCCCTTGCAGCTTAGTTCCAGACTCCCTTGGAGGTGAGACAGGAGGAGTCAGACCCAAGTCGCACAGGTTGCCTGCAGAGTTGCATGCAGAAAAGGCTTAGGGACACCACTGATGTGCTGCGGGGCTGCTGCAGTCAGGTGGCATCTGTGAGATGTAGCAGATAACTAGGGTCACTGAGACAGAGGGTAGTTGGTACAAGCCAAGGTTCGGTGCCAGATGGATAGCAGAGGAGACAAGGTTAGGTGGGAGCCGAGGTCAAGACAGTTAGCAGGCAGAGGAGATCCATTTCACAAGCCGAGGTCAAGGTCAGGAGGCAGGCAGGAGACAGGTCTGGAACAAGCCAGGTCAGTGATCAAGGATCACAGGAAACAGGAAACACAGGAACGTTGGTAACAGCTGAGATCAAACAGCACTTCCTTATAAAGGCCCATTTGATGTACTGGTGGAGGTGCTGGGTCCTAGAGCCCTTCTGGATCTCTGACAGGTGCTGGGTCCTAAAGCCCTCTTGGTTCTCTGACAGGTGCTGGGTCCTAGAGACCTCCTGCTATTGGTACCCTGACATTTCCCCCCACGACGGGCAGCCTCCAGATGCCTAACAGGGCCATCTTTCTCAGATATCTTATATGGAATTCCCGAAGGAGTCTAGGGGCATGGATGTTGATCTTCAGTTCCCAGGAGCTCTCTTCGGGTGGATACCCCTTCCACTTGATCAGATATTGGATTTGCCTGCCTTTCTTTCTTCAATCCAATACTGATTCCACCTCATATTCTGTTTCTTCTCCAACAGTAACTGGTGGCGGAGGAATGGATCCAGAATGGCCGATTTAAGTAGAGAGGCATGAAAAACTGGGTGAGTTCTATAAGAACCAGGCAAGGGTAATTAGAATGCCAATGGGTTTACCGCACATTTGACTGGAAGCGGCCTGATGTATCTTGGCCCCAGCTTCTTCGATGGGCATGGCAATTTTAGATTGCCCGTTGACAGCCATACCTCATCCCTGACTTTAAGTGATGGATTCCCCCTTCGTTTTTTTTTTTTTTAAACTTTGTGTAGTCTGTTTGAGCCTTCTGTATACATTCTTGGAGGGTTTGGTAGTCTTGCTGTATAAAAGCAAGTCTGTCCTAAACAGCAGGCACTGCTGATTCTGATATAGTTTTGGGCAAGGCAAGAGGGTGGAATCTGTAGTTGGCCCAGAACGGAGACTGGTTTGTAGCTGAGAGTAGGGAACTGTTATAGGCAAACTCTGCCAGTCGGAGCAGCGAAGCTAAATCATCCTGGAAAAAGGTAGAGAAACAGAGCAGGTACTGACCCAAGGTTTGATTTGTGCGTCCGTTTGTCCGTGGCTCTGAGGATGGTAGGCCAATGAGTGGCACAGTTCTACTTTCAGGGCCTTACAGAGCCTCCAAAACTTGGAGGTAAATTGTACCCCCTGATCAGAAACAATGCAACTGGGTAAGCCGTGGAGTCTCACAATTTCCTTTATGAATGTGTGGGCGGTCTCAGTTGCTGAAGGTATGCCTACCAAGGGTAGAAAATGGGCCATCTTTGACAGGCAGTCCACCACCACCAGGATGACGGTAAACCCTTCCGAGGGTGGGAGCGCCACAATAAAGTCTATGGAGATCATTTCCCATGGACAGTTGGGAATGGGTAAGGGTCTCAACAGTCCCCAGGGCTTTGTCTTGTCACCCTTGCTACATAGGCACACTGAGCAGGATCTGACATAGGCTCTACAGTCCCGAATAAGGTTGGGCCACCAGAAGAACTGTTGAATGCGCTCACTTGTTTTACAAGCTCCAAAGTGGCCGGCTAACTGGTGGTCGTGGTTCGTCTTGGAGACCTGAAGCCTTGCCTCCTGAGGTATGAAGACCTTATCCTGATGCCAGAGTAATCCATCTTGTATTCTTAACAAGGCCTGTTCAGATTCAGGGCATGAAGCAGAGGCTCATTCAATGACCGATTTCAAACTGGGTTGAATCAATAAAAAGTTCTGAGCTGAAAGAATGGTGCTTGGGAGAGCAGATTCCATAGATTCAGGGAACATCCGAGACAAGGCGTCTGCCTTCCCGCTCTTGGATCCTGGTCTATATTTTAAATGGAAGTTGAATCTTGAGAAGAATAGTACCCATATAGCCTGCCGGCGTCTTAGATGTTTGGCGGACCTCAGATACTCCAAGTTTTTGTGGTCGGTGAAGACCATGATTGGGTGATTGGCGCCCTCCAATAGATATCTCCACTCTTCGAAGGCCACCTTAATAGCCAGAAGCTCTTGGTCACCTACATTGTAGTTTCTTTTGGCCTGGTTTAATTTCTTAGTGTAGAAGGCTACCGGGTGCAATAGAGCCTTTGGGCTCAGATGCTGAGAGAGTACAGCTCCTGTTGCCACTTCAGAAGCATCTACTTTGAGAACGAAAGGGAGTGCTGGATCCGGGTGTTGCAACACCAGAGCAGAGGTAAACAAAGTTTTGAGTTGTTCAAAGGCTGCTTGGGCTTCCTCATTCCAGAGCAAACGAGTATGGAGTCATGTGAGTTGAGTAATTGGGGCGAGGATGGTCGGGAAACCTTTAATGAATCTCTGGTAAAAGTTGGCATTATAGACATGTGCAGGATGAAAAAATTATTAACTATCATTAACTATTTTTTTCTAATTCGATTCAAATTTGCTTTCAAATTTGTTTCCGAATCAAATTTGTTTTCGAATTTGTCCGTTTTTTTTCGGATTCATTTAAGTTTGTTACTTTTGTAATTCGGAAATTCGGATGCATCCGAATTTCTGAATAATGAAAAATTTGTCCGAATTTCGATTCGGAACGAAACGAAATGCACATGTCTAGTTAGCAAAGCCTACAAATCTTTGGATACCCTTTCTGTCTGAAGGTGCAGGCCAGTCTAGGATTGCTGAGACCTTCTGTGGATTCATGGAAATCCCTTCAACGGAGATTATAAGCCCCAAGAATTGAATGGATTGTTTCTCAAAATTGCTCTTCTCAGCTTTGGCGTACAAACTGTGCCTGCGGAGGGCATTCAGCACCTTCTTGACATGGTCTCTGCGGAGTTTGAGAGAAGCAGAGAAGATCAGGATATCGTCCAGATAGACGATCAGGAATAAGTCAAGGTAAACTCAGAAGATATCATTGACCAGGTGTTGAAATGTTGTGGGGGCATTGCATAGCCCAAAGAACATCACAAAATATTCAAAGTGGCCAAAGCATGTTCTGAAGGCTGTTTTCCACTCGTTCTCCTCTCTAATGCATACCTGATTATATGCCCCCCTCAAGTCCAGTTTCGTAAATACCCAGGCTGCTCGGAACCTCTGGAACAACTCTGGGATGAGGAGAAGAGGGTACCTATTCTTGATGGTGACCTTGTTGAGCTCCCAATAGATTATGCATGGCCTGAGGGAGCGGTCTTTCTTTTTCATCAAAGAAGACGCCTGCTCCGGCAGGTGAGGAGGAGGGATGAATGAAGCCTTTGGCTAGGTTCTTATCGATGTACTGTCTGAGAGCCTCCAATTCCACCTGGGACAAGGGGAAGATGCGCCCAAAGGGAATTTCTGCAGTGGGGAGTAGCTCAATAGGACAGTCATATGACCGGTGTGGAGGCAAGGTATCTGCTTTCCTTTTGTCAAAGACGTCAAGGTAGTCATGGTAGACAGAAGAGACTACTTGACTGGTGTTTGTTGCTGGTTGAATGGTCAGGCAAGTATGGGAGTTGGTTTGCATGGGGATGCCACAATGCTGGTGGCAGTAGTTGGATGAGAAGGTGACCTCACCTCTGGACCAGTCCACTGAAGGGTTGTGGGCTTGTAGCCATGATATTCCGAGAATAACTAGGAAAATGGGAGATCTGATCACATCAAAACAGGGAAGTTCCTGGTGCCCTGTGTCTCTGGTTGTGAGAATAGGGACCATTTCCTGTGTAATAGGTCCTGAACTGGTTAGAGTGCCATCAGCTAGGTGTATATCTAGTTTTTGATCTTTGAGAGTCAGAGGAATGTGCAGGTCTTTAGCCAGGTTGATGTCCAGGAAGCAGCTGCAAGCTCCAGAGTCAATGATTTCCCACAGTTTGAGTCCCTTTCAGCCACCTGAAGAGTGATGGGGAGAATAATGTGAGCAGATGAAGTCCTGGATAGCTGAAGGTATGAATTATTGCGTAGGAAGTGGCCTGACGCTCCACAGTAAATACAGTGGTTGTTCTGTCACCTGTATTCTCTTTCTTCTTGGGTTAGAGTGGGTCGGAGTAGACCAATCTGCACTGGTTCTATATTGGAGGAATTCAGAGTAGTAGCGGCAGGAACTGTTGGAGCCGGGACCTTGGACAGCACCCAGGTTGGTCGAAAGGTCTGAGAGCCCCCAGGGCATCGCTCCCGCAGGCACCTATCTGGCTGGATGGAAGCTTAGATAAGAGCCTCTAGCATGGCGGGAGCTGCAGACCTGGCAAGCTCATCCTTGATGGTTTCAGAGAGGCCTATATGCAATTGGTACTTCAAAGCTGCGTCATTCCATCCGGTATTGGTCACCCATCTATGGAACTCCCCGATGTAATCCTCTACTGGTCGTCTTCCCTGCACCAGGGAGTGAAGGGCAGACTCTGGGGTGGCAGTTTTCTGCGGGTCATCATATAAAGTAGCCATGGCTTCAAAAAACATGGTAACTGAGTTCAACACCTCATCCTTTCATTCTAGGAGGTTATGGGGCCAGGATTGTGGTTCATCAGACAAGAGGGAGATGATGAACCCCACTCGGACAGTCTCTATAGCAAAGGTCCTGGGTTGCAGGGCAAAATAAAGTTTGCAGGCATTCCTGAACACTCTGAACCTTCACCAGTCCCCTGAAAAGTGCTCAGGAGTGGGAACTCTGGGCTCTGGAGGAGGCAGTACAACTGAGAGGAATTGGAGGACACTGGTGTAGAAGCGGGACTTGTGGCTTGGCTAGCTTCAGCGGAAGTCATAGAAGCCATGAGGGCATGGAAACGTCCATCAAGGTGGAAATAACCCTCCTGCATATTCTTGACTGCTTGCATCAATGCTGCCATCTGCTGACAGAGGCTTTCAAGTGCAGAAGCACCTCTCTCGGCCTCAGACATCCTGGCTGTTTGATAATATCAAGTAGACATGTGCATTTGTTTTCATCCAAATGCATCTTCGTCCAAATTTCGGGTATGTTCTTTATCATTTTAATAAACGATAAGGAACATGCAGAATCAGAAAACCGAAAGATCGGATATAAACAAATGCTTTATTTTTGTTTTCTTTGCGACAACAGTTCGATATAGATAGGAGATTCAACATGACGCTGACAATAGTGATCTGTGTCTATCGAACCTGTGGTCGAATGTGCCTAACCTTAGCTTTATTAGTCCAAGATTATTCTACATAGAGAGAAAAGATTCGACATAGAGAGAAAAGATTCGATATAGAGAGAAAAGATTCGACATTATAGAGACAATAGCAAAAAAGGTTGAATGTGCCTAACCTAACTCTATTAGTCCAAGATTATTCGACATAGAGAGAAAAGATTCAACATGAAGATTCGACGAAGCAGTGGACATTTATGGTCAAATGCTCCGCCCATAGGCTATAGAAGAGTTCTAATGTTGGTCGACTAGTAATAATAATTAATAAATATAATTACTCCTAGTGTCATACAAGATTAGAATTCTACTATAGCTTGTAGGCGGAACATTCGACCGGAAATGTACGATTGCGGAGTCCTACAGTTTAGCTGCTCCGTCGAATCTTCTTAGAACATTCGACAGACAGCATAAGCCTTCAATGACAGATTCGACCTTAATTATTTCAGATTTTCGGACGAATGCATTTTTTAACAAAACAAATTAAATAAAAAATAAATTTCGGGAGTAACTAAATAAATGTATTTTTTGGACAAAAACAAAATTCCGAAACAAAATATTTCAGTGTGCACATGTCTAATATCAAGTACCAAAGTGCTGGAGGCCAATGGAGAGAGGGCTTCCCTTGCAGCTCAGTTCCAGACTCCCCTGGAGGTGAGACAGGAGTCAGGCCCAAAGTCGCACAGGTCGCCTGCAGAGTTGCTTGCAGAAAAGGCTCAGGAACACCGCTGATGTGCTGCAGGGCTGCTGCAGGCAGGTGGCGTCTGTGAGATGTAGCAGGTAACCAGGGTCACCAAGGCAGAGGGTAGTCAGTACAAACCAAGGTTCGGTGCCAGGTGGATAGCAGAGGAGACAAGGTTAGATGGGTTAGATGGGTTAGATTTGTCAAAAATGAGTCTCCTTTTTTTATTACTTTTTAACACTTTTTTGGTGAACAAGTAGGGGTATTATGTACCTTATACCCATTCACATAGAGGAGGGGGCTGGGATATGGGGGCCCTCCTGTTAAAAAGGGGCTTCCAGATTCAGATATTCCCTCTACCCACAGGCTCCCACAACCATTGGCCAAGGTTGTGGGGATGTTGAGGGCATGTGGCCTGGTATGGTTCAGGAGGAGGAACAAGCGCCCCTCCTTTCCTAATCTGCCAGGCTGCATTCCAATTTAAGGCTCTGGTATGGATTTTGAGGGGGGGCCCATGCTGTTTTCTTTTTTTTTTTGGCGTGGGGTTCCCTTTAAAATCCATACCAGACCAGAAGGGCCTGGAATGGACTCGGGGGGGCAGCAAATTTTTTCTTTATTTTTTTAATAGTGGGATGCCAACAATCGCAACAGATTTGTTTTGTTTTTTTCTTTGTGTGAAGATATAGGAAATATAGGAACCATATCTTTTACTTATCCAGAGTTCCTCTTCAATATGAAATTGTATTTTTGCACTTAACTTGTTTTTTCTGTTTCTGAATTCTTCTGGTATTACAACACATGTGGTTGACAAAGTCGATGTTAAAATGTTCTGCCAATGATCTGACACAATTCTCGGAAAAGATGAGATAAGGAAAGATGTTGACGTAGAAAGTCCCTGTCCAAAAGTCAACTTAACTTCTTCCAAATAATTATTCTTTCTTTCTGTCAAAATAACTTGACAGTTGAAATTAGCCAGGTCAAAGTAACCCAGAAAACTCAGAACACTGGCCAAGAACTGTGTTGAAATATTGAGTGAAATACTTATTGAAATGCGTACTTGTGATGTGTAACTTTGGGCTTGTGCCCGCCATAAGATTACTGTATAACCCTTCTCTATAAATATCTGAAATCATTTGTAATCGGGACCACTCCTGACTCAGAAGGATGGTCCGCTGTACAGTGTATATTCTTAAGTAAACCTATATGAGACGATGCAGCTGACGTTGATGTCCTTTATTTCAAGGTTCAACTTTACATTTGGTGACCCCTGACATTTCTTCTTGTTTGCATCTCCACCACCGGCTCTCCACCCTCTCCAGGACAGACAGCAGCAATGAGGCCTCAGGTGAGAAAACTTTTATTTTCTCATGATAAATACTGTCTTTTCTGTGCGGTGTTGAGGGACCGGTTGGGGGAGTGCAGCCACAAAAGGTAACACGTTTCCTATTTTGATTTTGCCTGCATACTTGTCTCTGTATGGTTACTAAAGAATGTTAAAGGTACCTATTATAATTTAAAGCATGCTAAAGAATGATCATTTTAAGTGCTTGCCTTTTTCTCCTTGTCTCCAGAAATGACAATGTATATATATATTTTATGAAGGGATGTATAAGTGCAGGTACCACAATTTCTGAATAGTGAGTAGAAGTTGGTGGTGGTGTTGAATTTTTTTGTATAAACGTTTGTGGTCCTAAGGCAGATGGGTATTGCCTTCAGCGGATATCCACAAATAGGTGAATGGTGTTTTTTGAACGTTTGTGGTCCTAAGGCGGATAGGTATTGCCTTCAGCGGATATCCACAAATGGGTGAATAACCTGCTGTGTGTTCTCTGGAATAGGGAGTCTAGATAGGGACTAGCCTATTACCACTCAGAAAGGAGACGTCCTTCTGAGAGTAGAATGAGTGAGATATCTCAACTTATGTACTGGGCTGCTGGTACACAGCCATAATGTTAAACGGTGGAGCTCTCAGTCCCGGAGTTCCAAATTATTGTCATTTCTAAAGAGACTAATGAGAAATTGTGATAAATATGGGAAATTTGCATGAAAAAAAATGTTTTGCCTGTCATGAATACATTTGGGTTAACAAAAGAAAGGGCAGAAAAGTTATTAAATATAGCAAAAGCAACAGGGCTAAGTATTGTTAAATTGCAACCAAGTGCTCCTATCATCAAAATGATGGTGAGTGGAGACCCAGATGCCCTGAAACATCATGTAAAATGGTAAAATGGTGTAAACTAACAAGAAAGGAGTATGAAGAGGACCCATCTAAATGGCTGCCAGAGGGGTCCCTTGATACACCTGAAATTGATGCATTGTTTAAATTGCTTTTTAAAAGGTCTGATTGTGGGGGGATTGAATGTTTAGCAGCCTGGGAAGAAGTATCCAGTAAAGATATAAAACCATTCCCCTATAAAATATGCTCAGAGAAAGCTGCTTTACATGTAGAAGATGAGGATGAGATGTCCAATGCTTGGGCTTCCCCTTATGACTCAATAAGAAGGGAATTATCAGGAGCATCTGCACCTATGGTATAGCAAGTGGAAACTACAGGAGGGTAGTAAGTTAGTGATGATAGAGGAGAGGCGTCTGGTTATCAGCAGACCACTCCAGCTATTATGATAGAAACTCCACAGTGTAGATAGGTAAACTTGTTAATAAACAGTATTCCCTGCATTACCGTAGAGAACAACCATTCTATGATGTAGATGGTACAATGACATTTGAAAAAGATGGGGAACTGTGGCAGTATACTCCAGCAAGAGCAGATGCCTTAGCAATAGCAAGATTTAATAAATTAAGTAAATTGGATACTAATACTCCGCCAGTAGGGCGTTTTAGAGATCATGCCTCGCCTGTGTTAACTAGTCAACAGGTAAAACGGTTGGGATTACTACCCCAGCACACCCCAGAATATAGACTAAGGACAAAAGAGTATTTTAAATCCAAATTAGAACCATTTGGACAAATCCCCTTGAGAGAGGTAGTTTTACCGGGGGAGGAAGATGACCAGGGTAATTACACCGCAAGACTAGGAAAAGTTTATGTCCCCTGGAAACCTAATGAGATTAGGGCAATTATTGCTGATCTACCCAACTTAGAGAGATGTCAAAAGAAGTGGTATAAAAAGTTGATGTGGATAGAGAAAATGCAACAAGCTACATATATGATATGTGGATCTTGATTGATTGTGCAGTGTCAGAAAAGTATGTGGATGTATGGAATGTATTTGCAAAATATGCGAGCATTAATGGATGTTGTGCAAAAGAAAGGTGAGGATGTGTTGGATTACTGGAATAGATGCTATTCAGAAGCATAGTGATTGGATTCTAGATGATGAGAGTGATATGAAGCGAGCAGAGTTGGTGAATGTATTGATGGATGAAATGTTGTCTGAAATTAGGGAAGAAATAGAGCTTCGTACAGTGGCATGGAGAAAGAAACCTGCCCCTGAATTAGTTGAGATTTCTCAAATAGCTTACGAAGTGTTGAAAAAAAAGGAAAGACATGGTAGAAAAGAAGAAAACAAAAATAATGAATATACAACTACCAGAGGTTAAAGAAAAAGTCCTAAGGGGGTACCAATATCTACAGTGCAGGTAGCACCTCAGGGTGTACCAGTAGCAGCCCCCCCCCTTACCCACCTTCGGGAGTGATATATATCTCTAATTATGGGGCGCCACGGCAAAGACGTGGAAATTGGAGACAAAATGAGGGACAGCGCATTAACCCTAGAATTCAGTCCCGATACCAACAAATCATCCTAAATAGAGTAAGGCTCCCAACCCTGCATCCTCGTGCCCTCTCCACTTGCTACAAGTGTGGATTGAGTGGGCATATAGCCAAGGACTGTGGGGAGCGCTAGGATAAGCTGGGATGTGCTGACAATATAGATGACACATTTTATCAGGCTTTAGCAGTAATTGAAGTTGATTCTGTTGATGAACCAATGGTTGAAATAAATGTAAACGGTATTGATTTGTGTGGACTCATAGACACAGGGGCTTCACGGTCTCTTTTACATGTCTTTGATCCTAACTTACCACTTTCCAATGAAAGAGTTTCGTTGGTGGGAGTAAGTAATAATATAATTTCTGCAAGATTTACACAATCTGTACCGGTGACATTGGGAGAGCATTCAACAGAACACTCAATTGTATTGTCTCCACATTCCCCCTGTAATTTATTAGGAAGAGATCTACTTTCTAAAATGGGGGTAACAATTGCATTATCTCCGGATGAAACTGTTATTGACATACTGCATAGGTTAAAAGAAGAAGCAACTGATCTGTTGTTCATGCCTTTATTAGTAGCTGATATGGAGGGAGGAATTCCAGAAGAGGCCAAATAAAAAATTAACCCTTCCATTTGGGTAACAGGAGCAAACACTCCTGGTCTTATAAAAGTTGCTCCTGTATGGTTAAATAGAGACCCTACATTGCTAGTACCTAGACTACCTCAATACCCCTTATCTCCTGAATCAGTTGAAGGTATTAAACCAGTAATAGAAGAGTTACTACAGGAGGGTGTTCTTACTCCTTGTAGGAGTTCAGCTAATACTCCTATTTTATCCAGTTCCCAAACCTATAAAAACAGGAGAGGATAGCCGTCGATGGAGATTGGTGCATGATTTGCGTGCAGTCAACAAGGTAATTATACCATCAGTACCTGTGGTACCCAACCCCTCTATTATGCTGGCAACAATACCTCCTTCAGCAACTCACTTTACTGTAATTAATCTTGTCTCAGCCTTCTTTAATGTTCCTGTTCATCCAGATGATCAATGGTTGCTAGCCTTCACGTTTGAGAACAAGCAACTTAACTGGACTAGATTGCCAATGGGGTATCATGATTCCCCCAGTTGCTTTTCTCAGGCGCTCAAGGATAAATTAGATGAGTGGCAGCCACTCATGGGATCAGTATTAGTGCAATATGTGGATGATCTCTGGCTAGCATCCTCTGATGAACAGGCTTGTACTGAGGATTCTATCTCTTTAATGAATTTTTTAGCCAGTATAGGACAAAGAGTAGATGCTGCAAAAGTACAATGGGTTAAATTAAAAGTACAATACCTGGGCCACTATGTCTCCCAAGGTATCAAACATTTGACAGATAAAAGGAAAAATGTAATTGCAAAGCAACAAATGCCCAGTTGAGAGCATTCCTTGAAATAGTGGGATATTGTAGATAGTTTTTACCTCAATATTCTACAATTATAGGTCTTAGCTGTTCAAATTAGAAGGTAAAGATGAGCTAAGTCTAGCAGAACGAAGATGTATGTTAGAAATGCCCCAAGAGTGGGGGCTCAAGTTCAGCAGATAGTGGAGTATGGTGATTTGATTAATGAAAATTTCATTACTTCCCTGAACTTGCTGTCTTGAATTTGGGACAAAATACAGAACCAATGATTGATGTGTCAGTTAATGATTTGTCTATTCTGTGTTTAATAGATAAAGGCGATTCAAAGAGTTTGTTAAATATATGTGATGCCAATGTTACCACTTCGAATCAGCAGGTAATTTTGGTCGGGGTAAGTAATGATGTAATTACTGCCAAAGTCACTGAACCTCTATAGGCAAGAATGGGAGGTCAGTGTCATAAATGTTCTTTTGTTTTATCGCCATAACTCTCCTGACTATCTATTAGACAGAGGTATACTAATAAATATAGGAGTAACTATAGTTTTAACTACTGAAAGAATGGGAGTAAAACATACTTGAAGTAAAGGGAAACTTTAGATTTGCTCCTTATGCCAGCAATTTATTAACCCCAAGCAAAAGGGGCTATTGTAAATATTTATAGTGACTCAGCCTTTGCTGTAGACATAATGCATAGTTTTGCACAACTCTGGCAAGAGAGGGGTTATCTGACAGCAGCAGGAACCCCTATACAACATAAAGAATTAATTGCTAAATTATTGGCAGCGGTCCAGCTGCTTCTTAAAGTTGCAGTAATTAAATGTAAAGCACATACCAGAGCAGATGATAGTATATCACTTGGAAATGCTTTGGCTGATAGGTATGCTAAAGATGCTATACATTCTTATGAGCCAACTATAGCACTTCCAACATTCCTGCTCACAGATCTTCAAGTGGATCTGGATATTGTATCAGCTCTACAGGCAAGTTCGCCTCATACATCCTTTTGGACCACAAAAGGAGCTGTTTGTGGAGCAGATGGTATATGGAAACTAAAAAACAGGCTGGTTGCTCCTCCGACATTGTTTCCTTCCTTGTTTGCTTTGAGCCATGGGCCTTGCCATGTCTCAACAGGAGGGATGTGTCGGGTGGTAGCCAGAGATTGGTGGGCTCCAGGTTTTTCTGCATATGCTGCTAAAAAGGTTACTGAATGTTCTATATGTCAAATGCATAATATTGGAAAGTTAGTGCCCACTCCCATGAAGCATATTCCGCATACTGAGGAGCCATTTCAAATTGTGCAAATTGACTTCTCGGATATGCCCCCTTGTGGTCAATTTAAATATTTTTGCATTGATCAATTTTTGAACTGGCCAGAGGCCATGGCCCACGTCCAAAAAGTGATGCCAGAACTCTGGTAAAATGTCGAGGGAATTGATCCCAAGGTTTGGTATAGGGTCAATAATTTCCTCAGATAGAGGTACACATTTCGATAATAAACTTATGGCAGAAGTAGTGAATATTTTGGGTATGAAACAGCAATTGCATACTCCTTGCAGATCTCAAGCTAGTGGGATGGTGGAACGCAGCAATCAAACCCTGAAGAGGTATTTGGCCAAAATAACTGCTAATGAACAAAGCACATGGGTAGAAGCATTACCTATAGCCTTGACAACCATTAGGACTATCCCTAAAGAGAAACATGGACTGTCACCTTTTGACATATTGTTTGGGCTACCGCTCAGGAGACTACATTCATCTCTTGTGCAGCCAGAGACAGTGACTTTAATGAATGGACATTGCAAATTGGCAAATGTGTTTTCTGATACTTTTTCCAGAGCGAAAGCAGGACAACCTGTGGACACAAGTGAAGGAACTCATGGACTAAAGTTAGGAGATTGGGTGTATATCAAGAATCACACACCCCGGACTACTCTGTCCCCTAAGTGGAAAGGATCATTTCAGGTCATTCTCGTGTCTCCTACCGCAGTGAAGCTGAAAGACTATAAGTATTGGGTGCATGGTTCACACTGTAAAAAGTCTGTGACTCCAAAAGAAAATATAAGCCGGTCTGCCGCTGGCAAGAATTTTTCTGTACCTTTACCTTCCAGGTTTCCTCCACTGACTCGTGCACGAGCAAGAAGACTGCAGAATGAATCTCCTAGGGCCTAAGATGAATGTGAAGCTCTAGAGTGTTATCCTCTGCGGTGGTGTGGTGGTATGGATTACAGTCATGGCATATGAATGGACATACAAGGAAGAAAAGGGGTTACCAGGATACTACCCGACTGATTGGGAACTCCAACTGCATAGATAATGCCGATATCAAGTATTGGTTTGATGGTAAGGATGTTGTGTGGAGTACTGATAGATATCAGGAATTACATGATTACACACATCGTCAACATTCCCGGTAGAATAATATGAAGCTATTGATGTGCCTACAAGGATATAATTTCAATAAAGCTTGTGCTGCCTCACCAGGTTATTACTTCATTTGTGGAAAGAAAGCATACACTTGGGTTCCTTTGAATTCTAATGGGGTTTGTTACTTTGGTAGAGTCATGCATGCTACTTGGTATATGGAGGATAATGACTTTCAAGAAACACAGCTCCACAAAATATCTATACACTTTCTTAAAAAAGACTTAGTGCACCTTATTAAAAGGGATCTCTCTGATCAGTCAGCTCCAGGAGAAGATGAAATCCCAGGAGGAAAAGAGGAAGAAGAAGACTCCGAGATTAATGAGAAAAATGACAATTCTCCTGATAGGCCTACATTTTATCCTAAGTCAGATGATAATTTTACAAATGTTGAATCACATGACAGAGAGATTAAACCATTGTTTTCTATTCCTTGGGTAAATAGATGTTGTATTAAAAAGGCTTTCAGTTTCATCATTGATTTGGCAGACCTGATGGATAACATTACTGCCCTGTATGATAGAAACTTTATAGCCCTTGCTATAGAATTGAAAATGATCAAAAAGGAGGTTTTGCAGCACGGGCTGGTGCTGGATTATCTCACGGCCAGTCAAGGAGGAATATGCGCCATAGTGGGAACTACTTGTTGTAACTACATCGGAAATGATACTAAGACTGAAGATGCCATCATTTCGCATGTAGAAAAGGTACAAGAAATGAAGGTTAAATTTCACAAAGAATATACCGAAACTACTTGGGTTGAAGGTAACTGGGAAAGCTGGGTTTCCTGGCTCAATCCTCCCAACTGGTTTTCTGGTATTGCAGGATGGTTTTCTGGAATTTTACATGGTATTTTATACATTGTAGGAATTAGGTATAAATGTTATATAAATGTTGTTTGAAAATAATCACACGTGCTGGTACTAATATTGGTTCTTCTGAGCCCTTAAGGTCTTGAGTCATAACTGCTCATGAGATGGTGATCCGTATACCTGAAGATCAACCTAAAGATACAGAAGAAACTTAAAAGGGATACCGAAAGAATTCTAAACACAGGAGGGGCTGTGAAGATATAGGAAATATAGGAACCATATCTTTTACTTATCCAGAGTTCCTCTTCAATATGAAATTGTATTTTTGCACTTAACTTGTTTTTTCTGTTTCTGAATTCTTCTGGTATTACAACACATGTGGTTGACCAAGTCGATGTTAAAATGTTCTGCCAATGATCTGACACAATTCTCGGAAAAGATGAGATAAGGAAAGATGTTGACGTAGAAAGTCCCTGTCCAAAAGTCAACTTAACTTCTTCCAAATAATTATTCTTTCTTTCTGTCAAAATAACTTGACAGTTGAAATTAGCCAGGTCAAAGTAACCCAGAAAACTCAGAACACTGGCCAAGAACTGTGTTGAAATATTGAGTGAAATACTTATTGAAATGCGTACTTGTGATGTGTAACTTTGGGCTTGTGCCCGCCATAAGATTACTGTATAACCCTTCTCTATAAATATCTGAAATCATTTGTAATCGGGACCACTCCTGACTCAGAAGGATGGTCCGCTGTACAGTGTATATTCTTAAGTAAACCTATATGAGACGATGCAGCTGGCGTTGATGTCCTTTATTTCAAGGTTCAACTTTACATTTGGAAATGAGATTTTTGCTGCAGCATGTTATATATATGCTACAGATGTGCCACTTTACAGGCAGACTAAGGGGACCCCCCAGCCACTATATTTAAAGGCATTTTTCATTTTTATTATTGCATTTTAAGCACAATTGAAATCACTGATCCTGAAAAAACATTTGTTTTTAAACATTTTTTTGTGCATTGATACATGTCCCCCAGTGCAGTACCCAGACTCAGATACCCCTTTTATTGCCAATTACTTGCATATAAGCCTTCAAAATGGGCACTTTTGATTTTTCATTTTTGGCTCCCATAGACTTCAATGGTGTTCGGGTTAGAACATTTCCCCTGTTCAGGAGTTCTACTGCAGACCCAACAAGGGGTGTTCAATACATGTCTTTTGGCCTCATAATGTGATCTGGCCATGCACAAGTTTACAATACCCTTTTTTATCCCTCACCCCCAAATCTCATTCTACATGGAATTAATAGCCCATTTATCACTCACACATGCTATGGAGCACAGATCAAATCTGAAATCGAAACTTATTTTCAATTAAATACAGGCTCTGTTTCAAATCCAACTATGCTTTGGAATGCCCAAGTCTATCATATGAGGCTTGTTTTTGAAAATCGGTACCCATGAGAAGAAGAAACAATCAGAGATGATAGCTCATTTACTAGCCTGCATTTGCACGCTTGAGAGCAGTAACAAATCCACACCTGATGTATTTCTCCAATGAGCTGAGCCACCTCTGTCTAGAATTCAGCTCATACCTTCCTAAAGATTTTGTCTTTTTTTTCCCACAAACATTTTTTATTGAAAGCAATAAAAGTGGTACAAACAATACAGAAATCACATAATTTCTTCAAAAAGCCATGACAAGCATAAACATTGTAAAGAACAGGTTGCTATTAAGTCATGGAGTTTAATAACCAAAAACAATTCAAGTCAAATTTAGGCTAGGGAAAAATTTTGTACACAACTCAATTTATTAACAGGAAAGGAAAAATGAGATACAGGTTTGTTTCGCTGACAGATAATATTATCCCCACTGTTTGTGTTTTCTGCAAGGGTTTCATATTTCATGTAATGGGGCACAGACAGGGCCGCTGCTACCAGTAGGCAAACTAGGCAGCTGCCTAGGGCGCCCTGTTGCCTAGGGCACCCGGGCACTGGTGTTCCTACTCTCTTCTTTCTGAAGCAAGCAACTAATGTCCTGTACACACGACCGCTTTTCCGATCGGAATAAACTCTAAAGGTTTTTCCGACGGAATTCCGCTAAAACTGTCTTGCGAACACACGATCACACCAAATTCCGAGTGTCAAGAACGTGGTGACGTACAACACGTACGACGGGACTAGAAAACGGAATTTCAATGCTCAGTGCACCACCCTTTGGGCTTCTTCTGCTAATCTCGTGTTTATCTCGTGTTAGTAGAAGTTTGGTTAGAGACGATTCACGCTTTTCAGACTCTTGCTTTTCAGATCGTTTGAACTGCTGTTCAGTTTGTGCTTGTGGGTTTGTATCTGGTTCTCAGTGCGTTCTTGTCTGCTCGTTGCTGATTTTCAGCTCGCTTTTCACAGGCCTTGCTGTTCTTCAGTGCGTTCTGTTAAGTTGGTTCTGACCAGCCGACTGTTTTGAAACCATGTTGTGGGTACGTACTCATCATACAGTTCGTGTTGTGTGGGGCTTGGTGTTGGGGTTCAAACTTTGACCCAAGTCCAGTCCATGAACAGGGCGAGGAGGAGTTCATGGACCAAGAATTGGTTACTCCAGCGTGACCAATTCTCTCATATGCCTTTGCTTTGTGAGATCCAGGAGAATAATCCTGATGATTTCAGGAACTTTCTCAGGATGATGGACCCCGTTTTTCACCGTTTGTTGGCTTTGCTCAACCCTTATATTATGAAGCAGGACACCTGCATGCGGCAAGCCATCACTCCGGAGCAGAGGCTAGATGTCACGTTGTGGTACTAGGCGACTGGGAGAAGTCTACAGGACCTCAAGTTCTCTACAGGCATCTCCCCCTAGGCTCTGGGGATCATTATCCCAGAGACTTGTTCTGCCATCATTCAGGTCCTGAAGAAGGACTATATTAAGGTAAGTTTTCTCCTTTAACATCACATTCTATGTATTTAATGTTTGCTAATGTATTGTATTTTTTTTATCATTCCCTAATTACCATGATTGGAATATGATGTGAATGTCCCCTTTATCCTCATGCATGCTGTAAGCTTTCAATGCTCCTTTTTTGGCCTACATGCATATTTTCCTTCACTAACCTCCCCAACATACTATCCTGGGCCCATATACACCTATAGCCTAGTCACTTAACAATGTATTTTGTCAGCTCCATTGTAGTGCTTTACCCTAAACACCCCCTAAAATGTGTACAAATTATGTGTGTCCTTAAATTCAGGCAGAGTGCCATAGGCTTTTTTTTGGCTCCCAAACTCAGCTTGAACCCTCCCCTCCTAGCATTTTTACAATGGGCCATCAGAGGGGGTGAGGAATCTGATAAGTGGACCTTATATTTTTGTCTTGAAATACTCCTTAAAATAAATGTTATACTGATGTTGGGCAAGAATGTTTGTGTCTAATCTGCTTGCAATGTTATGTGCAAAAGTACTATTTTTTTTCTGTTTGACTCCGCAGTTTCCTTCAATGCCACAGGAATGGCAGACTGTGGCATTCCATTTTGCCAACCGTTGGGACTTTCCCAACTGTGGAGGGGCTATAGATGGGAAGCACGTCCACATCGTGCCACCACCCCATTCGGGGTCTTACTATTATAACTATAAGGGGTTTAATAGTATAGTGTTAATGGCGGTGGTTTCGGCACAATATGAGTTCCTCTATGTGGATGTGGGGAAGAATGGGCGGATTTCAGATGGAGGAGTCTTCACCCAGATGGAGTTTTACCAACGTCTCCAGACTGGTGGCCTGGCATTGCCACCTGATGTGGACAACATGGAAGGACTCCCATTCATCTTTATTGCTGATGAAGCTTTCGGTCTGGGCAAGCACCTGATGAGGCCATTCCCCCAAAGGACCCTCACCTGGAGAGGAGGGTTTTTAACTACCGGCTGGCCAGAGCTAGAAGAGTCATTGAGAATACCTTCAGGATAATGGCCAGCCAGTTCCACCTGTTTCTGACAGCAATCCATATGGCGGACTACAAAATCAACCACATCATATTATCCTGCCGAATATTGCACAATTTTTTAAGGAAAAATGCCCAAAATTATATTGCCTCAGTTGGGCCTGAGGCGGGACTTTCTGAGAATCCCCTGAGGGGCCTGGATACCGGCCGTCCTGGCTTAGCACCCCAACGCGCCCGTGAAGTTCCGCGGAAATATGTAAATTATTTTACGGGTAGGGGGGCCATTGCTATGCCAGACAATGTGTAAATATTTTTTTAATAAAAACAAAAAAAAAAAGATCTGATAACATCTTGAATTTTCTTTATTGCTTGTGTTTGTTTTTGTCTGTCTCCTAGATTCTCCTAGTGCACTTGTAGTGCCAAGTGGATTTTCCTTTAGTAAATAAGTCCCATTGTCACTGTAAACACAAAATTACTTACAAAACTGGTACTGAGCATTGAAAGAAGAAGCCACCCATTGTTGATTAGCAAAGTTTTTACTCTGTGCACATTCAACATGTGAGTTATAAAATTTTGATTTTTTTTCTCAAGTTTTTTACAATTTTTTTTTTTTTTGGTCTAAACACGCATGTTTATAAATATAACATACAAAACTGAACAAAAGTTCAATGTAGAAAAACTGAAGGCAATATCAGACATTATAATGTCAAAAATGTCTTGATATTGCCTTCATCAGATGGGGTGATGTCACCCCTGTAAAAGCCAAATTTTGAAGATGCACACAATTTGGGAGTCAAAATGGGTATTGTCACGGACCTGGCCGGGACGGAGGCTGTTGGAGAGGACTGTATGCAGGCCTGTTGCCCACCGATTATGGGCCCTAGCATTTGGGGGAATGGTGCTCTCTGTGAGCTGTATGCCTGGGGACCCTGGGGTTGATGTTACTATGGATTCAGCTCCATGTCCCCCCAAAACACACAGACTCTGGAACCCTTTATATGCCATATTAGAATGGTGACTGATTTATACCATTGGGACTCGTACTGTTAAATGCTAATGTCATCAACTCTGCTATAATGTGTTTAGTGTGGCTCTAAGAGTCTTTTCACCCATTGTTGTTTATGTTAATTGAGAGAGCTGATCACATTAGCCACCAGCCCTGGCTAATAGACGAATGGTCTAGGCTGAGGAGGGGGGAGATTGTTGTTTGTATTGTTAATTGTATTAATGTGTGAAGCCCGGTGCCCACAAGACTGTCATCTGGTCTGGGTACATTTTGTAGTAAATTAGGTCATGTTAATTAGGTTAGCTTTGAGTCATCCCTGACATAAAAAGGTCTGTGAGATCTCAAAATAAAGGCAGTTCTGATGTACTCCAAGACTGGTGTTGTCTAGTTCTTGGGGTTTCTATAGCCAGATCCATTGGACTCGTGTTCCAGAACTTAGGAAGCGGTATACAGACGGAAGCACTCAAGCGGAGTGTGGAACAGGATCCGTGACATTGGTGGCAAGCAGCGGGAAAGCTTCCTGAAGTCTGAAGTCTGGGACATCCAAACCTCCAACTGGATCCAAGATCAGCATAGCAGACTTCAGTCACCCCAGCGGAGATATGGACCTGGCATCAGAATTCCCGGGGCTGCTGCGGATCATCCTTTCAACGTACACCAGGGCTGTGTCTGAGGATGAATACCTGGAGCTCAGGCAGCTGATTCGGGTGGAGCTCTGGAATGCAGCCCTCCGTCTCGCTGGTATAAAACAGGGCAAGTGCTTTCAAACCCAAGAGCAACGGGCCAGTGACCAACGGGCATTGCGGATGGCATTCCTGGGAGAGCAGCCCCAGGAGCAATGGGTGACTGAGTTGGACAGGTTGGTCCAGCAGGAGATAGAGCTGGACAATCGTTATCGGGCTCTGCAATGGCACGCAGAGGAGGGATATTTAGGGGAGACAACAGAATGCTCTCCGGAGGGATATGACTTTGGCAGCCCTGGATTGCTGTGGGAGAACCTTACAGATCTTTTTATGTTTGGCGATGAGGGGGAACCTGACCTTGAGGACATGAGAGACTATAGAGAGTCTATGCTCGGTCTTGCAGGGGTCTCAGAGCTCAAACCTGATCTGGACCATTTGCTAAGGAAGGAACAGCATCTGGAAAGGGCATACAGGAAACTGCTAGAACAAGTTCAGCAGCATGCCAGAGAATCGGCAGTGGAAAATCCGGAGATTGCCGTCCCCAAACCTGAAGTGCTGACAACAGGGCAGAGCTCTGCTAACCTCTGTCCAGAAATGATAGCATCTTCTGGGTTCCATGGACAGGAGATGGTGAACCTCTATTCCCAGACATCAGTTGCAGAGACATGGGATTTGATAGACTTTTCTGCTGAGGAAGAACAACCTGATGAGCCTCCAGCAGAAGAGCTGCTATCAGGGCCAAAGTTCACTGTGTTCTGCCCAGCACCAACAGTGGCTTCGGCCTTACTGAGAGAAGAGGTAGTCAGCCTTTCTCCCACAACACTGACAGGGACATGTGATTTTCTGCCAGCAGCATCTATGGAGTTAAAACAAACTTCTCCAGCTGAAGATCTGGTAACTGAACAGAGGGTCCAAGACCTCTGTCCCACACTTTTACCAATTCCAGAGACTGGGGATTTAATAGACGTTTCTGTAGAGGAGGAACCACCTGGCAAACCCCCAGCAGAAGTGCTGGCAACCGGACAGAGGGTCCAAGACCTCTGCCCCACACCTGCAGCAATTGTGGAGGTCCAAGGAGAGAATGCAGTCATCACCTCACAACTGCAGCTTGATCTGGTGTCGGTTGATGGGGCTTCAGTCCCCACCTGTATACCCCAGGAATGCTGGGCAGTCGGCCCAGATCCCCAACAGCAGGATGGAGTGAGCCCAGTCCCCCTGTCTTCTCTCCAGCGGCAGAAAGGATTCCAGGGAGAAGAGCCAGTCCGGGCCTCTCCCCAGCGGCAGATATGTTCTCTGAGAGAGGCAGAGGTTGGCTGGGTGAGTGATACTCTGTTTGGAATAATTTATTTGGGGTACGGTGTGGGTACAGGCAGTAGAGGACTGGAGCTGATTACTAACTTCGGAGTCAACCCGTCTGGGGTCTCCTCCTGTGTTAGTCTCCTGCCGAAAGGGGAGAAATGTCACGGACCTGGCCGGGACGGAGGCTGTTGGAGAGGACTGTATGCAGGCCTGTTGCCCACCGATTATGGGCCCTAGCATTTGGGGGAATGGTGCTCTCTGTGAGCTGTATGCCTGGGGACCCTGGGGTTGATGTTACTATGGATTCAGCTCCATGTCCCCCCAAAACACACAGACTCTGGAACCCTTTATATGCCATATTAGAATGGTGACTGATTTATACCATTGGGACTCGTACTGTTAAATGCTAATGTCATCAACTCTGCTATAATGTGTTTAGTGTGGCTCTAAGAGTCTTTTCACCCATTGTTGTTTATGTTAATTGAGAGAGCTGATCACATTAGCCACGAGCCCTGGCTAATAGACGAATGGTCTAGGCTGAGGAGGGGGGAGATTGTTGTTTGTATTGTTAATTGTATTAATGTGTGAAGCCCGGTGCCCACAAGACTGTCATCTGGTCTGGGTACATTTTGTAGTAAATTAGGTCATGTTAATTAGGTTAGCTTTGAGTCATCCCTGACATAAAAAGGTCTGTGAGATCTCAAAATAAAGGCAGTTCTGATGTACTCCAAGACTGGTGTTGTCTAGTTCTTGGGGTTTCTATAGCCAGATCCATTGGACTCGTGTTCCAGAACTTAGGAAGCGGTATACAGACGGAAGCACTCAAGCGGAGTGTGGGGCGTTCCGTGACAGGTATTTCCCTCCTGATCCCATGCCTAATGGTGTAATCATAATGAGCTATCTCCCATCATGGGGGGATCAATGGATGATGGGCGCTATCTCCCATCATGGGGGTGCAACCCCTTCCTCTCACTTACTAGAATTACAAGGAAGGGGTTGCGCTCACAAAACGCATTCATTGATATCCCCTCATGGCAGATAGCACATGTTGACACACGGTGTGCATCTTCAAAATTTGGCTTTTAAAATGTCAAAAAAGAGTTTTTGGAAAATATCAAATAAATGTTAAAATTGTGGCATTTGGAAGAAATTCAGATTCTACCCAACACATCAATCATGTTCTTCATTTGTTGTTCCATAACATAGAGTTTCTTCCTTATGATGTCAATTTCACCATTCCACACCATGATGTTGTTGATTGGCCTTTGTGCACTGTCACTTGTGAAATGTTCAGCTTGCTCTTCAACAACCAGCACATCACCTAAAAATTAGAGTAAAAACATGTATTATAAATATACATGCATACATATAGTACCTGAAGCTGGGGTGTCAGACACTCACCTGTTGTGGTGACAATCTCTCTTTCATCTTCCTCCACCTCTCCTTCCTCCAGGTCCTTGGGGTGAGTTTTTGTTCTGAGTTCCCCTTCTTTCTCAAGTGGGGGGTTCTTGGTGTCCTCTGAGTGGTGTCCTCCGAGTGGTGTCCTCAGAGTCTTTTCTCCCCTATGAAAATGAAACAAAAGGTATACTTAGCACACAGATATTTGAGTCCAGAAATAGGAGTATGAAACATTGCTGGGAATTGGGGTACAATTGTCTGTTTTGGGCAGAGTTCCAAGCTGAAGACATGATTTTTTTACCTTACCCAAGCCGGACTACTTACCTTTTTCTGTCAATTTTCACAGATGGAGACACCCCAAGTATCCACTGGAGCACCTGTGTGGAACACCTTCAAAAGTTTGTTCTTGTGTCCCACACTAGTGCTCCTGAGTCCAGATGTGTAAACAGCTGCTGAGTGTCCTCTCCTTACATTACAGTGAATCAAGCTTGCATTTCATTCTAGTTACAAACACATCCAGACATCAATGTACAAAACTTATTTTTAGACAAATAGGCATGACCAAATGTATTTAACCTGTATCTGCCCAAAACATCGTATTTAATGAGCGAACAATGTTTCCTACGACATGAAAGTCGCCATTTTAAACTGTACAACAGTAACGAAAATCACATAGCGCAGCATGCAAGTAATAATAATAATCGGAACACACGACAACTACTTACTTTTTAGAGGCACTTTCTTGATTCTTCTATACTGATCCTGCTCCCTCAGTTTCAGGTCTGACCAGCGTTTCCTTAATTGCTCCTTTGATCGTCGTACCCCAAAATTTGTGTGCAGACTCTTCACAACTTTAGTCTAGATCTTAGATCTTGGCCTTTCTCTCATTAGGGTTGTTGTACGGTCCATTCTTCCCATCATAGTCGTTCCTCCTCAAGATGTCCACCATCTCTATAAAGGCCATATTTGAGGCCTTAAATCTTTGCCTCCAGGTTTGGGACGTTTCTGCCTCTGGGCTTTCCTCCTCCTCATTACTGCTCTACACACCTGCTCTGTCTCCGCCATGTCGCTCCTACTGTACACTGAAGAGAAGGGGCGGGGAATATTCTAGAAAGAACGTCAGGAGCAGGGGACGTGGGCAAAAGTTTCACACATGCGCAGTGTATATCAAGATAACACGCATGTGTCGTATGTACGATCTGTGTGTGGAGGAAGGAGGAATGGAAGTGGTGTGCGTCCTAAACTAGGGTAAAGTTTGAACTTGGGCCATCAGTGGCCTATACTGATTCAAGATTGAGGCCTATATTGGGATAAGATTAGGAGAGTTTAGGCTGACATTAGTGTTTTTGTCTTGTGTATTGTCTTACAGGAAATATGAATCACTTTAAGGACCCAGAAATTATGGCCAGTTTCATTGACAAGTACAGGGAGATGAGGAATTTGTGGGAGGTGAAAGACAGCTTATATTATAATAAACAAGCTAGGAGGTCAACGCTGGAGAAACTTCTGGAATTTGTGATGACTCGGGTCCCTGATGCAACCATCGTGTTCTTGGAAAAGAAAATTGGGATCTTGAGGAACATGTATAAGAAGGAGCATAATAAGATCCAGAAATCACTCAGATCAGGAGCAGCAGCAGTGCAAGTGTATGTACCCAAGTTGTGGTACTTCAACAAACTGCGGTTTCTGGATGACCAGAATGAAGCCAGGGAATCAATCCCTACCCTTCCCTGCAGCCTTCCCTCCACCCTTCCCTCAACCCCAGCAGAGGCTGACAAGGAACAACCTGGGCCTTCCATTCTGGAAGAAGAGGATACACCCAGCTGGAGCCAGGTATATTATTTTTAGACATATTTATTGTACTAATATTAATGATGTTAACTAGATGTTATAATTGATAATAAATTAATGATTTAAAACAGAGATTTACAGTCAGTCCCCAGGTTACAAACAAGATGGGGACTGTAGGTTTGTTCTTAAGTTGAATCTGTTTGTTATTCGGAACAGGTAAATTTTTTAAGTGTAGCTCCAGCCAGAAAATCTATTTTTAAGTTTTTTAGATAGCAAAGGGAAGGGTTATCACCCCTGTAACATTTGTTTTGCTGTCTGTGCCCCATTCAGAAGATTTCATATCACTTTCTGTCCCAATGACAATTGGATTTTGAAAATTTTGGGTTATTAGGGAAACATAGACTGGTGATAAAGCATCAGTGGAGACACCTTTTTCCCATATTAACTCTTACAGGAGTGAATTTCCCTTCCTAGGGGTAGATTTCCTCTCACTTCCTGTTGTCTCCCTCCGTTTGTAAGTAGGAGTCATTTGTAAGTCGGATGTTTGTAAGTAGGGGACCGCCTACATATCAATAAACAGTAGTGACCAAAAATGTTTGGGACAAGAATGAAAAATGCTGGGGTCAGAATGATTGTCTTTTCTATTTATTAAAATTCAATTTGCAAGCTAAAAATTGTGTGTGATTGATGAAGCAAAAACTAAAACTATGTCCCTTTTTTATACACAGGATGAGCTCAGCCAGTAGGAGGGTCTGGAAAGTGTCAGCCAGGAGGAGGCCATGCCCAGTGTCAGCCAGTGTCCTCCTGCCACAAGTCCACCACCAGAGACACAGCCTCTAAGGAAGGCTGCAGGGAAGGGTGCAGGGAAGTGTGGAGGGAAGGCTGCAGCGAAGATAAGAAAGTGATGACCTGGCTTTAGTCTGGTCTGACAGAAGACGCAGGCTGGTGTAGTACCACAGCCTGGGGACATATATGTCATCTATAAGATGAAACAGTCAGCGCCACAAGTAAAAAATATTGTGATGTGTAAATAAGATAACCTAATAATAAACACAGCTGCTAAACATTCCAAGTGGTACACCACACTAATTTCAAAATGGATAGTAAATAAAAAAATGTAGCGCTATGTGTAAAATTTTAAATATAAAGTGCAAATCTCTAAAATAAAGAAATCCTACATATAATTGAAAAGTCCGTAAAATGAAAAAATGAAGAAATAAAACATCAAAAACACTTCTTGTGATCAGTGTATTCACACAATTCCACCACAGTGATTGTTCGTCCTCAAAAGAAGTGCACACCACCACCAGTAAAAATGCATGCTCACCTCCTAGATGAGTCAAAACTCATATGCGGATCTCCCCCTAAGCTCCTTACTCTCACTTCCTCTTCCCAATCAATGGTGGGTAATCCAGATAGCTCTTTTCTTAATGGTAACTCAGTTCATTAACATCCAAAGAAACGAATCATCTCCCAGCTTGGCTCAAGATTCCATGAGTTCAGGACATTTAAATAATAAGTATAGAGACCATACGGAGAACACTATGGTCTTTATACTTATTATTTAACTCACCTCCCAGTTGAGTTTTGACTCATCTGGGAGGTGAGCGCGCATCTTTACTGGTGGTGGTATGCACTCCTTTTGAGGACGAACAATCACTGATCACAAGAAGAGTTTTTCATGTTTTATTTCTTAATTTTTTCATTTTATGGATTATTCATTTATATGTAGGATTTATTTATTTTAGAGATTTGCACTTTATATTTAAAATTTTACACATAGCGCTACATTTATTTATTTACTATCCATATATGTCATCTGTTACTGGTCCTGATCTCTGAGAGTCCTGGACCAGTTTGGGCTTCTAATTATATGGACTCCTCAAGTTACCAATTTTATTTTCTACAGACTTGATGTGTGCCCTGGGGGCCAAAAGGCTTTGCAAATTCCAAAGGTTTCTCCAGCGTTGCCTTCCTCTTTATTTTGTTACTCAGAATAAATGGATATTTTATTTTCAGAAAATACTTGCCTATGTGTTTTTCTACAAAAAGCTTGTTTGTGAGTAGACAGGTACATTTCTAAAAGACAATGTCAAATTAACAAGGGACACTAACCTCCATAAGGTTGATAAAAAAATACAAGGTAATAATTTTATTGTGGTAACTTGACACACAAAAAATAAAATTATATATGGAGATCACTAGAAAATAATTTTTCAATAATCCAAAATAAAGGAGATCTTGATGAAATTAAAAAAAATAAATAAATAAAAGACTATAAAAAAAAATTCTAAACATTATTATGGAGATCTGGCTTTTAAAAATTAAAAGATTATTCTGGAGATCTCGAGAAATAATCAAGAAATACGTTTATGATAACTCTATGTGAATATGAGCAGCAAAACAACTTCATTATTCTAGCATTATAAAGAAGAAAAGAATGCACTGCATTGAAAGATCACAGAATTTGCTGTGTGAGGAATGTGCTATCTCCATTACAAACGCTAGTTTTACCACACCGAGCGCTTCTGTCTCGTACTTGCTTCAGAGCATGCGTCATTTTTGGTACGTCAGAACAGCATACAGACGAGCGGTTTTCCCGATAGGAATTGGTTCCGTCTGAAAAATTTAGAACATGTACTCTTTCTAGGTCCATCAGAATTTTCAACGTAGAAAGTCCAATGGGGCATACACACGATCGGAATATACGATGAAAAGTTCCCCATCAAAACTTTTTCTGTCGGACATTCCGCTTGTGTGTACACGGCATAAGTCTCAGCATCAGCAGGCAGCCACCGCTCTGTTTGCACATAGTGTCAGAGGTGCAGCTGTGGCAGAGGACTGTGTCTGTGTCCTGACTCCTGAATGAATGGAAGCAAGCAAACATTTATTGATGGGCAGTGGTAGGCTGCATTGATGGGCACTGGTAGGCTGCATTTGATAGGTGCTGGTAAGGCTACATTTGATGGGCACTGGTGAGGCTGCATTGATGGACGCTGGTGAGGCTGCATTTGATGGGTGCTCGTAGGCTGCATTGATATGTGCTGGTAGGCTGCATTTGATGGGCGCTGGTGAGGCTGCATTGATGGGCGTTGATGAGGCTGCATTTGATGGGCGCTTCATTAAAACGGTGGGGTTTACATGGGCAGGGAAAATGGGGTTTAGTCAGGGGTGGAGCCAGGGGGGCAGCAAAATAAGGTTTCGCCTAGGGTGTCAAAAATCCTTGCACCAGCCCTGGGCACAGACTTTGAAGAAGCCCTGAGAAAGAGAGTAAGAAAGGCAGAAGGAAGGAGAAGGAGGGGGAAGGAGATAAAAAAGGGGGGGATGAAAGGGGATGGGGGGTGGTGAGGCAGAGGCAGGGGGGAGGGAGGGGTAGGGCAGAGGGAAATATAAACGTCCAATGGAACCCATTGGTTTATAAACAAGATCCAATGGGCCGAGAATCATGGAACACCTTCTTTGCTGATCTCTTTAGATACAGAGAAGACATTTGATAGAGTCCACTTATCGCTTACTGACCCAATACAGTCACTACCAGCTCTCCAATGCATTTTGCAGTGGTGGAATTATAGGGGTCGCTGAGATCGCCATGGCGACCGGGCCCCTTGCTGCAGGGGGCCCTTGAGGGTCCCCTGTATTCTTTGATAGGAGGAGCGGCAGGGGTGGCTGAGACGAGCTCCCCGATCATCAGGCAAACTGTAATGGGCAGCGATGAGCAGGGAGCTCGTCACATTAACCTAAAGTGAAAGCACAGTGCTGTGCTCTTTGCCTCCCCCTACAGTGCAGTGCCTGGCAGGAAGAGCTAAGGTAAAGGTCTGCCGTTTTTTAGAAGACTATCTAGCATAAATCTATCCATGGCCACCACTGCCACCCCAATATTTAGGTGTCCAGCCCCTTTTCGGCCATCGGACGCCTGAATTACAGCTGCGGGGGGTGTTTTTGAAGCACCTGATTAGAGCCATAGGCTCTAATAGGCTTCAAAATAGGTGAACTGCGAGTGCCATGGTTGACGCTCACAGCCCACGTAGGTGTGTTAGAAAATCCAATTAATATTCACTTTCCTAACACTGAACAGCATTTCCGCCAATCAGGTGTGTGGGTCTTATACCTGTCACCTGATTGGCTGAAACGATAGGCGCGGCTATTGGATGCCTATCAGGAGGAGAGGACTGGAGATGAGGATGGCAGGAGATGCATGGAGGACCCCGCTCGTGGCCATCGCCCACTGCCCCACCAAGACAGGGTAAGTGCCGGAAGTGCAAGGGGGGCAGACGGCAAATGAGTGGGGGGATTTACAGTGGCGGCATTGGATGGCACAGTTGCAGCACTTGATGGCACACTGGCAGCATTTAATGGGCACACCGGCAGCATTTGATGGGCACACTGGCGGCATTTGATGGGCAAAGTGGCAGCATTTGATGGCACAGTGGCGGCATTTGATGGCACAGTGACAGACTTCGATGGGCACAGTGGCAGCATTTGATGGGCACAGTGGCAGCGTTTGATGACAAACTGGCAGCATTTAGTGGGCACACTGATGGCATTTGATGGCACAGTGTGTAGAATTTGAGTAGTTACTGTATTAATAACTATATTTCAATAATTCATATTGATCAGAAAAGTTCCAAGAAAAATCCGTTAAGTTCTCATGTAAAACCTCCAAAATTGATTTAATGATCAATTAGCAAAATGTTACAAAAACAATGTCAAAATGTAGAATACAAAAATAGATTATTCTTAAAATGAAGTTTAAATCAGATATATCTGTGTAAAAGCTTCAATGTCTTGAGATCTGTGTGTGTCTGTGTGTCTGTCTTCATGGAGAGCTGCAGTGCAAGTGTGCCTTTCCCCACAGCCTGTCTGTACTCCTTCAATTAACCCCCACATTTTCCAAAGAGCCAAAAAGCTTCATTATACTTATAGTCCCACAGAAAAGACCAGGAAATTCAGTCCCTCCAACATTCCTAAGGGTGGGGCTATGAACTATGTGAGAATAGCTATCATTTAAGAATCATTTAACTTACAATATATACATTTCCTTTAAACATATACAATCCTACATATCAGTATACATATATGTAAAATGCAGTGTTCTTATTAATATCCTAATCAAGAAATATAGTAATGTAAAGAAACAGCTTATATTCTTAACATACTGAAACTTTGTGTCTTTGGAAAAGATTGCAACTTTATCTCCTACGATGGGGGAGGTGAATTGGTCGACACTAAATTGTATCCATATGTGAGATGAATCTCTCCCAAGAAATGCATACGAAGCCTATACCAGCATAAACTTTCATGAGTATAAAAACCTATATAACTTCACCTTTTCCCAACATAGAAGATATATATATTTATATATATAATTCAATTATCATAAGAACTCAACCATTCATAAATTCTGATATTCTAACATTTCCCTCTCAAAATGATTGATTAACCAATCTTATCATTTTAACTCTATATACATCTGAATCTAACTCTAAATCCATTTATACCTCAAACGCATCACATCCGTATTCATTCATCCTCAAAGATCTTAAGATAATTGACTTAAATATATATTTTCAAATTTGATTCTGTATAAGGAAAAGTGAATTCATAACCCTTCATCTTCATATACCATAAAAAATATTTTCACCCTTATTAATTTCTTTTTCTTTTATCAAATAAATCAATCCCCTTAATTTCATGATTCATAAATGTAACATTGTTGTACAATACTTTGAAATATAAATATCACTTCAGAAATTTGTTTCATATTTTCCCTCCAAATTGTTTTTATCATAAATATATAATCCATAAAACTTTTCTAATAACCTTGTCAAAATTAAACATAAAATATGTTCTTAACTTCAACTTGTTCATATAAGTGAGATGATTTCAAAACTAAATACATATTATAATGTAAAGTTAATCTTATCTTGTTTATGTACCTTTAAGAAAAATGTACTCTGTCTTAATTAACAACATATGTTCCCTCTAACTAGAATGACTCTATTGTAGGGATGTTTAACCCTTTCAACTCTGAAAATACACTATATATGAGTGTAAAAAATGATGTGTAAAAAATATCTCATCTTGATATGATAAACATGTCCTGTCACATAAAAATGATATATAAAAACTGCAATATATCTGATGGATAAATTATTTCATCAGTAGTAAAAAAAATCAAAAGTCCATTGTTTTTAGAATGTCCTCTCTTATCAGAGGTTCTCGAGAATTTTTTCTTCTTCTTCTTCCTGCACTCTGTAAGTTGGAAAAACTTTACTGAACATTAAAATGACAACAATAATTATAACGAATGAATCTCTTCTGTCAATTCTTCTCCCAGAACTGATATTCTTAAACTTCAAGATTTTGTTCCCATCTGGAAGGTCTAGAAATATTAAATTTCTTTCTTTTGGTGACTTACAAGTCAGATCCTAAAAAAGAATGCAGTATCATTATTGAGAAGTTAAATAAATGCAAAATATACCTTCATTTACTTATTCATTTTACATACCAAAATTCTAATATTTTATTATGACATACAAACCATATTTTAATAATAACATTTCGAATTACCTTACTTTGCTCTATTTTTCTTAAAATGACCTATACTCTAATTTATTATTCTGTGTATTTAAAAGACAGGACGCAATTTCTCTTTTTTTAGTCATGATATAAAATCTTGTTTTCATAAACCAAATAATAGATTTTAAATCACCCCAGAAGATAAAAGCAAATTGTTTATCCATTCACTTCTCCTCTATAATATTTCAGAGTAATGCGTGCTGTACTGTACTTCTAACATTTTCAATTCAGCATTTTCTGTAGAATTTTTGCTGAATAGTATAACCATTCTTTGGGTAACACATAGATAGACCTGTTGAACAATTCTTAATATTATTGACAAATCCTGTCTCAAAGCCTCTCTCAGCACTTGTTCTAACAATCCCATTTATAGGCTTTCTGAATAAATTTAGCAGAGAATGTTCTGTTATCACATCTACCTCTATGGGTTTAGATTTTAAAGTTTTAAAAAATGGGCAAAATTTGTCATATAATTCTCCTGAATGAATTCTTTTAAAAAGAATTTTTAATGACAGATCAGGTGTCCGTAATATGATCATCCTAGATCTCACAATCTTTTCTGTTACTTTGACTGCAAAATAAACACTTAACAATTGCTTCATATTTGTGTCAAAAGTCTTTTCCATATTTGTCAAACCTCTGGAGAAGAAAACTATTATTTTTGGTTCACCATCTTTTACCTGAAATAAAATTACTGAGATGGAATTCTCAGATACCTTAGTAGACAATAAAACAGGCATAGATATACCAATTTCGATTGTATGCAATGAAACAGCATTCTGCAAATCTTTTTTCAACATTTCAAAAACATCTGTATGGGTTTGAGACCATTCATCAAACACAACATCTTTTTGTTTCAGGAAATCAAATAATGGTTTAACTTTATCATCATATTCCTGTAAAAACTCTTTGCAAGAATTTACCTCACTCAAAAATTGATATAATGCCTTGTAAGATGTTGGAACTGGAATAGCAGAAATGTTTCTAACTTTTTCCTGTGATAACTTTCTCTGTCCATGACTAATTTGCATATGAAGAAAATTAACTTTATCTTTCATTAACTGAACTGACTCTGTGTTCAATTTCAATCCTGCTGTTTGTAACAAAGTAAATAACTCTGTCAACAGAGTGACATGTTCCTCTGTATTTTGGGTAGACAACACAATTTTGTCCACATGTTGGAAAATACATTTTGGTCTAGAAAATTTTGATAAAACTTTCTCCAAGCACTTGTGCACTATTCCGTCACTGATTTCCATTTCTGGAATTATTCTAGTGAAGGCATAAGTTTCTTTATTGAAACTGAAGGCAAGTTTATAATGACAGCTGTTTGTTACTGGTACTGAAAAATGACTATTGGAAATTTCCAGTACTGAAAATACTTTGGCCTTGGCATCCATTTGTGACATTAAATTTAAATTAGGAACAATAGGTTTGTTATTTGTAATGCATTTATTCAGTGATCTTAAATCAACTGATAAAGAATACGAATCATCAGCATTCTTGATAGGCCAAATACAATTATTTACCACTGATTGTGCCTTCTTTAATATTCATTGTTGTAAAAATGATTGTACAATGTCAGAAACTGGACCTATTGATTCTTGTGGCAACTTATTTTGAATTTGGGGTTCAGGGTCTCATCCCTCAATTTCTATCTCAATATCTTTAAACAAACCTGTATCCATTTTGTTCTGACTCCAAAGACTTTTATGTGCTCTTACCGATTGTTCCAATTCGAGATTGGTTCCTGTGTGTAGCAATTAAAATCTGAAGAAATGTCAACGACTGCTGTACAAATACTTCCAACATTATTGTACATGGAAGAATCTATTAACCTAGATTTGGTCCTAGATGAATCTTTCCATATAGTAGAATAACTTAAATCAATAATCCAATCTAATTTACTTATCACATCCATGCCTAAAATATTCTCTGTATTTTGGCAACACCAGATGTCTATTTTAGTTTTTAAAACTCCTGGAATCTCGAAATTCACACCAGAAACTTTATCTGCAACTGTATTTCCTTTTCCATTGAAACCAATTAAATTACATTTTGGAGAATCAATATTCACATGTAATTTGTTTTTAGTTAAACTAAGTTCAGATCCTAAATCTATTAACCATTTAGTATTCTTGCCATTTAATAAACCATGTAACCATGGCCTTCCACTTTCATCTAATAAAAGTGAAGTTACATATTTTAATGTTGGAGATGACTCAGAACCTTTTTCCCTAAATCCTGATGGTGATGGAAGTAATCCATCCCTCTCATTTTCATCATTGTTTTTCATATTGATTGAACTGTCATTAACAGTCAATGTACTGATCTGTTTGACTTCTGAAGCATAAGGCAAATCAGTCAAACTATTGTTTGAAGAAGAAAGAATATATTGCTCAGAAATATGTTCTGTATTTTCTACTTTCAAAGTTTTCCTTTGTGTAATATGTAGGGAAGTATTTCCTGTCTGCTCTGAAACTTTAGTTCTGCCTGTGACGTGTATCTCACCATGTCTAGGTGTGGCCTTACACGTGGCACTCTGAACGCCATTTTGCTTTTCTTTATTTAAACGGTGTTTTGTTTTAAGCAAAACTTCATGTTCCTGGTCATCAACCTTGAAAAACCGCATATCTTGTACAAAAGGCTTCTGCATAGAATCTGCAGTAACATTCATAGAGTCTTCATTAACATTAATCTCTAAACTCTTGCTTGACTCTGGTTTAAACTTTACATTATTCTGTAACTCAGACAACTGAATATCCTTTATTTGAATTGCACTCTGCAAATCATCTATCCTTTCAGTCAAAATCTGACAATTAGTACATAAACTATTGTCCTTTGTTTCCTCTTTTGTACCAACTACATTGCTTTCAGAAACTCCTGATATCATTGTATCATAAACTTTAATTAACTTAATCAAATTCCTAACCTGTTTGCTGAATTTCTTAAATGTAAATTTTGACTTTTGCATTTTCATATTAGCCTGTAAACATTGAACATGTAACACCATAATTCATCATCTTTAACAAACTTTGACAGATTTTTAAATTCTAATTCACTCTCACTGGATAATTCATGAATTAAATCCATAACTTACCAATGTAAGATGGCTTCCTTCATGTAACACGCGTTCCCTCTCTTGGCGGGAAATTACGTCATCAAGAAACAGATTTTTCTTGCACGTGCGCAAACGTCTCACCAATTCTGATGTTTCTTTTCCTTCCAAGTTCAATTCAATGATGCCGAAAATAAGCTTTTTCGATTTCTCCTAAAAGCTTGTCTGAATAATCACTGTTTTTGCTGATATTCCCTCTCGACAAGCGGAAGGAGAAATTATTGAAAAAAATTCGATATTCGGACAAAAAAAATCTGGCAAAGGCTCGCCAATGTAGAATTCGAGTAGTTACTGTATTAATAACTATATTTCACTATAATTCATATTGATGAGAAAAGTTCCAAGAAAAATCTGTTAAGTTCTCGTGTAAAACCTCCAAAATTGATTTAATGATCAATTAGCAAAATGTTACAAAAACAATGTCAAAATGTAGAATACAAAAATAGATTATTCTTAAAATGAAGTTTAAATCAGATATGTCTGTGTGTAAAAGCTTCAATGTCTTGAGATCTGTGTGTGTCTGTGTCTCTGTCTTCATGGAGAGCTGCAGTGCAAGTGTGCCTTTCCCCACAGCCTGTCTGTACTCCTTCAATTAACCCCCACCTTTTCCAAAGAGCCAAAAAGCTTCATTATACTTATAGTCCCACAGAAAAGACCGGGAAATTCAGTCCCTCCAACATTCCTAAGGGTGGGGCTATGAACTATGTGAGAATAGCTATCATTTAAGAATCATTTAACTTACAATATATACATTTCCTTTAAACATATAAAATCCTACATATCAGTATACATATATGTAAAATGCAGTGTTCTTATTAATATCCTAATCAAGAAATATAGTAATGTAAAGAAACAGCTTATATTCTTAACATACTGAAACTTTGTGTCTTTGGAAAAGATTGCAACTTTATCTCCTACGATGGGGGAGGTGAATTGGTCGACACTAAATTGTATCCATATGTGAGATGAATCTCTCCCAAGAAATGCATACGAAGCCTATACCAGCATAAACTTTCATGAGTATAAAAACCTATATAACTTCACCTTTTCCCAACATAGAAGATATATATATTTATATATATAATTCAATTATCATAAGAACTCAACCATTCATAAATTCTGATATTCTAACACAGTGGCAGAGTTTGATGGGCACAGTGGCGGCATTTGATGGCACAATGGCGGCATTTGATGGTACAGTGGCGACATTTGATGGGCACAGTGGTGGCGTTTGATGGCAAAGTGGGGGCTTTTGATGGGCACAGTGGCAGCGTTTGATGGGCACAGTGGCAGCGTTTGATGGGCACGGTGGCTGAAATTGATGGGCACAGTGGCTGCAATTGATGGGCACAGTGGCTGCAATTGATATTTTTTTTTTCAGAATTTTTCAGTTTGCTTGCGCCTCCCTAAAAATTTGGAGCACCAGCCACCACTGGTTTATATGTGAGTGCATATGTGCATTTATATATATGTGTGTGTGTGTGTGTGTGTGTGTATTATATATACAGTATATGTGTGTGTATTATGTGTGCGTGTATGTTTACATGTAGGGATGAGCCAAACACCCCCCGGTTCGGTTCACAGCAGAACATGCGAACAGGCAAAACATTTGTTCAAACACGCAAACACTGATAGTCTGAAATTCTGATACGAAAGTCTATGGGACACGAACATGAAAAATCAAAAGTGCTCATTTTAAAGGCTTATATGTAAGTTATTGTCTTAAAAAGTGTTTGGGGACCTGGGTCCTGCCCCAGGGGATATGTATCATTGCAAAAAAAAGTTTTAAAAACTGACGTTTTTTCAGGAGCAGTGATTTTAATAATGCTTAAAGTGAAACAATAAAAGTGTAATATTTCTTTAAATTTTGTACCTGGGGGGTGTCTATAGTATGCCTGCAAAGTGGCACATGTTTCCCATGTTTAGAACAGTCAGATAGCAAAATGACGTTTCTAAAGGAAAAAAATTCATTTAAAAGTACTAGCGGCTATAATGAATTGTTGGTCCCGGCAATACACATAATAGTTCATTGATAAAAACAGCATAGGATTACCCAATAGGGGAACCCCAAACCAAAATTTAAAAAACAAATGTGTGGGGGTCCCCCCAAATTCCATACCAGGCCCTTTAGGTCTGGTATGGATATTAAGGGGAACCCCGTGCCAAAATAAAAAAAAATGGCGTGGGGATCCTCCTCAAAATCCATGCTAGACCCTTTAGGTCTGGTATGGATTTTAAGATTAACCCCGCATCAAAATTTAAAAAAATGGAGTGGGTCCCCCCAAAAATCCATACCAGATCCTTATCCGAGCATGCAACCTGGCAGGCCACAGGAAAAGAGGGGGGGACGAGAGAGTGACCCCCTCCTGAACCATACCAGGCCACAACATTGGGAGGGTGCTTTGGGGTAGCCCGCCAAAGCACCTTATCCCTATGTTGATGGGGAGAAGGGCCTCATCCACATAACCCTTGCCCGGTGGTTGTGGGGGTCTGAGGGCGGGGGGCTTATCAGAATATGGAAGCCCCCGTTAACAAGGGGACCCCCAGATCCCGCCACCCCCTTTGTGAAATGGTAACGGGGTAAATGTATACCTACCATTTCACAAAAAATGTGCGAAAATGGTAAAAAAAGACAATACACACCTTGGGACAAGTCCTTTATTAAAAAAATAAAAAAATAAAACTGTCCCACAAAGTCTTGTTCTTCTTCTTCTCTCGCTCCGACGGACCAAAAAAGAAAAAAAAAAAAGCCGCAAGCCACCTACGATCTGCCATGGTAGGCCCCCGCCGTAATGACTGGCCTCTCAGATGACAGTTTTTTTTATAACTGAGGGTGGGGCCACACAATGATGTTGCCAGGTGACCCCGCCCCCCTCTGACGCACGGGTACATCCCTATGGCTTTCCCATAGCATCAGAGTTGGCGGGGTCACTCTTTTACATAACCGAGTGATCCCACCCCCTCTGACACTACGGGAAAGCCATAGGGAAGTCTCCGTGCATCAGAGGGGGCGGACCAGACTGGTAAAAAAAAGACAATACACGCCTTGAGACAAGTCCTTTATTAGAGAAATAAAAAGATAAAACTGTCCCACAAAGTCTTGTTCTTCTTCTTTTCTTGCTCTGACAGACCGAAAAAGAAAAAAAAAAAAAAAAAAGGACCCAGGTCCCCAAACACTTTTTATGACAATACCATGCATATAAGCCTTTAAAATTATCACTTTTGATTTCTCCCATTTCGAATTTGCCGCGAACACCCCAAATTGTTCGCTATTCGGCGAACAGGCGAACACCCGGTGTTCGAGTCGAACTTACATTCGTCTCGAACATCAGGCCCATCCTTATTTACATGTATGTATGCACATTTTATGTATGTGCATACATAAAATGTGCATACATACATGTAAATAGGGATGTATGCACATTTTATGTATATGCTTTTAATCCTGACCCCCTATATGTGTACAATCAGAACCTATTTTTTTATTTATTTGTTTTGCTTGTTCATAGTACCAGCAAAAAAAAGCTTTTCCTCTGAAAAGCGACCCATGCTTAGATCGCTTTTTAGAGGCATTTGACAGCCGGTAAAGAGGCAATATGTTGCCTACTGACCTCATGTTTTAACCCCTTAAATGCATCATCACTATGCTGCAACTGCATGCAATGTACACAGTTGCAGGGTGGTTGCAGTTCAGCCCCATTCACCTAGGGGTATACTTCAAGGGTGCCCTGACTAGAAAAAGATTGAGAAACACCGACATAGAGGAACCCATCTCTCCATTTTCCTTCTGCAGCCGCTGAATGCCTGTGGGAGGGAAAGGAGGAGAAGCGGGGGGAAATGGAGAAATTGATTCCTTTATATGCAGCCACCCACTTGCGACCGGGCCCTGTTGTTCCACTACGGGGCTCGGAGAAAAGAGCCCTGTCCGGGGGTCAGGGGGGGCCCTTCATGGTTTCTTGCATCGGGGCCCTGAAGGTTCTAGTTATGCCTCTGGCATTTTGGATGATTTTGGAGTTGCCCCATTAAATAAACTCAATCACTCCAAATTGTCTATTTTAGGCACCAGCCTCTCTCCAACTAGTAAAGATAAGATACCCCAATTAACGTTATTCTCATGGGCATCAAATTCCTTCTTATCCTACTTGGGCATTAAGTTAGTTACCCCCTCCTCTAATACTTTACACACCAACCTCACTATACTTACAAAAAAAAATCAGGATATTACTGTGGTGGCCCTGTGCTCCGTTAAGGGGTCCTGGGTGGGGAGCATAGCATTAACCAAAATATTTCTTCTTCCCTACCCACTGTATATGTTTTGGACTCTTCCAGTACCTATTTTTCCTTGCAACTTGTCCAATCTCCAGTACATACTCCAGCACATACTGTACTCTTTCATTTGGGAGCACAAAAATAATTAGGGGCACACTTAAAGTGGAGTTCCACCCAAAAGTGTAACTTCCACTTATTCGCCCCCCCCTTTCCGGTGCAACATTTGGCACCTTTCAGGTGGGAGAGGGGAACGGGCACCTGTTCTTGACAGGTCCCCTTCCCCATTTCCGGAGACGGCACCGCGGCGAAGGTCGGCCCCCCTCCTCCTTCCTCCGGCCAATTAGAAAGCGCAGCGTGTTTCGCGCGTGCGCAACAGGGAACTGATTGTGAAGCCAAAAGGCTTAACTGACGGGTTCCCTTACCGCAAATGGTGGCAGTATTTGTAGCTGCTGACTTTTAATTTTTTGTGGGATGGGCGGACCTTTGCTTTAAATCAAGCTATCCTATACCTTCTTCCAACATCCCAAGCAGGCATGGGCGCTCTGGACATTAACCACTTCCCTACCCAGCCATAGACATATGACGTCCACAGATGGGATCTCCCATCCTGGGTGGACGTCATATGACGGCCTGGGATTCCTGGCCATCTAGGGGGCGCACGCGCCGCGTTGCTCGGAACCCGGTGCGTGTGCCCGGCGGCCGCGATGTCCGCCAGGCACCCGCGATTGCCCGTTAACCGGGCCGGACCGTGGATCTGTGTGTGTAAACACACAGATCCACATCCTGTCAGTTGTGAGGAGAGCGATCTGTGTTCCTAGTACAGCGGAACACTGATCGGTCTCATCCCCTTGTACGTCCCCGCCCCCTACAGTTAGAAACACTCCCTTAGGAAACATATTTAACCCCTTATGTCCCCCTAGTGGTTAACCCCTTCACTGCCTGTCACATTTACACAGTAATCAATGCAATTTTATAGCATTGATCGCTGTATAAATGTGAATGGTCCCAAAAATGTGTCAAAAGTGTCCGATGTGTCCGCCATTATGTCGCAGTCATGAAAAAAAATCGCGATCGCCGCTAAAAAAATAATACATTTTTATTTTTTTTAAATGCCATAAATCTATCCCGTATTTTGTAGACGCTATAACTTTTGCGCAAACCAATCAATATATAGAAGAATACATATAGGCCGAAACTGAGGAAAAAATTAGTTTTTTTTTTTTTAAATTGGGATATTTATTATAGCAAAAAGTAAAAAATATTGTGTTTTTTTCAAAATTGTCGCTCTTCTTTTGTTTATAGCGCAAAAAATAAAAATGCAGAGGTGATCAAATACCACCAAAATAAAGCTGTATTTGTGGGGAAAAAGGGACGTCAATTTTTTTTGGGTACAACGTCGCACAACCGTGCAATTGTCGTTTAAAGTGCGACAGCGCTGAAAACTAAAAATTGGCCTGGGAAGGAAGGGGGTGAAAATGCCCTGTATTGAACCGGTTAAAGCATATTACAAAGCTAGACTGATCAAGGGAGACAATGGTAGTTATCCTCATCCAATCCCTAATGGAAACAAATTGAATGTACAGCTTTGCAACAGGACCTAAAGCTAATATTGTGTGCATCATGGCTACACCTCTGTCCAGAACATTAATTCCTGGACACTGTTAACATGACTTGAAAGCTTAGAAAGGAATATCTTGACAAACTTTAACCTACTTTCCCTTAGCATCCCTGGAATTTATAACACCAGACTTGTCCCTTTAGCATTGGATGATGAGCGCCATTTCACAGTCTTGGAGACCTGTATACTACACAGGGTCTCACTCCTTTCCATCACCTCTCTGCTACCTTCAGCATCTTTGATAAGGACTTTTACATCTACCTACAGTACGTGTTTGCCATGCTCTTTCCACATTAACACCACCAATCCAGACCCTTGTTCACTACTATGACTCACATTTAAAAGGCATTTTCTTTATATATATATATACTCCTTGATTGGATGAAAAATTTCCATCTATGAAATATTGCAAAGAACTTTCCATTTTTCAATTCCTGCCATGGAGTAGTATCTAGTGCTTCAGAAACCTTGCACTTTTTCCAAAAATGCATCACATTGGGAATCAGCTATGAAAATTTATCACTGAATGTATTATACCCCCTCTAAATTAACACAAATTGTGTGTACCTCTATGAAACCTCAATAGAATTTGAGTGAAAAAAAAGATTGGCACAAAAGTAGAAACATTGGTTGAAAAAGTATAGCTAGTACCATATACTACCTACTGTATAAAGCATAGACAAGAATGTAGCAGAAGTTATACAACTTGTCTTATTGTACTCAAAGTAGCTATTCCAAGTGGAGTAGTATGAGGTGTATAATTTATTCTTTAAATCTAAAAACATTAATAAGGACAATTTATTTAATATATGCAGTAAAAGAACAACCTATGTTACACATTATTGAAATGTTTTTCTTTCTTCAAATCAAGTTTAAGTGTAAAACAACAATACTGCATTAGACAGACTAATGATTGATTATGTAACTAATATTCTCAATTTGCCCACACACATCTGTATACTTCTGGAGGCGTTTGCAGTAACTGAATATTAAAATGTTAATAATATAAGTTTTATAAACCTTTTATTGCACATTCTTTTGATAAATTGCATTGTCAGTCACACATATGAAATGTGTAAGGAAATGCATCAATTAACATTAGTCAGACATCTTTTACAGACATTTCTTTTCAGAATGTTAATACATTTATGTCACTAGTTTCAACTTCCGGACACAGATGATGTTTTATGGTGAATCACATATTGCTTTACAAGCCTTTTTTTTAACCCAAAACTTAGATTACTGACAGAATGGCCTGGGGTGGGGAAAATAATTTTGGAGACACTGTTACATGACTATAAATTCATAAGCTAGCACATTTCTTTGAAAAAGAAGCATAATATGTACAGTACCTGACCAAAAACCTGACTCTTTTTTATAAACATGTAAAAGGGAGTAAAATAATCGATAAATAGAAGTACAACAAAATAAAAAGAAAAACTAATAGAAAACAATAGAACAATTGACAATATATTGTATTGTATTGTATTGTATGTGAAGGAGGTCGATCTCACAGGTCTGTGTGCACCTGCACAGATGGAAACCACCACATGTAACATTACACAACTGACCATCCTTAAATGTTTAAATATGGTGGGACATGAATAATGCTTAATATGGGGTGATCCATCATACTAAATAATTATAATCATCTGCAATCAATATACTGTATATTAAAATATATAACCAATGATGAGTATTTTTAGACAAGATTGCATAGGCAAATTGTGAGTGTCACTAAAAAGAAGGTAGGACTGACCTGTTGGTACAATACTTGTGATATCATTTATTGGAAATTGATCAAATACTGTAAAGTAAAAATAAACTTAAAATAATAAAAATTTTTTAAAAATTAATAAATCAGGACTATGTAGTAATCTATATGGCAGCCTGCTGGAATCACTGTGCCAATTGAAAAGAATTAAGACAGCAGTAAAACGACAGGTGGTGGTGTGCGGTTGTCACACATGATGTGGGAATAATGGTTAATGTGTGATCTTTGGTTGTTTAGTGTAGTTGATACCGTTTGTAGATGGAGGGTTGTTTGAGTGTCCTGATCATTACGATATAAAGCTAGGTGATATGTCCCCAGGCAGCTGCCATCACAAACCTTGCCTCAAAAACATTCTGTTAGGCCAGTTCAATTTACAACAAATGTACAAAAAATGAGTCTTTCATTGCACAATTACAGACTTTTAGGTCTAACCAATATATATCCCAATGGATTAATTGAAGAAGTGTTTAAAAGGGACCTAAACATCCCACATGAAAAGTGTCTCAGGCCATCCACCTCATTCGGATCCACTAAACCCTTCTAACAATGCAACTAAAATACCAAGTATAGTATAACACTAACCATAATCAGGTATATCCTCTCCAAGCATTGGCATATCCTCCAACTGGATCTACTCCTCACACATGAGTCACCCCAACAACCTAAAATTACGTTCCATAGAGCTAAGAACACTTGACACCCAGCAGATTACCACACATGCGAACAGGCAAAAAAAATGTTAGACCATGTGAACACCATTAAAGTCTATGGGACACGAATGTGAAAAATCAAAAGCTCTAATTTTAAAGGCCTATATGCAAGTTATTGCCATAAAAAGTGTTTGGGGACCCAGGTCCTGCCCCAAGGGACATGTATCAAAAAAAGTTTTAAAAACTGACATTTTTTTGGAGCAGTGATTTTAATAATATTTAAAGTGAAACAATAAAAATGAAATATTCCTTTAAATATTGTGCCTTGGGGGTGTCTATAGTCTGCCTGTAAAGTGGCACAGTTTTCCCATGTTTAGAACAATACCACAGCAAAATGACATTTCTAAAGGAAAAAAGTCATTTAAAACTACTTGCGGCTGTAATGTATTGTCGGGTCCTGGCAATATAGAGGAAAATCATTGAAAAAAATGGAATGGGTCCCCCCCCCCCCGTCCATTACCACGCTCTTTGGATCTGGTATGAATATTAAGGGGAACCCTGCACCCAAATAAAAAAAATGGTCCCCCAGGCCCCCAGGCACTATAAACTCTGAACAGCAGTATATATACTATACGGCCTGCCCTATATACTCTGCAGAAAATTGGGCCTTAGCTGTTGGTGGTACCAGAACACTATAAGCCCTCACAGTTAATCTTGTTGGGTACAAGAATGGGCCATGCTATGAAAATATTATATCAAGAATTGTAATTACATGCCCCTGTTAAACAGGAACAGAAAAATTGGGCCTTGGGTGGTGGTGCCACAACACTGTAAACCCTCACAGATACTCTTGTTGGGTGCAAGAACGGGCCCTGTGTTTAAATATTATATCAATAATTGTAATTACATGCCCCTGTTAAACAGGGACAGAAAAATTGGGCCTTGGGTGGTGGTGCCACAACACTGTAAACCCTCACAGATACTCTTGTTGGGCACAGGAACGGGCCCTGTGTTTAAATATTATATCAATAATTGTAATTACATGCCCCTGTTAAACAGGGACAGAAAAATTGGGCCTTGGGTGGTGGTGCCACAACACTGTAAACCCTCACAGATACTCTTGTTGGGTGCAGGAACGGGGCCCTGTGTTTAAATATTATATCAATAATTGTAATTACATGCCCCTGTTAAACAGGGACAGAAAAATTGGGCCTTGGGTGGTGGTGCCACAACACTGTAACCCCTCACAGATACTCTTGTTGAGTGCAGAAACGAGCCATGCATTGAAATATTGTATTAAAAAATGTAATTACATGCCCCTGTTAAACAAAGACAGAAAAATTGGGCCTTGGGTGGTGGTGGTGCCCTAAACCAAAAATATTGTTAGAAGCTAGCATCATCAAGATTGAGGAGGAATAGGATAGTCATCATAGGCAGTCTTCAACGGATCCCATGTCCATAGAAAATTCAATCAGTTACATCAGCATCAGGTGCATGATAGCTGCTGATCCAAGACTGATTCATTTTTATGAATGTGAGCCTATCAATGGAGTCTATGGACAGGCACACTCTATGATCTGTTACAAACCCTCCAGCAGCACCGAATGTGCATTCAGAAAGAACGCTGGATGCAGGACAGGTCAGTAGCTCAATTGCATATTGAGCAAGTTCTTGCCAGTAGTCCATCCTCAAGACCCAGTAACCCAGTGGATGCTCTGTTGGAAAGGTCTCCAAGTCTGCTCTTGCCCCTAGATATTCCTGCACCATGTAATGCAGACACTGGCGATGGTTGCTTGAACCGATCAGACCTTGGCGCTGAGGACTGAAAAATTGTTCAAAGGCATTGATCAGCTTCTCCACCGCTCTTACCCTGACTGAACGAAGCCTCAGCAACACGTTGTCCAGCACCAGGAAATTGTAACCTCCCAGGGTCTGGAAATGCATTGCACAAACCTTTCTTTAAGGCCGCCTGAAGATGTTTTATCCTCTGCTCCCTCTGTGAAGTCAGGATGAGTTCTGCAACCTTACCCTTGTAATGTGGATCAAGAAGGGTTGCCAGCCAGTAATGATCCCTCTCCTTGATACCACAAATCCTATGGTCCTTTTGCAGGCTTTACAGAAACAGGGAGGCTATGCAGCATAAGTTTGCAGAGGCATTTGATTCTGAGTCCTCTGGATCACTAAGGATCACATGATCAGTAACAACATCCTCCCAGCCACGTACAACTCCTTGGGTTTCTGGGGACTGAAAACCATCCCTTGAAGACTGCTGCTGAGTGTTATCCTCCACGTCCATGCTGGCACAATCCTCCTCCTCTTCTTCCTGTGTGTTTGGAGGGTCCGCAGAAATGCTATCTGGATAAAGGGGGCCCTGAGAGGTAAGAAAGTCCTCCTCTTCCTCCCGCTGTTCTGCCTTAAGTGCCCTGTCCATTATTCCATGAAGCGTGTGCTCCAACAGGAAGACTAGAGGGACAGTGACACTGATGCATGCATTGTCGCTGCTCACCATCCTTGTGGCCTCCTCAAATGGTAACAGGACAGTGCATGCATCCTTGATCAGTAGCCACTGGAATTGCAAAAAGAAGCCAAGCTCCCCTGACCCTATCCTGGTGCCATACTCGCATGGGTACTCATTGATGGCGCTCTGCTGAGTGTCCAGCCACTGAAGCATTGCCAACATTGAGTTCTACCTGATGGGCATGTCACAAATGAGGCGGTTGGTGGGCAGGTTGCATTCCCTTTGAATGTCAGCCAGCCGAACACTGGCATTGTATGAACGGCGGAAATTACCACAGACTTTTCTGGCCTGCCTTAGGAGATCCTGTAATCCTGGGTACCTGCTCAAGAACTGCTGCTCCACCAAATTCAAGACATGTGCCAAACATCGAACATGGGTCAAGTGTCCCTGTCTGAGGGCAGAGAGAAGGTTGGTGCCATTGTTGCATGCAACCATTCCTGGCTGAAGCTGGCATGGCATCAACCACCTCTGAGCCTGCCCCTGCAGAGCTGACAAAATCTCTGCCCCAGTGTGGCTCCTGTACCCTAAAAAGACCAACTCAAGCATCGCATGGCATATTTTTGCCTGACTGCTTGAACTCTTACGAAGCACCGCTGGTTCAGAGGACAAATCTGCAGAAGAGGCCATAGAGGAAGAAGAAGAGGAGGGGGTGGAGGAGAGAGCTGTGGCAGAATAACCACTAGCATTTTGGAGGTGTGGTGATGGAACAAGCTACAACAACACTGAACCCTGTCCCGCATCCTTCCCAGCTGCCCAGTGCACCATGAAGGAAAGGTAACGTCACGGCCCATGCCTGCTGGACCATTAGTCAGTGGTAATATGAACCTTACTGCTGACTGCCCTGTCCAACGAGGCCAAAACATTGCCTTCTACATGCCGGTAGAGAGCTGGAATGGCCTTCCGTGAAAAGAAATGGCATTTTGGGACCTGCCACTGAGGTACAGCACATTCCAAAAATTCACAAAAGGGGGCAGAGTTTACCAGCTTAAAAGGCAGCAGTTGCAGTGCTAGCAATTTGGCCAAGCTAGCATTCAGACGCTGAGCATGTGGATGGCTGGGACTAAATTTCTTTTTAAGGTTCAGCAACTGGAGTAGGGAAATTTGCCTGCTAAAATCAGATGGTGGTGTACTGCTAGCAGATTGGCTGCAAGTACTTGGGACACCTATTGCTATACCTTCTTTTCTATCAGTGCAGGTTTTTGAGAGGAATGGAGGTATAGTGGGGTTGGAGATCCCAGATGACGAACAAGGAGAAGTCCCTATTTCTTTGATGTGGGTCTTTCAAGTGCTGTTGCCAATGGACTGTATGGCAGGTTGTCATATGTCTGGTAAAGCCCATGTGGTGCCCATGTGGCTGCTGTTCTGGCCACGCTTGATTCGCTTCAGACATAGGTTGCAAACAGCAATTGTGTGATCTGCTGCACATGTGTCGAAAAGGCCCACACCAAGGAACTTTTAAAAGTCAGCAGGGAGTCAGCAGCACCCTGCACCTGCGGAGCTCTGCGGTGTGATGCAATAGGGTGTCTGCCCTTAAGATGCCCCCTGGAGGACATTCTGCCTTGTTGGAGCTGTGCCTCCTCCTCCTCCTCTCTTCTCTCAGGCACCCAAGTGGAGTCAGTGACCACATCATCCCCTCCCTCCTTGTCACTGGAGCAAACTTGGTAGTATCCTGCAGCTGGGGGAACATGACTGTCAGTTTCTTTCTTTCACCCCCTCTTTCTGGACTCATGTTACTCCCTTCCTCAACCTGGGAACCAACATCGGAGCCTTCAAATCGCTGCGCATGTTCCAGCAGCATGTACCCGACACTGTGGGGACTCCTCCGTACATGATGGTGGGGCTATGAAAGGAGTGACTGTGGACAAGGAGGCGGTGGAATAGGTCATTTTGGCAGCTGCATTGGAAGGCAAATTACTCTGAGCCTGGGTGACAAAGGATGAGGAGGATGAGGACGGCTTTGTTATTTACTCCACCAACTCTTCTGCATGTTCTGGCTCAAACACACGGCCAGCAGCAGAAAAAAAGGACAAGAGTTCCCCATGGCCAACTGCAGAGGATGCACCATGTCCACAACCAGCACTGTTGACTGTAGACACAGAGGCTGCTTGCCCTCTTTTAGTGGGCTGTGAACATTTGCCTCTCCTTGGTGGCCTTCTGGACATGATGTATATTTTGTTTTGCAACACTACACAACACTGTATTAGGTACTGTGTACACCACCAGAAGTGTAGTAGAAACTCTACACACTGTATTAGATACTGTGTACACCGCCTGCACTGTATTAATAACTATACTACGGCAGCTCTGTATTGTGTACTGTGTACATCACCAGAAGTGTAGTAGAAACTGTAGAAACTGTATTAGATACTGTGTACACCACCAGAAAACTAATAGAAACTGTACTACAGATGCACTGTATTGTGTACTGTGTATACCACCAGAAGTGTAGTAGAAACTGTACACACTGTATTAGATACTGTGTACGTCGCCTGCACTGTATTAACAACTGTATTACAGCTGAACTGTATTGTGTACTGTGTAAATTATAAAAAGTGTAGCGTTAAATAAACCAACAAAGAGGATCACCACTAATTAGAATGAAACAAAGAAAAATGAGTGAAAAATTGTATATGTAAGTGATATAGTGAATAGAGACCTATTTGGGGTACACAACACATTATAATGATACCTAGAGTATAATAAAGTCACTTTACTCTAAACAAATAGAATAGAAGTAAACTTGATATGAAAGTGTCCAATCATGTGGCTGGGGTGAAATCTTCTTTGGTAAGTGTTGAAACAAATATAAACGAAGAAAGGTTTTTCAACTGCGTGGCATGTGCACAACTGGAAAGACATTTATCTGGTAGACAGTTAAAGTTAAATACTTCTTACTGGACAAGGTGGACCCACCTGCCATACGACAGTGGGTCAATCATGCTTATATTGGCTCAAAGCCAAGGACTCCTCGCTGACACCAGATCGAGGAAGGTCGAAGCCTGTAGAGGGATCACTCTTGAAATGGATGTTGGATCGATCAACAAATGGGGAATCCAAGTGTAAAAACCCAATCTCCGGGACCCAGTTGGTATCTCCAGGGAGGTTGTAGATTGGACCTCAAAGGTGGGTCCAAATGGAGGACCGGTAACAAAAATTAGAACGTTGTCACATTGGAATCATATAGCAAAAACAGGGAAAAAGGAGAAAAAGAGGATCCATAAAATTTAAAAGATATTTAATCTTATAAAAACAACTCATCACATAACAGATGATTCCATAAAAATGATCACAAAATGGAAAAAAGCAATGTAGGAAGCATGTATGGGCTTGCTATACATGCTTCCTACATTGTTTTTTTCATTTTTGTGATGATTTTTTCACCCTCCCGTGGAGGTGGAGGTGTTGCGGCTTTTTTTTTTTTTGGCTTTTCGGTGGCGTGATAGAAGATGAATGGACATCGCTGGACATTTTTATTTTTTTATCTTTTAATAAAGGACTTGTCCCAAGCTGTCTCTTTTTTCTTTTTTATAATTTTTGACACTTTTTTTGTGAAATGGTAGTACAATGTACCCCATTACCAATTCATATCGGGGGAGGCTGGGATCTGGGGGTCCCCTTGTTAAAGGGGGCTTCCAGATTCTGATAAGCCCCCTGCCTGCATACCCCCACAACCACTGGGCAAGGGTTACGGCGATTAGGCCCTTGTCTCCATCAACATGGGGACAAGGTGCTTTGGGGTCAGACCCCAAAGGACCCTCCCCATGTTGAGGGCACGTGGCCTGATGCGGTTCAGGAGGGGGGGCGCTCTCTTGTCCCCCCTCTTTTCCTGCGGTCTACCAGGTTGCATGTTTGGATAAGGGTCTGGTATGGATTTTGGGGGGACCCAATGCCATTTTTTTTAATTTGGCACAGGGTTCCCCTTAATTTCCATACCAGACCTGAAGGGCCTGGTATGGCTTTTGTGGGGACCCCCACGCATTTTTTTTTTCAATTTTTGGTTCGGGGTTGCCCTTAATATTCAGACCAGACCTGAAGGGCCTGGTAATGAACTGGGGGGGACCCCATACAGTTTTTTTCAATGAGTTGTATCTATATTGCTGAGACCCGGCAATTCATTACACCCGCTATCAGTTTTAAATGAGTTTTAAATGACAATTTTTCCTGCAGAATTTTTCCTGAACTAATTTTTATGTGTCCATATACGCATTTTTTTTTTTTTTTTTGCATATTTTGCACATACAATTTTTGCACATGTGATTCATTTTTTATAATTTTTTTGCACAATTATTGACTTTTTCTCCATTTTTTTTTGCTTATTTAGTGGTCATTTGTTTTCACTTGTTAATATTGTTAATATATCTTGCACATGCGATTTTTTGCATATGCAATTTTTTTGCACATATATTGATTTCTTCCACCTTTTTGCTCATTTAGTGGATATTTGTTTTCATTTGTCAATATTTTAATGTCCCTTGTTAAAATCAATTTTTTCACAGTTTCTTCAACCTTTTGAAGTTAAAAAGTTGGTGGAAAAACCTGCGCTAATGAGCAAGACAAAGTAAATAAAAATGCTTAAATTCACAAAGTGCAGCTGCAACAAAATACTTCAAATATCCATAAAGTAAAAAACATATAAACTAAAATTGTGCGCTAGCATGAATATAACATATAATGAGGTTTTACGATTGAAAAGCTCCTTGGGATAATACCCGGAGCTGTAGTATGTTTAAATCCCAGTGCAGAGAAATAACAAAACAACAAATTAAAGTTGTAAATTATATCATATCTCCATAAAAAAATAGTAGAAAAAGAAGTGAAAATTCTAAACGTGCGATTGGACCCCCAATCGTTTGAAAGACACCACATTCAGTCCATAAAAGACAAATTAGCAAAAACGAAGTATGTGAGGAGGAAAAGCCGTTCCTTTGGTGTGTCACATCAGGGTAGAAAGGTGAAAGATGCAGAAACACTTCCAAGCCACCGATAGTTGCAGGGAGAGGAGTAATGGATGTACCCTTACCCCACTTGTTGGACCTCCTCTGTGGCGAGGTCATACGAGCTTGCAGATATAACCCTCTGCAGGGACAGATAGGATATCGATGTCCGGGTCTTGTTTACGAGCACCACCAACTCAAAGCTGATCTTACTGCTGCAGCGTCAGGAGGGAGACTCGTGATTCGGAGAATCCATGAATAAAAGAAAAAAGGGGGAAAACTCCAATGGTGTAGTAATAATAGTAGGGAATTTATTATTTAAATAGACCAAAGGTCTGAATACAAAAATACAAGTGTAAAAATCGTTAAATTTAAAAAGCCGGCATAAAAACAAAGGCTGAACGCCCGTGCAAACATGGAACACGTGATGGCAAGCACTGTGAGGCCACGCCCTACATGTTTCGTCATACGTGACGTCTTCTACGGGGCGTTCAGCCTTTGTTTTTGGCCAATTATCATATAGCAATGCACTGCGATCTCGCAGTGCATTTTGGGGTGTTCTGCGGTGCTTGAATTTGCCGCAAACGCCCCATAATGTTCGCTCTTCGGGAAACGGGCGAACACCCATTGTTCGAGTTTAATGTATGCTCGACCCGAACATCAAGCTCATCCCTATTCTGGTACCATCATTTATTCACCCATTCTTGCCATTGCCTCCCTGACATCTCCTCTTGTCTCCACCCTATCATCCCACCAGCCTGCCTACTTTGCCCTCCCTGTTATCCTGCTCTGCCTGTCCTCTTGTTCTGGTACCAACTCCCATCCATCACCACCTGTCACTGCCTCTACCCGACTTTCCCACTTTTCCAGCCTGCCTCTTAACCTCAAACCTTCTGTCATCCCACTCTGCTGCCCATTCCGAGACCTCGTGTCACTCTACCTCCTTCCACCACTTACATTCACCCTCTGTTTTTCCTTCCCACTCCAAACCCACTGGGAACTTATCACTTAGCGTTATACCATCTTGATCAAGATACTCAAACAACCGTCTAGCCACAAGCAATATCAACCAACCCTAACCCCCAAAGATCACACATTTGCCACTATACTATTTCCATAGATACAGTGTGACAGTATCACTCCACCACTTGTCATTTTACTGCTGTCTTAATCCTCTTGAATAGGCACCTGGATCTCAACTGGCTGAAATACAGATCACTACATTGTCCTGATTTTTTTTTTTTACTATTCTAAATGTATTTTTACTTCTCTCCCACAATAATTAATTAATTTTCAGTGAATGAGATGACTCTCCAAAGTGTTGTACCAACAGATCAGTCTTACCCTCCTTTTGGTGACACTCAAAATTTGACTATGCAATCATGTATAACAATGCTCATAATTTGTCATTATCATTGGTGATATCTTTCCATATATATGCTGTTTACATCTCAGATGGTTTTATGTATATTTACATACAGGGGGAGATTTACTAAAACTCCTTTGAACCATCAGAACCATATTTGTTAAGCTTGTTTCTTCAATAAAGTTCTTAAATAAACCTCCAAGAGATGATCTTTTGTGACTGGGTGCTACTTCGTTCTCATTCAAGTTACTAATTATATCTCCATTGACAGCTCGGGGAGCTGAAATTCAGCAGGAATAAATAAAAAATAGCGCTCGCAAATGGATTAAAATTATATTCAAAACTACCTATCGTGTTGCAGCTGCTGGATGAAAAAGTGCTAGGACTTTAATAATATGTAAAACAAAAGCCTGCGCTGGCAACTCACCATGCAAATAGTTATAAAATATAAAAAATATATAAATAATATATGCACAATAGGTGTGTGCTATGTGAGTTTGTGCAAAACACCACTAAAGGGCTAGGTGACTACAAAGCGTTAAAAGGCAAATGAAAAAAATTGAATACACAAATAATGTGGTCTGTGTGAAATTGTCCAAAAAAACCCTTAGACGCTATGCGACTACAGGGCGATAAAATATCGCTATACTAGTACAAAAAATATTATATATAATACCATATAAATTAACATTCGTGATCTCAAATAACAATAGGTGAATCTCTATGAAGAGATAAACGCCAAATTATAAAAAATAGAAACATGAATTGCTAGTGACAGAAAGTCTATTATATCAAAGTGTTTCTTCACAAAAAACAATCAGCAGACTTCAAGCTTTTCCATCCATATTAAGGTCTGGGCAAAAAGGTAGGCTGATGCTGGTGATGATTATGAAGAGACTTTTAGGACCACAAATCTTGCGTTCCACCAAAAGAAAGGAGAAAACATATAGTATAAAACCTATGACACCGTGAGATCACCTGCGCATATAAGCGCTACTCACGGAACCGATGTGCAGAGCAGGCATTCAGATATTTGGTCGGTGTTCGCTGCTGAACGGCGTGCGTTGCACCAACTCCAAGAAGTGATGTCACTGTTTCTCGGGTTTACAGGCGTAAGCAGGATTATATGCTGATCAAGTAGTTAAGTGTGTCCTAGGGAGTGCTTCTAACTGTGGGGGGGATGGGCTCACTACAACATGACAGAGATCACTGCAGATCCCTGTCATATTGCTAGGCAGAACAGGGAAATGCCTTGTTTACATAGGCATCTCCCCATTCTGCCACTCCATATCACTCCGTATCATTGAGTCCGCGGGACCCACAGGCATGCTCACAGAGTACGTGGCGTGTGTGCGCGTGCCCACAATGCCGTGTCTTAAAGGGGACGTACAGGTGACGTACAGGTATGTCCATTTGCGCAGCTGTACCATTGTGTTGACGTACATCATCGTGCGCTGGTCGGTTAAAGTGCCATTAATAAAATAGGAATTTAGATTAAAAAAATGTAACTTATATCATATAAAAAGTAGGGGCGTGGTCTGGACCTGGATGAAGATGACCTCTTAAGCCTTCGGCTGCAACACTCAGAGGCCCATTCTGCTGTAATCTGAGGGAGACAAGTTCAGCTACAATGGGCAAGCATTATTGGAGCATGATCGGAGCTTTTTGGCACCACATTCCCGCTCACCCCGGGACACCAGGACACAGCTAGGCCGTAGTATCCCTGAGATATTTCAGACTCAACCACGGGAAATGGCAGCCGCAACTCCAGCTCCTAGCAGTTCATCTTGCTCAGAGTACAGCAGCCCATCACGTTCTTCTCACCCATCCTTGGCCACAGCCACTGTGCCTGTGATCGCAGCTCCAAGCCTGGAAGATCTGTATGCAGTGGCCTCCAATATTAAAGAGACTCTGTCAGCGGCAATATCAGATCTACGCCTAGACATTCAGGCAATGGCCACGAGGCTAGTTGAGGTTAGAGGAGACTACGGCCCACCATGACACTGCCATACAAGAGGTGAAGACCCTTCAGGTCTGGTATGAATTTTGAGGGGAGCCCCACAACAAAATGAAACATTTTTCCCCCAAAATCCATACCAGACCCTTATCTGGGCATGCAGCCTGACAGGTCAAAAAAGGGGGGGTGAGCAAGCGCCCCCCCCTGAACCATACCTGGCCACATGCTGTCAACATGAGGGGGTGGATGCTTTGTGTGGTCCACCCCAAAGCACCTTGTCTATATGTTGATGGCGACAAGGGCCTCTTCCTAACAACCCAGGGCTGTGGTTGTCGGGGTCTGTGGGTGGGGGCTTATAGCAATCTGAAAGCCCCCTTTAAAAAGGGGGCCCCCATATCTCGGCCTCCCTCCCCCTATGTGAATGGGTATCGTGTACACTGTAACCCTACCCATTCACCAAAAAGTGTGCAAAAGTTATAACCAGACGAGATAAATTTAAAAAATAGTGTCCATTGATGTATATCCATCATCAATCATATCACCTGTCGGACCTGAAAAAAAGAAAAATGCTCTCGCCTCATGGGAGGCCTCCGCCATATGCCTGCTTATGTCTTATATAGGCAAGGGGTGGGGCCACACAGCTACGTCACTCTGTGGCGCCGCCCCTTCTGACATCACGTCACCTAATCTTCTTAACTTCAACTTTTCCAGTACATAGCCCATTTTAATAAAAATTTTGAGAAATTTCAAGCTTCAATATTTACATTATCTCCGGACAAAGTTTAACAATGTTGACAACATTTCCCTTTCACATGGCAATCAGAAGTTATTACCTACCTGGGAATTCACCAACCCACGCAATTGGCTGAACGCTACTCTAAAAATTACTTACCATTCTTACGTAGTATAACCGAAGACCTAAAAAGATTGAACAAGCTCTCATTTTCTTGGTTCAGCCGTGCTGTGATCCCTAAAATGAATATCCTACCATGCCTTTTATATACCTCCTTCAAGCCCTACCCATCAAATTGCTGATATCCTTTCTTTGATCTTACAGACAGACCTGTTCTGCTTTCCTCTGCAAATGAGGATGCCCAAGAATAAGTTAATCTCAACTCTCTACTCATAAACATAAAGGAGGGATTGCCCTTCCAGATATTCAGTACTATTACTTGGCATTCCACCTGACTCGCATAGCGGACTAGAACGTTCATTACCAGGTGAAGGACTGGGTAAAACTAGAAAACACTTTTTTCACTACACCTACAGTTCTACCCCTTGGCTGTACTACAGCCATATCTCCAAGAGACTACAAGACCATCCACTTATTGAGCCAATCCTACAATGCTTCAGAGATACATGCTCTAAACTTGAGATATCCACACTGCCTGGTCCAATGTCACCTATTAAAAATGAATCCAGACTTCATCACCTTTTCCAAAACTGCTCTCCTTGAGCTTAATCATGTCAGAGCTCAGTGGTCTGATTCTCAAGTAACCTCCTGGACATACATGCAACTTATACACTTCATTCAATCTCAGCAATGCTCAGTTGTAGTATCTAGACTCTTTATCCCTTTTGAAAGACTATGCTCTGCAATTAACCTCCAACAGCATGTAATTTCTGCTGTCCATAGTATATTGTGGGCAAACAAACTTGCTGATGAGGGGAAAGCTTGTAAAGCATGGGCAAAAGACTTACAACATGACCTGAATGAGGAACAATGGGAACATATATCCCATCATATCCATTAAGTTTCCATTATTGTGTCTATTCAAGAGCATAGCTACAAATTACTGTCTCACTGGTAATCGGACAGACACCCTCCCACCTTCATAAATTTGACCCATCTACCTCTAATCGTTGCTGGCGTTGTCAGCAATCAACAGGCACCCTCCTCCATATTTAGTGGGAATGTCCATTTACCTAAATGTTTTGGGAGGAAGTGCATCAGCCAATAACCTGAATAACTACCTACCCTCTTGACTTCACTTCAACACAATATCTTCTCCATTACTCACCATCTTCCTCCTCCTTCTACTTCAAATCCCTTTCCATGTTGATGTTTAATACAGCAAAAATGTGCATACTGGTACTGTGGGGAACATCTAAAACCCCCTCAGACCGATACAAATGTATAAATAAGATTGCTGAAATGGAAGAATTAATCTCTGTGGCTAAAGATTCTCCATCCAAATGCACTTCCACATGGACATGTTGGCTGTACTTTCAATTATCTGCAGAATATCTACAAGAAACAGGAAACCCCTCATAAACCACAACCAAGCTCAGTATAATGCATTCAGCAACACAAAAGGCCTCTAAGGTTCTCATGATGACCTTATCCTCGCTGCAGAGTCTAAACACTAATGGTCAATCTGGAAATTAGTGATCGCTATGAACACTCTATAGTACACACCTTCACAACGTTTATCTCCTTTTCAAGTATAACATATCAACACTAACTAAAAGAATAATCCCTGCTATCTCCCACATTTTTTTTACTTAGGAACTTTTTTCACCTTACTATCCTGATCTCGACCCTCCGAGATCTGCCTGTGTGGATCACATGCAGATCTAGGATAGCTCGCATACCAATAGCAAGTACTCTCAAACTACCACACTCAATTGGGACTGGCTTTTTCAATCCAACATACATTACCCTTAGATAACTTTTTGCCCAAAGTTCAAACTTATTCATAAGCAACTAGATGTTTAGCAGCTAACATACGCATTCTTCCTATTCCACTCAATGTATTGTTAACATAGGGACCAAAGTCTTAGTAACTTAATTTTGATTTATGTGTTAAACATACTCAGTCATGCTCTACATCTTTATGTTCACCCTCCTGAGGAGTCTGTGTGGGGTCACAAGGGAGCAGCCAGAAAGGTGTGCATGTCTGCATGGTGATGTCTGGGACAGGACGGACAGAGGCCTGAGCCTGAGAGACGGAGCAGCAGGGACCTGCAATAAAGAGACAGAACTGACAGAGGTACAGCATTTGTGCATGAGCACTGGGATGTTGTGTTAGATGGTCAGGAGGACAGAGACATGAGGCCTGAGTGTCAGGGCTGCCAAAGAGAGCCAGGAGGCTGAATATTGTCAATTTTGTATTGATGGTGGAAAATCCCTGTGAGGGAAGTGGATTGCTGTGAACATTTTATTTTCTGTTTTAATAAAAGTAAGCATAAAAAACATGAAAAGGCATATCTGATGTGGACTAAACTAACTGTGAAGCACTACCAATTAGCTACCCACAGACTGGCCCTTTAAGTTGATTGGATACAGGCTTCTATTTATATATTACATTAAAAGATAAAATACTTTTTGTAAGACAACTTTTTTATTTTTTATTTTTGTTTCATAAAACAATATTTTTAAACAGAAAACCTTTTCTCTACTAAAAAAATATGAATTACTTTGCTATCCTAAACAATGACAACGTTTTCACTGAATCATTAGGCAAAACTGTGAAAATTGCTTTAGTCCGCAAAAGGTATGCAGGCGTAGGAGCTGAAATGCTAAAAGCAGAGCTCCATCCAAAAGGGGACGTTCCGCTTCAAATACTCCTCCCCTACCACATTTGGCATGTTGTGTTTTTTTTTGGGGGGGTGGGAACCTAGTTTTGAAAGGTACCCACTCCCACCTTTGCTCGGATCATCTAGGTGATTCAAGCACAAGATCTCCTCTCTCTCTCCCTCCTTGCAGTCTTCTGGGACACAGCACAGGGCACAGAAGACTGCCAGACCATTCAGGAGGTGTAGCGCAATTTGCGCATGCACAGTGGATACATGCCGGGTGCCCACAGTTGAAATGCCAGGGAGGGAAGCCCGTGGGAAGGGGCAGCTCAGATGAGCACATCACTTGATCCTGGGACAGGTAAGTGTTTATTAAAAGTCAGCAGCTAAAGTTTTTGTAGCTGCTGACTTTTATTAACCAGTTGCCGACCGCCTAACGCAGATATACTGCGGCAGAATGGCACGGGCAGGCAAAATCACGTACCTGGTACATGATTGCCTGCCTCGGGCGGGGGGTCCAATCGGACCCCCCCAGTGCTGAGGCGGTCGGCTTCTGATTGGGAGCGATCAGAGGGGAGGGGGAGACCATCCATTCATGCCCCCCCCCGCGATCGCTCCCAGCCAATGAGAATCTTCCCCTGCCTCTGTATAGTACACAGAGGCAGAGGAAGTGATGTCATCTCTCCTCGGCTCTGTATTTTCCGTTCCAGCCCGGAGGAGAGAAGACATCCGAGTGATGGTAAAACACACACACAGTAGAACATGCCAGGCATACTTTACACCCCCCTTTACCCACCGATCCCCCCCCGATCACCCCCCCCTGTCACACTGACAACAAGCAGTTTTTTTTTTTTCTGATTACTGCATGGTGTCAGTTTGTGACAGTTAGTGTGGTAAGGCAGTTAGTGTTAGCCCCCTTTAGGTCTAGGATACCCCACTAACCCCCCTAATAAAGTTTTAACCCCTTGATCACCCCCCGTCGCCAGTGCCACTAAGCAATCATTTCTCTGATCGCTGTATTAGTGTCACTGGTGATATATTTAGGTTCGCCGTCAGCGTTTTATAGCGTCAGGGACCCCCATATACTACCTAATAAATGTTTTAACCCCTTGATTGCCCCCTAGTTAACCCTTTCACCAGTGATCACCGTATAACTGTTACGGGTGATGCTGGTTAGTTTGTTTTTTATAGTGTCAGGACACCCGCCGTTTGTTACCGAATAAAGGTTTAGCCCCCTGATCGCCCGGCAGTGATATGTGTCGCCCCAGGCAGCATCAGATTAGCGCCAATATCGCTAACACCCACGCACGCAGCATACGCCTCCCCTAGTGGTATAGTATCTGAACGGATCAATATCTGATCTGATCAGATCTATACTAGCGTCCCCAGCAGTTTAGGGTTCCCAAGAACGCAGTGTTAGCAGGATCAGCCCAGATACCTGCTAGCACCTGCGTTTTGCCCCTCCGCCCGGCCCAGCCCAGCCCACCCAAGTGCAGTATCGATCGATCACTGTCACTTACAAAACACTAAACGCGTAACTGCAGCGTTCGCAGAGTCAGGCCTGATCCCTGCGATCGCTAACAGTTTTTTTGGTAGCGTTTTGGTGAACTGGCAAGCACCAGCTCCAAGCAGCGTCAGGTTAGTGCCAGTACCGCTAACACCCATGCACCGTACATCTCCCTTAGTGGTATAGTATCTGAACGGATCAATATCTGATCTGATCAGATCTATACTAGCGTCCCCAGCAGTTTAGGGTTCCCAAAATCGCAGTGTTAGCGGGATAAGCCCAGATACCTGCTAGCACCTGCATTTTGCCCCTCCGCCTGGCCCAGCCCAGCCCACCCAAGTGCAGTATTGATCGATCACTGTCACTTACAAAACACTAAACGCATAACTGCAACGTTCACAGAGTCAGGCCTGATCCCTGCGATCGCTAACAGTTTTTTTGGTAGCGTTTTGGTGAACTGGCAAGTACCAGCCCCAAGCAGCGCCAGGTTAGCGCCAGTACCGCTAACACCCACGCACGCACCGTACACCTCCCTTAGTGGTATAGTATCTGAACGGATCAATATCTGATCCGATCAGATCTATACTAGCGTTCCCAGCAGTTTAGGGTTCCCAAAAACGCAGTGTTAGCGGGATCAGCCCCCATACCTGCTAGCACCTGCGTTTTGCCCCTCCGCCCGGCCCAGCCCAGCCCAGCCCACCCAAGTGCAGTATCGATCGATCACTGACACTTACAATACACTAAACGCATAACTGCAGCGTTCGCAGAGTCAGGCCTGATCCCTGCGATCGCTAACAGTTTTTTAGTAGCGTTTTGGTGAACTGGCAAGCGCCAGCGGCCTAGTACACCCCGGTCATAGTCAAACCAGCACTGCAGTAACACTTGGTGACGTGGCGAGTCTCATAAGTGCAGTTCAAGCTGGTAAGGTGTACAAGTAGTGTCCCGCTGCCACCAAGAATAAGACAAACACAGGCCCGTCGTGCCCATAATGCCCTTCCTGCTGCATTCGCCAATCCTAATTGGGAACCCACCACTTCTGCAGCACCCGTACTTCCCCCATTCACATCCCCAACCAAATGCAGTCGGCTGCATGAGAGGCATTTTCTTTATGTCTTCCCGAGTACCCCTACCCAACAAACCCCCCAAAAAAGATGTTGTGTCTGCAGCAAGCACGGATATAGGCGTGACACCCGCTATTATTGTCCCTCCTGTCCTGTCAATCCTGGTCTTTGCATTAGTGAATGTTTTGAACGCTACCATGCACTAGTTATTAGCGTAGGGTACAGCATTGCACAGACTAGGCACACTTTCACAGGGTCTCCCAAGATGCCATCGCATTTTGAGAGACCCGAACCTAGAACCGGTTACAGTTATAAAAGTTACAAAAAAAAGTGTAAAAAAAAATATATATATATATATAAAATAAAATAATAGTTGTCGTTTTATTGTTCTCTCTCGCTCTATTCTCTCTCTATTGTTCTGCTCTTTTTTACTGTATTCTATTCTGCAATGTTTTATTGTTGTTATGTTTTATCCTGTTTACCTTTCAGGTATGTAATTTTTTATACTTTACTGTTTACTGTGTTTTATTGTTAACCATTTTTTTGTTTTCAGGTATGCCATTCACGACTTTGAGTGGTTATACCAGAATGATGCCTACAGGTTTAGGTATCATCTTGGTATCATTCTTTTCAGCCAGCGGTCGGCTTTCATGTAAAAGCAATCCTAGCGGCTAATTAGCCTCTAGACTGCTTTTACAAGCAGTGGGAGTGAATGACCCCCCCCACCGTCTTCCATGTTTTTCTCTGGCTCTCCTGTCCCGACAGGGAACCTGAGAATGCAGCCGGTGATTCGGCCAGCTGACCATAGAGCTGATCAGAGACCAGAATAGCTCCAATCATCTCTATGGCCTAAGAGACCGGAAGCTACGAGCATTTCATGACTTAGATTTCGCCGAATGTAAACAGCGCCATTGGGAAATTGGCAAAGCATTTTATCACACCGATCTTGGTGTGGTCAGATGCTTTGAGGGCAGAGGAGAGATCTAGGGTCTAATATACCCCATTAAAAAAAAAAAGAGTACCTGTCACTACCTATTGCTATCATAGGGGATATTTACATTCCCTGGCATAACAATAAAAATAATAAAAAAAAAAAATGAAAGGAACAGTTGGTCTGGCGTCAAATGTAAACAGCAATTGCACCATGCATGTGAGGTATCACCACGAAGGTCAGATCGAGGGCAGTAATTTTAGCAGTAGACCTGCTCTGTAAATCTAAAGTGGTAACCTGTAAAGGCTTTTAAAGGCTTTTAAAAATGTATGTAGTTTGTCGCCACTGCACGTTTGTGTGCAATTTTAAAGCATGTCATGTTTGGTATCCATGTACTTGGCCTAAGATCATCTTTTTTATTTCATCAAACATTTGGGCAATATAGTGTGTTTTAGTGCATTAAAATTAAAAAAGTGTGTTTAATAGACCCCAATTTTTTCAAAAAAGAGTACCTGTCACTACCTATTGCTACCATAGGGGATAGTTACATTCCCTGAGATAACAATAAAAATGCTAAAAAAAAAAAAAAAAATGAAAGGAACAGTTTAAAAATAAGATAAAAAAGCAAAAAAAAAAAAAAGCACCCCTGTCCCCCCCGCTCTTGCGCGAAGTCGAACTCAAGCGTTGGTCTGGCGTCAAATGTAAACAGCAATTGCACCATGCATGTGGTGAGGTATCACCGTGAAGGTCAGATCGAGGGCAGTAATTTTAGCAGTAGACCTCCTCTGTAAATCGAAAGTGGTAACCTGTAAAGGCTTTTAAAGGCTTTTAAAAATGTATTTAATTTGTCGACACTGCACGTTTGTGCGCAATTTTAAAGCATGTCGTGTTTGGTATCCATGTACTCAGCCTAAGATCATCTTTTTTATTTCATCAAACATTTGGGAAATATAGTGTTTTTTAGTGCATTAAAATTTAAAAAAAGTGTGTATTTTCCCCAAAAAATGTGTTTGAAAAATCGCTGCGCAAATACTGTGTGAAAAAAAAAATGAAACACCCACCATTTTAATCTGTAGGGCATTTGCTTTAAAAAAAATATATAATGTTTGGGGGTTCAAAGTAATTTTCTTGCAAAAAAAAATATTTTTTCATGTAAACAAATAGTGTCAGAAAGGGCTTTGTCTTAGAAGATTGGGTTATGTGTGACATAAGCTTCTAAATGTTGTTCATAAAATGCCAGGACAGTTCAAACCCCCCCCAAATGACCCCATTTTGGAAAGTAGACACCCCAAGCTATTTGCTGAGATGTATAGTGAGTATTTTGCAGACCTCACTTTTTGTCACAAAGTTTTGAAAATTGAAAAAAGAAAAAAAAAATTTTTTTCTTGTCTTTCTTCATTTTCAAAAACAAATGAGAGCTGCAAAATACTCACCGTGCCTTTCAGCAAATAGTTGGGGTGTCTACTTTCCAAAATGGGGTCATTTGGGGGGGTTTTGTTCCATCTGGGCATTTTATGGCCTACAAAACTGTGATAGGTAGTGAGGAGTGAAATAAAAAATTTACGCCCTTAGAAATCCTGAAGGCGGTGATTGGTTTTCGGGGCCCCATACGCGGCTACGCTCCCAAAAAGTCCCACACATGTGGTATCCCCATACTCAGGAGAAGTAGCTAAATGTATTTTGGGGTGCAATTCCACATATGCCCATGGCCTGTGTGAGTAATATATAATTTAGTGACAACTTTGTGCAAAAAATGTCACTTTCCCGCAACTTGTGTCAAAATATAAAATATTCCATGGACTTAACATGCCTCTCAACAAATAGCTTGGGGTGTCTACTTTCCAAAATGGGGTCATTTGGGGGGGTTTGTGCCCTCTGGGCATTTTATGGCCTTCAAAACTGTGATAGGTAGTGAGGAGTGAAATCAAAAATGTATGCCCTTAGAAATCCTGAAGGCAGTGATTGTTTTTTTTTTTTTGTTTTTTTGTCATTATTAGGTCACTTGGGACAAAAAAAAATAATATTCAATGGGCTCAACATGCCTCTCAGCAATTTCCTTGGGGTGTCTATTTTCTAAAATGGGGTCATTTGGGGGGGGGTTGTACTGCCCTGCCATTTTAGCACCTCAAGAAATGACATAGGCAGTCATAAACTAAAAGCTGTGTAAATTCCAGAAAATGTACCCTAGTTTGTAGCCGTATAACTTTTGCGCAAACCAATAAATATACGCTTATTGACATTTTTTTACCAAAGACATGTGGCCGAATACATGTTGGCCTAAATGTATGACTAAAATTGAGTTTATTGGATTTTTTTTATAACAAAAAGTAGAAAATATCATTTTTATTCAAAATTTTCGGTCTTTTTCCGTTTATAGCGCAAAAAATAAAAACCGCAGAGGTGATCAAATGCCATCAAAAGAAAGCTCTAGAAAAGGACGCAAATTTTGTTTGGGTACAGCATTGCATAACCGCGCAATTAGCAGTTAAAGCGACGCAGTGCCAAATTGTAAAAAGTGCTCTGGTCAGGAAGGGGGTAAATCCTTCCGGGGCAGAAGTGGTTAAACACAAAACTAGTGGAGCTCCTCTTTAAGGTGCAAATTTATATGACAAAAGTATGTTTGTGTATGTAATAATGGGCCTATATTATTTTACTTTCATAGAACTTTCTCTCTTAAAAATAAAATCATTGTTTAAATACTTTTGTACTGTACTTTTTCCTGCCTAGCTTATTTCTTTAGTCATGCACGGATAGTCTGTATTGAATAGTATTCTAAAATTATGTATAAATTACTGTTTACTAAAAAGTCAATCAATATATTCATACACTGTGATAAAATAATGAGAAAAATCTATTGCTCACCTTTTTTGAATTGAACAGACAGAATGGAGCTTAAATTCAGCCTTGACATATAAAAGGTCATACTGAGCACCTGAAAAACATTAACAACAATAAACAGTGTTATAGTTTGATTCTGAGTGAGGTGGATGTCTGGGTGTTTTAATAGTATGAGTGAGATTGTGTGGTGTGGTACCAATTTTTTATATACCTGTTTGTAACCAATAAACTTTTTCCACTAAGCCCAGTAAGTTGAAACATATTCTTTTTGATACTTATTCAAGGGGCGGTTGAGCATAATCAGGTCTTTTTATTCTCAGTTATTGTGGATATGTGATATGTTTTCTACTGATACCTCCTACTTCTACTCTTGGGGAATATTGATTCTCCTTATTTCTCTTTTTGAGCTGTTTTTTTATGTTTGGCATCTATGCTTAAGGGTAGTATCTTGAGAGTCCAAATCTTGAGTCTGTTGTTTATTGGAATTCTTTTACAACAGATCTTGTGTTTAAGAGACAGCAGGGATGGCATTCTACTATTAACAGTAGGAGCATTCTAGGATCATCAGATAACAGATCAAAGAAAGGGGGGTGTAGTCATACAAAGGAGTAATGTCTGGATGAAAAATGAACAATCAAGCTGGTAGGTTTTGTCCTCATAATGTTTAATTGTCAATTTTGTCTGGGATTTAAATAATTATTTTAAATGTGTACATTTTTTTAAATTATTTAGCTATGCAGAACATAATGGTGGTTATTTACTAAAGGCAAATCCACTTTGCACTACAAGTGCACTGCAAGTGCAGTCGCTGTAGATCTGAGGGGGACATGCAAGGAAAGTAAAAAAGATAATTTTAGCTTGCACATGACTGGATGATAAAATCAGCAGAGCGTCCCCTCATTTCAGATCTTCCCTTCAGATCTACATTGACTGCACTTCCAAGTGCACTTCCAGCGCACTTGCAGTGCACTCGTAGTGCAAAGTGGATTTGCCTTTTGTAAATAACCCCCAATATCTTTAAAGTTGTTGTAAAGTTGTAATATCTTTAAAGTTGTTATAAACCTCTGAAATGAAACATGAACAAAGCATATTCTTCTATAGTGCCTCAATCTATAGCACTTGGTGTGGATCCTGTCCAACCTCTCCTTCCTCTGCTATCTGCATGAGTCACTTCTGACAGTTTTTCCAGACACCAGGCAATCCTAGAAGATGACCTTGCCCCCCTCCAGCACACATAAGGTAATTGAAAGCCTCAACTGTGTCCTATGAGACTGTTTAGAGAGGGGTGTGTCCTTTCTCTCCACTCAAGTTTCAGATTACACTCAGCTTTCTGCTATGTGCTATGCAGCATGTGGCATCAGATCCCCTTCCCATGCCTCATGGAAGCTGCATACAATTTGATTGTTGTACTTTGAACAGCTATGGAAAAGAAAAGGATGCAGATAAACAGGTATGGGTTATGTAGGAGATTGATTTAAACTCTGTGTATAGCCTGAGGTCAGTTACTTCAGTAGGCTTATGTAAGGGTTTATTATCACTTTGAAATATACCAAAATACCACAAGCATAGTAGTCTTTCCTATCACTGCAATATTTGACAATCTATGTCCTTATTTATAAAAAGGAGCTCATATTTCTTTTTGTTTGTTGTAAACTTTTTTAACTTATACTAGACATGTTTTGACACCAATATTTTTTCAGACATAATCACTGCAAATTACTTTTATAGAACAATTTTGGTGGAAAATTTAATGCAATAGACTTTTATAAATTATCCTTTAGTTTCAAACTTTTCTCTCTCCACCTTTTAGATGTTCTGTTTTTCACCATCATCTGAAAACACATAACAAAAGTGATTTTCATTTTTCAAACTGCATGTTTGGGAAATGGAGTGGTGTTTGCAGTCAACATTTTTTATATCTTTTGCAATGGAGAAGTTTGATTTATTACACCATCAATTGCTAGCCTAAGTTTTCTTTTTATAAATTACAGGCTTCTTTCTCTATTGCATTTTGGCTTTATTTCATTTTGGTGACATGCAAAAAGCTAAAGCATTTCACTGGTTAGTAAACATGACTACAATTAACATGGACTTGATAAAAAATACTTTTGACTATTTCAGTGGTTTTTGTTTTATACTGTACATTAACGTAATCATCCATCCTATATAGTATATACATCAACACATAAAATACACTTGTCAGATTGTGAACATTTCCTTCTGCAATAATTTATGTTTCAAGATTGTGCTGTGCTTTAAAAACTTTGCTATAATGTAGACATGAGGGATAAACCCATGCTAAGACAAAAAAATCAATTCACCGCTAGCTATTAACATTAGAGAAACCCTTTACATTAAATAAAATTATTTGAGTGATTTTTTTCTGGTGTTATTTTAACATTGAGTGCTATGTTTCCCATTGTCATAGGCTGTAGCATAATAAAGCAGCCGTTACTAAGGGAAGGTGTGTTCAAATATCTAGCTCCTGCTGCCAATTCTGCCATTCTCCCCTTTCTGTGACACCAGGCGGGGGAACTTATCCCCCACCTGCTGTCACTTTTTCAAAAGAATGTGGCCATGCAGGGCTCTGCCCACAGGGCCATGTCAATTATTCACAGTTTCCTGTGAATGAAAGAACTACCATCATCCACTGCAGCTATTTTTTACCTTCAACAAAAATGTGCACTTACAGTATTATTTTTTAAAAGGTGAACTTATCCTTTAAGAATGAAGATATCTGTGTTATATGCAGCACTGAACATTGATCAGAAGCAGACCCAATCTGACTCCTGGCTGACTCTAGCTCTGCTACAGCTATAACATTCATAGTAAAGATTAAAGTTTTTTCTGCCTATATTTTGCCTTCCCTGGTAAATCCTCTGCACCACCCCTCATCAACATGCTAATGACATTTTTAAATAAAACCTTTGTGTTTTCATTACATATCTTACTTTGGTCCCAGCGACATCATCACATTTCTGTGCTTCAATATTCTGTTACATCTACATTTTGGGGGAAAGGATTTGTGGGGATAATGCCAAGGTGCCTTGCAAGGGAGGAAGCTTAGCTACCCCCCTTTAAAGGTACCCTCCCAATGTTGAAAAGAAGAAGAAAATTCAAAATTTGGGGTTGTCCCCAGAAAAGTATTAGAGGGGATATCTTCCAATGGGGACACTAGTTCTGGTGACCTGGGGGTCCCCAAGGATTTCCCCTAATTTGCTGGGATTTCCTCTCACTTCCTGTTTGGCTATGGGACAGGCAGTGAAGGGAAATCTCCACAATGGGCTAAAAAAATTTGACAGGGTTATAACCCTCCTTTGCTTTATCCAAAATGAAAAAAAAAGAATGTTTGTCTATAGTTCTACTTCAAGCTCTGAAGAAGGGGGTATGCCCATTAAGCTGTTGTGTCTATTGTGGTGTGATGCCCAGGTCTGGGATTCTAGTTACTCTATAATTCTTAGTGCCACACAACTTTTGTGAGTATGTTTTTTGTTCGTTTTTATCAATACGTTTTTTAAAGCGATACACAAGGCTTTTGCATCCTCTTTTTTTTACATTTTGTCATTTAGATTTGAAGATTTCTCCAATCAGAAGGGGACTGCATAGCATGAAATATCACCTACAGGGGGGGCGTGGCCAGCAGCCGGAGGAGATGGCCGCTTAAGGAGAGAGCTCCGTGTAAGTCAGCTGCAGCGGCCCGCATAACGCGACTATGAAAGCTGGTAAACACATACCGAAAGAGCCTGAGAACCCCTGAACATCGATCCAGCGATGGGTAAGAGAAAACCCCCGGGGGGGCCCCACAAATTGACGGACTTTTATCCCTCGGCTAGCACGCCGGAGATCCAAGATGGCGCCGCCGCTCACAGGCAGCAGCGCGCCAGGCAGACTGACCTCAGAGGGAAAGGGAGAGAAGAAAGCAGACATCCATCCTTCTCTCCAGGCCACAGCAGCCGCTCTTCCACCTGCCATACCCCTTCTCAGAGCCCACAAAAAGCAGCCCCTAAACGTTCCTCTGCCCATACTTATGCAGGGGAAAGAAATGAGGAGGACTATACATCCCATGACAGTACCACTGAGTTCATCGAGCAGATCCAGGAGTTCCCAACGTCCGGTCAGCCCCTAAGCGACACTACAATGAAAGAGATGTTGGTCTCATTGCGGGGGTCCATGCACAGGGACCTCATGGATTGCATATCACAACTAAAAACAGATATTACTGAAATTGGGGAGAGAGTTAGCCATGTAGAAGACAAAATGGCAGAATTCACAACAGCACATAATGAATTAGTGGACGCCCATAATGAAAAAGATGATGAGTTGAAAGCCCTAAAAAACAAGATGGCGATTTAGAGGATAGGTCCCGTAGAAATAATATAAAACTGCGAGGAGTAGCGGAATCTGTACCTCCCTCTGAACTCCGGAACTATGTTCAGCAACTAATTCAAGACCTGCTCCCAGACACGCCACCTGGGGAAATCACGGTAGATCGAGCCCACAGGCTACCTAAGCCGCAATACCTGCCAGACAAAATACCCCGCGACGTCATAGCTCGCATACACTTCTTCCACGTCAAGGATGACTTAATGCGCTTTGCGAGACAAAACTTCCCATTACCCAATCCCTACTCGGGCATTGCTATATATGCGGATTTCTCCCAACACACAATGTTGGCAAGAAAAAAGTTATTAACACTAACAAAATTACTACGCAATAGCAAACTTCCTTATTCTTGGGGCTTTCCCACGAAACTTCTTGTCACTAAAGATGGTCGTACTTACACCATTAGATCTCTGGAAGAGGGCCTTCAACTTACCAGAAAATGGGGGCTTCTCCCAGCTGAAATAGAAGACATCCTCACTACCAAAACCCCTAGAGGTATATCCCTAGAATGGAAAACAGCCAACGACACTTGACTGATCTCTCATGCATTAGAAACACACTTGATGTTTACTCACCTAATCCAGGGGCTGAAGCTAACTATTAGGAGCCTGTACCCCCAAGTGTTCCTATGCGATGTTACTCGCATTACGAGGAAAATATCCTCAATTTTTTAAGTTTTGTTTTTTGTTTGAATGTTGACGTTTTTCACCTTTTCTTTTTTATTCTACCACCGACAACCACCCACGGCAAACCTGATGACAACAATCTGAAGTCTAAATCCTCTGCGCAACTACTTCTCTTGATGAATAAACTATGAATAAATTCTATGAATAAACTCTTCCAGAAAGCCACCACTGACAGCATATTTCCGGAAGAAATGCTCCAAGCAGTTATAGTAGCCCTCCCCAAACCAGGGAAAAAACCAGACGCCCCACAAAACTTTAGGCCCATATCCTTGCTCAACACAGATTTGAAAATATATTCAAAAATTTTAGCTAACCGCTTAGCGGAAGTAACCCCTTACTTAATCAAAGCGGATCAAGTAGGCTTTGTAAAAGGGAGACAAGCCCCGGATGGAACCCGTAGAATGTACAACCTCCTCAAAATAGCAGAAACGCGAAAGGTGCCCACAGTGTTCCTGACGCTAGACACCGAAAAGGCGTTCGATCGGGTCCACTGGGGGTACCTATTAGCGACACTTGCTAAGTTCGGTCTTAATGGTCCTATCCTTTCTTCTATCTCAGCACTCTACACAGTCCCAACTGCACAGGTTTATACCTCTAATGCCATGTCTGATAAATTTCATATAACAAATGGGACCCGCCAGGGCTGTCCTCTATCGCCACTGATCTTTTCGCTGGTAATGGAACCCCTAGGGGAGACAATAAGAAAGGATACTCTTATCAAAGGCATTGTAGTTTCGGATGTGGATCACAAGATAGGACTATTTGCTGATGATGTGGTACTGACACTAACTTCACCAACCACATCTCTTGACAGAACTCAACAAATTCTAAAGGATTTTGGGAAAATATCATATTATAAACTCAACATTAGCAAATCTTCAATTCTCCCTATACATATTAATAAATCTAACCTTAAAAAGTTAAAATCCGACTTTCCTTTTGAGTGGGCTCACAAATATTTGAAATATTTGGGGATAAATCTCTCTTACCCTTCTGCCACTGTATACGACCATAACTACCCCTCCTTATTAAACACAATAAAAAATGACCTTGAACATATCTCCTCACATGAACTCTCATGGATAGGGAGAATAGCTGCTTTTAAAATGACTGTTTTACCAAAAATACTATATTATTTCCGCACTATCCCTATCATTTTACCTGATCACTTCTTTACCACAACAGATAAATTACTAAGGAAATTTATATGGGCTGGTAAAATAGCAAGACTCTCATATTCTACCTTACAAAAACAAAGACAGAAAGGCGGAATGGGTTTCCCCAATATACGCAACTATTATGTAGCAGCACTTCTGGACCAGGCCAAATTTTGGTTTACCCAGACGTCAGAAAAACTATGGGTGCAAATAGAAAAAGCAATAGTACAACACAGAGACCTACCTTCACTTCTATTAGCCACACTAACGAACAGACCATTGTTTCATCCCAACTTTCCCTCTATAAATGCAACGGTCAATGCATGGAAAACAGTTAATGCAAAAGCTGATGGCAGCAAAGCCTTACAGAAGAGAATAATCTCCTTAGGCATGTACGAATACCTTACCCCTTCCTTAAAAATAAACGAAAAAAACTTTTCAAAAAATTTGACATATATACAATTTAAAGCCCAAAGCCCATCAACACCGTCATACGCAAATATCCAGCTACACCACTATCATATTAAATATCCACACTCCTTTCTTAGCCACAACCCTGAAGTGTGGAGATACATATCCACCTCTTTCAACAAACCTAAAGGTCTTACATGGTTCTACAAATATCTGCAAAACACACATAATCAAACTAAAACTGCTAGTATGCTAAACTGGGAAAGAGACCTTAGGAGTAAATTTGCTTTATCAGAGTGGAACAAAGCTATTCAAGCTAACCATTTATATTCCCATTGTACTAACCACTGGGATATGTCCCTTAAATTGCTATATAGAAGCTACCTAACACCGATGAGAATCTCACAAATCTTTCATAGCTCTGATATACAATGTTGGCGAAATTGCGGCAGCAAGGGAACGATATTTCACATATTGTGGGATTGTAAATCTGTAAGAAGCTTCTGGAACTCGGTTTTCTCTCTACTAGCAAAAATTACTGGAATTGTCTTTTCTCCCACTCCTGCATTAGCTCTTCTCAACTTAGGAATAGATAAAATACCGATAAATTACAGACGGTTAACTACTCACATATTAATAGCAGCACGGTTATCCATCACTTCAAAATGGAAATCAAATAGAATACCAAATATTAGTGAAGTAATAAATAGAGTAAATACCCACTACCAATATGAAAACTTTTTCGCTCATTCCATTACTTCAATGGCAAAATTAAAGAGTGAATGGGCTCCATGGTGTGCAAGACTTCCAGAGGCTTCTCATTAACAATCTGATATGGACATAATAACTAAAACCTCATTTGGTGGTAAGATGTTGTCATTGCAATCTTATGTTTGGTTCTACGTTTCTTTATTTTATAATTATTTATAGTTTTTATCTTCACCTTTTCTTCCTTTCTTATTATTTTCTCTTTAATCTGTAAGAATGTGTTAAGTGAAAGCTTAAACACTCAGCCGTATATTTGACTTCATTTTTTCTTGATGTTGAGCTTTGTTAGCAATTCTATGTTACATTGCACCAGTACAAATAGGTATTTACGATACAAAATATGGAGTGGAATTGGGAGTTCCAAGAAATAACTGTTCTAACAACTGGAATACAATTAAGAACATGGGGGGGAGGGGGAGTACCTCTTCGGACACAGTTTGTTCCCAGATGGGGTGTCTGGGGGGGAGGCTCCCAGTCCTGGTCCCATTCTTGTGAATACAAGAAAATAGTTTGTAATACTCAATTTAACTCGGTTAAAAGTTAGTATAAAGTGTACACCGTGATATGTCAAATTACGTGTTGGATGCATTTGCAGAAGCAACTAAGGAATATTTGTAACTGTATACGGATGTACTGTTATACTGTTGTTTATATGAAAATTTCAATAAAAAATAATGAAACAGAAATATCACCTACAATTGGAGTGAAGCTCTATACCTTTGTCCTTCATCTCAAGTAGGGATGGGCGAAACATTTGACTGTTCGGCCGTTTGCCAAACATCCAAATTTGTAGGGTGTTCGGTGGGTGTTCGCCCAGACAAACACCCTGCAATGCACTGAGTGCTGCACAGTGCATTCTGCACCCTGATTGGGCAAAGACTTTCCCAATCAGGGCACAGTGTAAGCTGGTTGTTAAGGAGCAGGTTTGGGAAACTGGTCATGGCGTCCTTAACAGCCGATGAGTCTTCAGCTGTCAATGGGTTTCCTCGCTGACTGCTGAATAATAAGAACAAAAGTGCCGGTTAAAAAAAAAAGAAAAAACGGCATGGGGTCCCCCTCTCCAGTTCATACCAGGCCCTTCGGGTTTAGTATGGATTTGCAAAGGAACCTCACACTAAAATGTAAAAAAAAAAAAAAAACAGTGTGGGGTCCCCCAAAATCGATATCAGACCCTTATCCAGCCATGCAACTTGGCAGGTCAGGAAAGGAGGGGATAAGCTAGTGCCCCCCCTTCAATAATCATACCAGGCCACATGCCCTTAACAAGGGCCTCATCCCCACAACCGTGGCCATTGGTTGTGGGTGCCTGCAGGCAGGGGGCTTATCATAAAACCCGGACCCCCCCCCATGTGACTGAGTATCGGGTTCATAGTACCCCTACCCATTCACCAAAAAAGTGTACAAAAGTAATAAAAAAAACAGACAAGTTCTTGACAAATCCTTTATTAAAAAATTAAAAAAGTGTCCCTCGATGTAAATCCATCATCAATCATGCCGTCCGCTGATCCAAAAAAAAAAACGCTCCAACTTCTGGAATGGCCATCCACCGAATGCCTCTGTGCTTTGACAGTTCTTATATAGGTAAGGGGCAGGGCCACCTGGCAATGTCACAATGTTGCAGGCCCAGCATGCACCAGTCCATGATGTCAGAAGGGGTGATGCCACTGGATGACGTAGCCAGGTGGCCCCGCCCCTTAACTATATAAGAAATGTTAAAGTGCAGAGGAGGCAATGGCGGGAGGCCATCCCAGAGACAGAGCCTTTTTTTGGCAGGGGGGGTGGCAGGTGGTGTGTTTAACGATGAATTTACATCTAGGGACACTATCTTTTTATGTTTTAATAAAGGATTTGTCAAAAACTTGTCTCTTGTTTTATTACTTTTGGACACTTTTGGGGAATGTGTAGGAATACTCATTCACATAGGAGGTGGGATCTGGGGGGCCCTTGTTAAAGGGAGCTTACAGATTCCGATAAGCCCCCTGATCACCCCTCCTTTCCTGACCTGTCAGAATGCATGCCCAGATAGGGGTCTGGTATGGATTTTGGAGGAACCCCACGCCATTTTTAAAAAACATTTTGGCGTGGGGTTCCCCTCTGAATCCATGCCAGACCCATATCTAATCTCAAGGTGAGTTTTCCTTTTTTACATCACTTTAGAGCTGATGTGTTTTTTTGTTTTATATTTTTTTTTTGTCATTTTCAAAGCTTAACATGCTGTTTTGTAATGTCAAATGCAGCTTAAAAGTGTACTTCCACTTTTGCAGCCAAATTGTTATTACAGTTCCTTTTCACATGTCCCTGTTCACATAGCACAACTTTAACTGGTTATGTACGCTCATCATTTGTGCTGGAAGCATGCTGTATAGTGTGCTCCCAGCATGGATACTGAGCTGTCACCAACAGCTCCGGGTCTCCTATTAACAACATTATCACTGTAATAGCATGTGACTGGCTATCACAGTGATCATTAATTAAAACCTGCCCCTGTTTATCCTAGTAAGAAGAGAATAGTGTAAAGAGGAAAAAAGAATAAAAAAATAAAGATAACATGACTAAATCAGGACATAATTAGGCTCAAGGGCAAAGGTCTGGGTCAAAGGTCATTATAAGTGTGTTTTAGGTAGGATAAAAAAACATTTTTTAAAGTTTTTTTTGGTGGTGGGTTATGGCGTTGGCAAGAAATTTGAAGCCACATTTTTAAAAAATATTATTTTTTTAGGTCAGCTTTTCTCTGATAAAAAATAATTACAAGGTTTTTGAAGTCCCGCTGTCAGAAGAGTTAGTAGACCAGACTGTGTGGACTGCAGAGAGATAACCAAAAACGCATGGAAAGTGAATAGAAATGATATTTATTAAGAAAAATAAGGTGATAAATAAGAAAATACAAACAGTGCACAAGCAACCCAACAAACCCACCAACAACAACAGTATATACAGCAAGGGACAGTACCAGAATCAAAGATGTCAGCCAGGCCAGGGTCATACACAGCAGATCAGCAGAAAGACAAGGGATGTTCCAGAAATGTAAACATTAGCCAGGCCAAGTTCATACATGGGAGATCAGTAGATAAGGGACTGGGAACCAACAGGACAGGAGGGGATGGATCGGGCTGAAGGGTAAAGAAAAGGGTACAGGAACACAAGAGGGACCAGGTCAGGATAAGCACGGAACAAGGTCAGATGCAGGCTCAGGATCGGGTAACAGGCGAACAAGGTCAGGGTTCAAGGAGAGAGATACCAAGGCAAGCATGTAAGGGCTTGCCGGGTATTTATGGGACTGACAATAATTGTCTTCATGTAACACCTGAACGCAGGGAGTGTTGTCTGCTCCATACTGCCAGGATCCATCCACTGTTGGACGTCAGTACTGCGGCCAAAAGATGAAATAACACCAGCAGGAAAAGATTCCCCAGGAGACACCTGCTGGTGGACCCCAGTACTGCATGCCAAATGATATATCTTACCAGCCCACGGACCCTTTCCTGACAGTACTTCCCCCTAAAGGAGCGGCCTAAGGATGCTCCAACTAGTCTTAATTGTCCATAGTCTATGGCATCGGGCAGAACGGTGGAAGAGAGTATTTCAGGCTGGTCGTCAGGCACATCCGGGCAGACAGCTGGCACATCCGGGTCATTGAGCTGGGCAGCGGGCTCCCTACTGGCAAGCTGTGTAACAGGCACTGACTCAGCAAGCAGAGTAACGGGCATTGGTTTAATAGACTGGGGCACCAATATCAAGACAACAGGCTGGAAAGCGGGCACATCAGGCTGGAAAGCGGGCACATAAGGCTGGAAAGTGGGCATTAAGACAACAGGCTGAAAGGCAAGCACCGAGATAACAGGCTGGAAGGCAGGCACTGAGACAACAGGCTGGAAGGCAGGCACTGAGACAACAGGTTGGAAGGCAGGCACCGAGACAACAGGCTGGAAAGCTGGCAAATCAGGCTGGAAAGCTGGCACATCAGGTTGGAAAGCTGGCACATCAGGCTGTAAAGCGCAGACATCAGACTGGATGGCAGGCACCAAGACATCTGAAAGGCAAACTTTGAGACAACAGACTGGAAAGCGGGCACATCAGACTGGAAAGTGGGAACATCAGGCTGGAAAGCGGGAACATCAGGCTGGAAGGCAGGCACCGAGACATCAGGCTGGAAGGCAGGCACCGAGACAGACTGGTAGGCAGGAACTGAGACTTCGGGCTGGAAGGCCGGCATCAAGACATCAGACTGGAAAGCGGGCACATCAGACTGGAAAGCGGACACATCAGACTGGAAGGTAGGCACATCAGGCTGGAAGGCAGGCACCGAGACAACAGGTTGGAAGGCAGGCACCGAGACATCAGGCTGGAAAGCTGGCACATCAGGCTGGAAAGCTGGCACATCAGGCTGGAAAGCAGGCACCAAGACATCAGGCTGGAAGGCAGGCATCGAGACATCAGGCTGGAAGGCAGACACCGAGACATCAGGCTGAAAGGCAAGCTTCGAGACATCAGGCTGGAAGGCAGGCATTGAGACAACAGGCTGGAAAGCAGGCACATAAGACTGGAAAGCGGGCACATCAGACTGGAAAGCGGAAACATCAGGCTGGAAAGTGGAGACATCAGACTGGAAGGCAGGCATCGAGACATCAGGCTGAAAGGCAGGCATCAAGACATCAGGCTGAAAGGCAGACACCGAGACATCAGGCTGAAAGGCAAGCTTCGAGACAGGCTGAAAGGCAAGCTTGGAGACATCAGGCTGGAAGGCAGGCACTGAGACAACAGGCTGGAATGCGGGCACTGAGACAACAGGCTGGAAAGCGGGCACATCAGGCTGGAAAGCGGGCACATCAGGCTGGAAAGCGGTCACATCAGGCTAGAAAGCAGGCATCAAGACATCAGACTGGGAAGTTGGCACATCAGACTGGAAAGCGGGCATATCAGACTGGAAAGTGGGCACATCAGACCGGAAAGCAGAGACATCAAGCTGGAAGGCAGGCACCGAGACACCCGGCTGGAAGGCAAGCATTGAGACATCTGGCTGGAAGGCAAGCATCGAGACATCTGGCTGGAAGGCAAGCATTGAGACATCCGGCTGGAAGGCAAGCATCGAGACATCCGGCTGGAAGGCAAGCATCGAGACATCCGGCTGGAAGGCAAGCATCAAGACAGAAAAATAAGGTGATAAATAAGAAAATACAAACAGTGCACAACCAACCCAACAAACCCACCAACAACAGTATATACAGCAATGGGCAGTACCAGAATCACAGATGTCAGCCAGGCCAGGGTCATACACAGCAGATCAGCAGAAAGACAAGGGATGTTCCAGAAATATAAACATTAGCCAGGCCAAGTTCATACATGGGAGATCAATAGATAAGGGACTGGGAACCAACAGGACAGGGAGGGGATGGATTGGGCTGAAGGGTAAAGAAAAGGGTACAAGAACACAGGAGGGACCGGGTCAGGATAAGCACGGAACAGATGCAGGCTCAGGATCGGGTAACAGGCGAACAAGGTCAGGGCTCAAGGAGAGAGATACCAAGGCAAGCATGTGAGGGCTTGCCGGGTATTTATGGGACTGACAATAATTGTCTTCATGTAACACCTGAGTGCAGGGAGTGTTGTCTGCTACATACTGCCAGGATCCATCCGCTGGTGGGCGTCACTGCGGCCAAAAGATGAAATAACACCAGCACTGAAAGATTTCCCTGACAGTTCCAAACTGCCAGGAGACACCTGCTGGTGGACCCCAGTACTGCACGCCAAATGACATATCTTACCAGCGGTAACAACAAACAGTATTGTCGGCTTATTTTCCTTATGTTCCAAATCACATTCCACTACATGTTCATTTTGTTATTCTATTAGATACACCTATATGACAGTTCACTTCTGACATCATTCTTTCAATATTAAGTATATGGGCTGACAGCCAGATTGATTAAATACAATGCACCCTGTTGTATAATTATGGGTCCTTTCCAGTTGCTCTTGCCTGGAGTCGCAGTATGTGCCCATGTGGGGCGGAACTGGGTGGAGGGCAGTCGGAGCCCATGATACATGGTTGTGATGTCTTCACGAGACATCACTGGTTGTTCTGATAAAAATATTGGCTGAAGTTAATAGCCCCATTGATGGTTAATAAATGTTTTTTTTTTTTTAACAACATATCTAGACCCATGTCAAGTACAACATGTAGCACTATGCATTCAAATAACTTTAGCAAAATGTACTGTCCATATATATATATATTGCATATTTTTATTTTTACTTTATCTTTGTTAATGCCTTTTATGATTTTTGTTATAATCGAAAATCTTCCAATAAAAACTATTGAAACAAATGCTTGCCAGACTAAAAACAGTATTCAGATGCCTTTTCCCTAGCAATCTTTTCTTACAACAAGCTGTTGTATTTGGGAAGAAACTGCAATGCAAATCATGTGACAGCTTGGTCTGTTGGAAAACAGACTTACTGGCCAGATTACCCCAATAAAGAAAAGAGAGTCTGAAAAAGAAAACAAATATAGTCTACACATCTATGAATTGATGTTTCTTTTCTGCATGTGGGAGCTATAAAGGGAAAAATGAAGGAGAACCTTATGTCTTACACCGCAAACACGGAATCAACTGACACAGCAAAAGGTCCTCAGTTTGCTACACAGTGGCAGATACGGTGAAGGCACAATACCCCTGCATGGGGTGAATGGTTCTTGTGAATGCATTACCTATAGAGCACCTATAAGAAGCACAGAGTACAGTTTATGAGGAGCACCTGTCGCTTTTTATTTTTATTTTTCATTTTATTATCATAGGGACTATTTGTGCACACAGCATAATTTGTCAAGTATTATAAGAGTATATCACCTAAAGGACATCAATATTTAAAAGCGAGATTGGTCTGAAGTTTGCAGGTGTGTCTGGGTCCTTCCCTGGTTTTGGCAAAGTAACAATCAATGCTTCCAACATTTCAGGAGGAAAAAAGGCAGATGCAGCAGCAGAATCAAAACTTTGGAGTAGGTGTGGGGATAGAAGAGTCATAAATTCCCTGTAATATTCCCCACTGAAGCTATCAGGCCCTGGTTATTTATTAGAGAGAAGGGATTTTACAGCATTATGGATTTCTGGTATTGTAAAATGCTGGTTTAGAGACTGGAGACAGGTGACAGGTGACAGTTTAGGTATATCTATTGTGGTAAGGAGTTTGTTAATTGCTTCTGAGTTAGGTTGGAGTGTGCCGAGGTCATCCTTTAAGTTTTTCAAAGCTCCGTAGTAGAAACTAAAAGCATCTGCTATCTTTTGTGGGTGATATTCTTTTTGTTTGGTGCCTGGGTGAATTATATGGGATATTTTAGTTTTATATCTGTGCCCTTTAAGGTTCTGCGCTAGGAATTTAGCAGATCTATTGCCATGTACATAATAGTTCATTTTTAGTCATCGTGAAGCTTTTTCAAAATTGTCTAGTAATAACAGTCTAAGGTCATGCCTAAGTTGTGTTAATTTTTTTGGATAGAGTCGGTGTAATTGTAATCTTATTTTGAGCTTCTATAATTTAAATTTCTTTTGTAAGATCTTCTAGAGCAAAAGATTGCCGCTCCAATCTCTCAAATCCTGGCTCTGCACAAGTTTGAGGAAAGAAAAAATCCTGGAAGGCCGCACACCATAGAAGGCATCTTTATTGATATGAAGAAATATAATCCAAATGCAGTCACCTCATGTACAGGGAGGAACAGGAAAGATAGCTAACATGTTTCACGCCCCATCATGGCGCTTATTCATAGCTATGTTAGCTATCTTTCCTTTTCCTCCCTGTACATGAGGTGACTGCATTTGGATTTTATTTCTTCATATCAATAAAGATGCCTTCTATGGTGTGCGGCCGTCCAGGATTTTTTTCTTTCCTGTAAGATCTTCCAGCCGCTTTTGTTTCTGTCTCTTTGCTCTAGCTCCCAATTGTACCAATATGCCCCTCATGAACACCTTGTGGGCATTTCACAGGATGAAGGGGTCTTGAACCGAGTGCACATTGTTAGAAAAAAACTCCTCTACAGAGTACAGAGAATTGTCTTTGATTCTTCCTGTTGTAATAAGTAAGGGTTTAATCGCCATATTGGTTTCTGTTTGGTAGATGGCAAGTCTGCTATAGACAGGACAATGGAGGCATGGTAAGACCAAGTTATCGTATTGATGTTGGCAGAATTGGTTTGGAGTAGGACTCGTTGATCTATTAAGAAAAGGTCAATCCTAGTATAGACTTGATGAGGTGGAGAGAAGTAGGTGAAATCCTTTTCACCGGTATGTAAGCATCGCCAGGCGTCATACAGATTGTGATTGTGAATAGAAGGAAGCAGCGTGGAGGTATGGCGCTTAGGTTGAGACGTGGAATCCAGTGATGGGTCTGGTATGACATTAAAGTCTCCACATATCACCAGCAGAACTTTGAGGTGGAGTTGGACCTTTTTCATTAGTTTGTTGAAAAAAACGGACCTGGTGTTTGTTAGGGGAGTACACCGTGACAGACGTGTACGTGGTCGAGTTTAGGTCACAAGTGAGTATTAGGAATCTGCCTTGTGGATCTTTTACTTCCTCATGTAGCTTGAAAGCTATTATGTCTCTGATGGCTATAAGAACTTAATTGGTTTTTGAGTCTGTGTTTGCAGTGAAGATAAAAGGATAATTCTTATGTGTGCATTTAGGTGGAGCCGATGAATTGAAATGAGTCTCTTGCGCACAAAGTATGTCACTATTATGCATAAGAGCTTCCTTCCAGAGAGACTTACGCTTTGCTGGGTGGTTGAGCCCTTTAGCGTTGATTAATGTAATATTAAGTGCCATCTTTTGCAGGAAGTATGATTGCTAGGGTTCGATAAGAATCCTTTGTTGGGATTTGTGAACTATATCCATCACAAGTAAACTTAGTAATATATTCCCTATGTATAATGTGTTTACTGACCATATCTCCATAGGTTGTTTGAAGGGGAGTCCCACCTTGGTAGTTCGTAGTTATAGCTGACCTGTGTTGAAGTGTTCCTTCCAGAAGCTTGGTTCCGTCATTATCATCCCGAGAAGTAGAAAAGAAAATTGGAAAAAGAAAACGAGAAACACAATGAAACATGTATGACAAGTTTGAGGCACCTAACATGGTACAACAAGTAAACAGGTGCGGGGCACCTATGGGCAGCTAACTGCTGCTAGCTTATAATGGGGGGGTTTAGTTCAACCTGACAATCCCTGACCTTGTTCCCCAGGGACTAGGGAGATAAAAAGAACCCTCCGGTCCTATTCACGAGTGCAATTTCGCACATAATATGACCTCAGGGCTGTGGATTGCAGTTGGGAAGACATAATATTCTTAGTTTCATTCCAGAGACTAATCTAAATTTTTATAATCTTGGAATCGTCATACTTTGTTGGAGCCTATACAGTACAGCTTCCACATATGGAAATTCATACTACAGTATATATGTTGTTTGTATATATTAATAATGAATAAATCTGTTTGAAAACAAGGAAAAGTGGAACCTGAGAATTCAGAATGATTTTCCGGATTATATGTATGATGATTTGCCAAACCTGCAGATTGTCATACAATACAATTATAGTTGTATGAATTCCTACATTGTGTAATTCTTGACAAATAGGGAAAACCTACATGAAAATGTTCAGGTCTTTCAAAATTGTTGATTCAGCATCAGCAAAATCGGCAGACAAATCAGCATTTGCCAGCTTACTATAATTATTATACTATAATTTCTATAATTTTATTCTTTTTTACTTTTTTATTGTAAGTTGAAATGATACCCACAGGTTTCTAAAAAAACTTGCTTACATAGCATATGGTTGGTATCCCAAGTGAAATAAGGGTGGAAAGCACTTGCTGATACCTGCTTGTATGGTAGTCATTAATTGCCTGGTTTACTTATTCATCTTATCTTATTCATGCCAAACATGTTGTTTTGGATTTTGTTTTGGTTTTTTTTTTTTTTTTTTGCATTTTTTAAAAGCAGCAAAATGCATAAGCAAAAGAAAATACATTTACTCAGCAAGACTGCTCAAACTATTGAGGTGAGTTTTTTATATCTATGAAAGTGAAGTAAATATTCTAAGATTCAAGTACATTGTACAAAACGTGTGCAACAAGTCAAATATTATATTAAAATAGCTTCTAGTAAAATAGTCCTTTTTACATAACTTGTTTAAAATTTCCATTGTCAAGAAAAATAAATTAATTCCAATAATCCAAATTATTGGCTAACATGTAGAATGTCAATAATTGTATTTGTAATGAATGAGAGCAGCAAAATGACATTTCTAAAGGAAATGTCATTTAAAACTGCTTGTGGCTGTAATGTATTGCCGGACCCCGGCAATATAGATAAAATTCATTTAAAAAAAATGTCGTGAGCCCCCCCAGTCCATTACCATGCCCTTCAGGTCTGGTATGGATATTAAGGGAAACCCCATGCCAAAATTAAACAAAAAATGGCATGGGGCCCCCCCAAAATCCATATCAGATCCTTATCCGAGCACGCAACCTGGCAGGCCACAGATAAAGGGGGGTCAAGATAGTGCCCCCCCTCCTGAACCGTACCAGGCCACATGTCCTCAACATAGGGAGGGTGCTTTGGGGTCCCCCCAAAACGCCTTGTCCCATGTTGATGAGGACACGGGCCTCATCCCCACAACACTTGCCTGGTGGTTGTGGGGGTCTGCGGGTGGGGGGCTTATCGGAATCTGGAAGCCCCCTTTAACAAGGAGACCACCAGATCCTGCTCCCCCATGTGAATGGGTATCGGGTATATTGTACCCCTACTCACTCACCAAAAAAAGTGTAAAAAAAGTAAAAATTACAGTAGACAGTTTTGGACAATTCCTTTATTTAAAAAAAAAACTATCCTGTGATGTCCATCCATCTTCAATCATGCCCCCCGACGGTCCCGAAAAATATAAAAAAACCCTGTAAAAACTCAGCCTCCATGGGAGGTGTCCCGCCGACTGCAGCCTTTTCGTGATAACAGCTGTTATATACTCAAGGGTGGGGCCACCTGGTGACATAAATGGGTGACCCTGTCCCCCTCTGACATCATGTGACGTCACATGATGTCAGAAGGGGGCGGGGTCACCTGATTACATCACCGATGGGCCCCTCCCTTGGCTATATAACAGCTGTCATGACAAAAAAGGTTGCAGTCCGCGGGACGCCTCCTATCGAGGCAGAGTTTTTCCGAGGTTTTTTCGGTCCATCGGCTCTGTGATTGAAGATGTATTTGCATCGCAGGACATTTTTTTTTAATAAAAGAATTGTAAAAAACTTTCTCCTGTCATTGTTACATTTTTGACACTTTTTTGGGTGAATGAGTAGGGGTACAATGTACCCAATACCCATTCACATAGGGGGGTAGGATCTGGGGGCCCCTTGTTAAAAGGGCCTTCCAGATTCTGATAATCCCCCACCACAGACCCCGACAACCACTGGGCAAGGGTTGTGGGGATGAGGCCCTTGTCCCCATCAACATGGGGACAAAGTGTTTTGGGGGACCCCAAAGCATCCTCCCCATGTTGAGGGCATGTGGCCTGGTACGGTTAAGGAGGGGGGCACAACCTTATGCCAGGTTGTGTGCTGGCATAAGGGATAAGGGTCCATATGGATTTTGGGGAGAACCCCCCACACCATTATTTTTTTGGCACGGGTTCCCCCCAAAATCCATATCCATATTCATATCAGACCTGACAGGCCTGGTATGGATTTTGGGGGGCCCACCACGCCATTTTTTTATTTTGCCTTGGGGTTTCCCATAATATTTATACTAGACCCAAAGCGCCTGTTATGGACTGGGGGGACCCACGCCATTTTTTTCAATGGATTTTATGTATATTGCCAGGACCCGACAATACATTACAGCCACAAGCATTTTTAAATTACATTTTTTCCTTTAGAAATGTCATTTTGTTGTGGTACTGTTATGAACATGGCAAAGATGTGCTACTTCACAGGCAGACTAAGTGGACCCCCAGGCACAATATTTAAAGGAATACTTCGTTTTTATTGTATCCATTTAAGCATTATTAAAATCACTGCTCCTAAAAAAATGCCCATTTAAAAACTTTTTTTTGCATTGATACATGTCCCCTGGGAAAAGACCCAGGTCCCCAAAATTTTTATGGCAATAATTAATAGCTCTTTTGATTTTTCACATTTGTGACCCATAGACTTTAACAGTGTTTGTGTGTTTGCAGAAATTTTTTGCCTGTTTGCATGTTCTTCTGCTGATTTTTGTACTACAGCTAGCATGTTATAAAATCATTTTGATGTACTTTCCTAGTTCATTGAGTCCTTTTAAAATGTATTGTACTGTATGTAGAATAAAGTGTGAATTTTGAGATTTTGTTTAAGGCATTAGCTTTGTGTTGTATGACTCCTTTTAACTTTATCTAGCAGACACTTAGTAAGGAAATAAAAAGTTTCAAATGAACATGACTTAAAATGCTGAATTGTCTGCAACTTTAAAGGTTATGCATCTTCATTAACATGTCTGACTGTCCTCTGACTGCACACTATAGATAGATGTGTGCTCTCCTAAGTGAGCCCTGAGGGTGCAATAACATTACAATATCTGGGGAAAGACCACATGAGCATTTCTGAGTTAAGCCTCGATATTTCATTCTATGATAGCAGAATGCTCAATGACCCTCTAATTTTTTTTCTTATATATGATAATGTGTCAAAGTTTAATCTGTTACTAATCTCCAAAGGACATTTCAACCTCCTCAAATGAAATGAAATATGTACTGTAGGTCAAAAAGAGCTGGAACAAATGTATTTCCAGTTTTTTTTTAATATTCGAATAGTATGGGCCTATAACAATTTAAAATATAAGGAAAGGTGAAAGTATGAAAGTAATATATTGTAATTTGCAACCAAAAGTGTGTTGCTAAAGAAAAAACTTCTCTAGGCAGTATCTGAATCTCAAATAACATAGCCCCATTTAAAGTTTAAGAGAAACCAAAAAAAGAAGTCTAGCTGCAAGAGATTTTTTAACTTGAAAAAATGTATTATCAAGTAATTTTAAAATGTTAACATTTTGCGTTAAGACAGCATTTTCAAATGAATAGGCACCAATACAGAACAATTACATTTTCTTGTAGCATTTCAGATAAAGCACAATGCAATGCATGATAGTTCTTTATCATGTGTTTTGGCTCCCCTCAACTCATGTGAGTTAGAGGTTCACTGGGGTAGTGTGGTGCTATTTAAAATGAATGGCATTTCAACACACTAATGCATGCAACATGCAATGCACCAAAACAGATGTTTGTAGCTTGGCCCTCAGTCAATATAAAGTTGATAAAGATACAGCAAATAAAATTGGCAGTGTGAAGTAAGCAGGTCAAGAAATAGAAAGATATGCAATTGGTGGATGTAGTCAGAAGGTCAAGTTCCCTAGGGATAAAAAAGTGTCCAGGAGCATTTGGAAAGTATTATGCAAAAAAAACTATTATAATATGTTTATTTAGCTGCCGAGCAAAATTCCTTAGGCAAGCTGTGACTTAAAACATCCTTTATATATTTGTAGCGGAGAAGAATTTTAACCACTTGCCTACAGGGCACTTTCACCCCCTTCCTGCCCAGACCAATTTTCAGCTTTCAGCGCTCTCACACTTTGAATGACAATTACTCAGTCATGCAACACTGTACCCAAATGAAATTTGTGTCCTTTTTATCACACGAATAGAGCTTTCTTTTGGTGATATTTAATAACAAGTGGGTTTTTTATTTTTTGTGCTATAAACAAAAAAAGACTGAAAATTTGGTGAAAAAATGTCTTTTTCTTTGTTTCTGTCATAAAATTTTGCAAATTAGTAATATTTCTTCATAAATTTTGGACAAAATTTATACGACTACATATCTTTGGTAAAAATAACCCTAATTAGTGTATATTATTTGGTTTTTGTGAAAGTTATAGAGTCTACAAGCTATGGTGCAAATCATTGAAAATTGATCACACCTGATCACACCTGATCACACCTGATGTACTGAAGACTTATCTAATTTCATGAGACATTAACAAGCCAGGAAAGTACAAATACCCACAAAATGACCCCATTTTGGAAAGCAGACACCCCAACGTATAATTTATGAGGCTTAATGAGTGTTTTGAAAGGTTCATTTTTTTCCAGAAGTTTTTGGAAAATGTGGAAAAAAAATGAAAACGCATTATTTTTTCCACAAAGTTGTCCATTTTTAAGATATTTCCAACACATTGCATGTACATAGCAAAAATGACACTCCAAAATACATTCTGCTACTCCTCCTGAGTATGGCGATACCACATGTGTGAGACTTTTACACAGCCTGGCCACATACAGAGGCCCGCCAGAGAAGTAGCACCTTCAGGCATTCTAGGAGCATAAATTACACATCTCATTTCTCAACCACCTATTACAGTTTTGAAGGCCCTGGAGCCCCAGGACAATGGAAACGCCCACAAAATGACCCCATTTTGGAAAGCAGACACCCCAATGTATAATCTATGAGGTATAATGAGTCTTTTGAACTGTTCATTTTTTTTCCAGAAGTTTTTGGAAAATGTGGAAAAAAAATGAAAACGCATTTTTTTCCCACAAAGTTGTCCATTTTTAAGATATTTCCAATGCATAGCATGTACATAGCAAAAATGACACCCCAAAATACATTCTGCTACTCCTCCTGAGTATGGCGATACCACATGTGTGAGACTTTTACACAGCCTGGCCACATACAGAGGCCCGCCAGAGAAGTAGCACCTTCAGGCATTCTAGGAGCATAAATTACACATCTCATTTCTCAACCACCTATTACAGTTTTGAAGGCCCTGGAGCCCCAGGACAATGGAAACGCCCACAAAATGACCCCATTTTGGAAAGCAGACAACCCAATGTATAATCTATGAGGCATAATGAGTCTTTTGAACGGTTCAATTTTTTTCCAGAAGTTTTTGGAAAATGTGGAAAAAAAATGAAAATGCATTTTTTCCACAAAGTTGTCCATTTTTAAGATATTTCCAACAGCATGTACATAGCAAAAATGACACCCCAAAATACATTCTGCAACTCCTCCTAAGTATGGCCATACCACATGTGTCAGACTTTTACACAGCCTGACCACATACAGAGGCCCACCATTGAAGTAGCACCTTCAGGTGTTCTACAAGCATAAATTACACATCTAATTTCCTGACAACCTATTATTTTTGAAGGCCCTTATATTTCTAACACATTGCATTTACATACCAAAAATTACACTCCAAAATAAATTCTATTGAGGAAAGGGTAAAAAAAAAGTATTACCTGTGGTTTTAGTAGTGTCCCCAGAGGAGAGAATTGGTGCAGGCAGCAGGCAGCAGGCAGCAGGCAGGGATGTGCTTAGCAACAATAGTAATTATCCAGGCAGCAGGCAGGAATATTGTCTATAGTCAGCACAAGGTTATCGTCAACACAGCCAAAGCATTTGTCCATAGAAATTGTCCAGGCAGAGACAGCCAACACAGCCATAATATTGGTCCTGGTACACTGTTACCTCCCTGCACTCATTATTGTACCGCTCTCCAGCCCTTCATAAACATACTGCCTCTTGCTACAGCTAATTATTTCCATAGTCCAGGTAGCAGGCAGAGGTGTGGTCAGTTTATGCTGCAGGCAGGGGGATGGCGGCAGTAAGTCAGCAGCAGTCTGAGGGCCACAATCAGGTAATACCTGTGCACAGGGGCACAGGGGTAGAGGCTTCGACCCACCCAAATCTCTATGAAGCCTCCGGACTCCAGACCCTAATCCGGAAATTACGAAACCCAGAGACAATGAAAAAAATTGTTTTCTCCATCCGGAAAAACATTTATGGAGCCCCTCACATGTGAGACCCCTGTGTCCTACAGTAGCAGGGCAACAGATCAGTCCAAGCAGTAGGCAAAAGCAAAGTCCATAAAACAGGCCAGGGTCAGATGACGTGCAAGCAGTCCAAGTGGTAGGCAGAAGCGTAGTTGGTAAAACAGGCCATGGTCAGTTCACATGTAAGCAGTCCAAACATTAGGCAGAAGCATAGTTGGTAAAACAGGCCAGGGTCAGTTCACATGAAAGCATTCCAAACAGTAGGCAGAAGCATAGTTGGTAAAACAGGCCAGGGTCGGTTCACATGTAAGCAGTCCAAACGTTGGCAGAGGCATAGTCAAAAAACAGGCCAGGGTCAGTTCACATAGAAGGCAGTGGAATGGTTATTTGAGGAAGCATGGGAAATGGTCAGCACAAATCATGAAAATGGAGAAGTGGTTAAGAATATGGGCTAATATTTAAGGGATGTGTGATATAGTCTGAAGCATTCACCAATGCAAAGGCCGGGTTCAAGGGGACACTGGAAACAATGGTAGCTGGTATCTCTTCGAAATCCTTTACTGCTGCATACTCAACATCTTTTTTGGTGTCTTCGGCCTGCTTCAGATGGGGGAATGTGGTCCGGGGAGTAGCGTTCATGCAGTCGGCTTACAGCATCAGAGCAAAGGTTTTCTGGGGGGGTCTTTGATGGTAGATGAGGGATGTGACAACTTCTTCAATGAATTTTAGGAAGTGGGCAGGGCTTTCGGTGGATTTGGTGTAAATTATGTAGGCATTATAAATGGCCAAATGAATTAAATAGAGTGCTACTTTCTTGTACCAGAAACGGGACCTCCTTATTGCTAAATAGGGCTGAAGCATTTGGTCGTTGAAATCCACCCCCCCATGTACAGATTGTAATCTTGTACACATTTTGGCTTTACAATGGGACCTCGTCTTCTCTGAACTTCAACTGTAGTGTCGTCATGGATGGTGTACATCATGTACACATTCCTGGTATCCTTCCACCTCAAGGCCAGCACTTCGTTGCATCTCAAAATTGCTCTTTCTCCCCTTCGCAATTTCTTGTTTACTATGGCTTGTTGGAAGCCCTTTCTATTCTTTCTGGAGGTTCCACAGGCCAGGGTTTGTGCGAGGTATAGGTGTTTGAAAATGGGCAGGCTGGTATAAAAGTTATCCAAGTATATGTGGTAACCTTTCTTCAGCAGTGGGTAGGCCAGGTCCCATACAATTTTACCAGTTGTGCCCATGTAGGTCGGGCACTCAGGGGGCTGGAGCTGGGAATCTCTTCCTTCGTATATGCGGAACGCATACAGATATCCCGTGACTCTCTCGCAAAGCTTATAAAATTTCACTCCGTATTTGGCCCTTTTGCTAGGAATGTATTGTTTTATTCCTAGCCAGCCAGAAAAGGGTACCAGGGACTCATCTACACATATATGCTTATCAGGGACATAGAGTTCTGCAAATCGTCGGGAAAAGAAATTAATGAGTGGGCAAAGTTTATATAATTTATCGTAATTTGGATGATTGCGGGGAGGGCACTAGGTGTTGTCATTGAAATGAAGGAAGCGCATTATCATTTCGTATCGGGACCTGGGCATTACAGAAGAGTAAATGGGCATGTGGGGAATGGGGTGGGTGGACCAATAGGCATGTCCTTCATTTTTTTTGTAAGCCCCATGTTTATGGTGAGGCCCATAAACATTTTGAACTCCTCCAGAGTCAAATCCTTCCACTCAAATGGACGGGCGTAAGAAGATTGGGGGTTGTTGGCAATATGCTGCTGGGCATATAAATTGTTCTGGTCCACGATGAGTTGCAGCAAAGTGTTGAGCAAAAATAAATTAAAACAATCAATTGCAGAAAAATTTGGGGTATTGGCCTGCACACCTGGCTGTGCCGTGAAAGGGGGTATTCTTGCTGATCCTGAGTCGGAAGGCAGCCATGTTGGATTGGCAAGACCTTCTGGGAGATATGTAGCGGCCCTGGCTCTTGGGGGACTTGGCACTCCAGTGCTGGTAGTTGGAGTCCCTGTGCTGGTATTTGGGCGTGATGCTGCGGAAGTGCTAGTACTGGGCATTTCTTGTGGCCTTTCACTGGTGGCAGCTCTAGGACTGGGCCTTTGGTTTTGGGGTCTATCGCTGGCAGCAGCGCTAGTACTGGGAATTTGATCCTGGGGTATATTGCTGGTGGCTGCCTGGTTTCCAGAGCGCCGTGCTCTTTTAGGAGGGATCCATTCTTCCTCTGAATCTTTTGCCGATCCACTACTTTTGATCGGTTCAAATGCTGAATTTGATTCACAGGAATTGGCATTTGAATCTGATGAGAGCTCCCCGCTGCTCTCATCAGTCATGGAGAGGATCTGGATCACAGCCGATCACGTGGTAAACAGCCACCAGCCATTGGCTGTTTACCCTTGTCGGTGACGAGCAGTGTTCCTGGGAACACGCCGCCGACGTGACCGTGCTGTGCGCTCCCGATCGCGCGCATGCGCGGTCTAAAGCAGGAATACCCTTTGTGATCGGCCGTGACGTAATCGCGGCCGATCACATGGTGAACAGCCAAGCCCAATGGCTGTTCACCCCTGTCGGTGACGCGCTGTGTCCCGGGGACAGGGCGACACCAACAGAGCAGGGCTGCGAGCCCTCAATCGCGCGCATGCCCTGTGTAAACCAGCCACCGTCATATGACGGCAGCCCAGAACAAGAGCCGCACCACTCCGCCGTCATATGACGGTGGGTGGGCGGCAACAGGTTAATATTATTTTAGAACAAATCTATTTTTTAAGACACACATACACACACATGGAGATGAACCGAACACCCCCCCGGTTCGGTTTGCGCCAGAACTCTCGAACATCGCAAAAGTTCGGATCTGAATGGCGAACCCTATTGAAGTCTATGGGACCTGAACTTGAAAAATCAAAAGTCCCCATTTTGAAAGCTTATATGCAAGTTATTGGCCATAAAAATGGTATGGGGGCCTGGCTACTGCCCTGGGGGACATTTACCAATGCAAAAAAACTTTTCAAAAAGATCATTTTTAAAGGAGCAGAGATTTTAACCACTTGCAGACTGGCTCACGCTCAAAGTGGTTTGTTCCTGCGAATCGCCGTATGGGTACATCTGTACCATCGTGCCTGCTGCACGATGGGGAACCCGATGCACTTGGCCGGCAGGCGCGATCGCCTACCAGCCATGACAGATGACATAGCAGGCGAGCGTGCGCCTGTTGCATGACAGGAAACCTGATGCGATTGGCCGGCAGGCGCGTTTGCCTGCTGGCGATGACAGAAATCTCTGTTCTGTCAGGGGAGAGGAGACATATTGTTTGCGCTTGTATTATTGTATAAGTTTGTGCTTGTATTATTAATACAACAACGATATGTCTCCTCCCCCAGTCAGTCCTATCCCCATACAGTTAGAAACACTAACTAGGGAACACATTTAACCCCGTGATCGCCCTCTAGTATGAACCCCTTCCCTGTCAGTGACATTTATACAGTAATCAGTGCATATTTATAGCACTGATCGCTGTATAAATGTCAATGGTCCCAAAAATGTGTCAAAAGTGTCTGATCTGTCTGCTGCAATGTCGCAGTACCGCTAAAAATTGCAGATCACCACCATTACTAGTAAAAAAAAATAAAAAATAATAAAAATTCCATAAAAATGCCATAAATCTTTCCCATAGTTTGTAGACGCTATAACATTTGCGCAAACCAATCTATATACGCTTATTGCGATTTTTTTTACCAAAAATATGTAGAAGAATATATATTGGCCTAAAATGAGGAAGAAGTTTGTTTTTTAAAAACATTTTGGGGCTATATATTATAGCAAAAAAAAATTTTTTTTTTTTAATTGCCGCTCTTTTTTTGCTTATAGCGCAAAAAAATAAAAACCGCAGAGGTGATCAATACCACCAAAAGAAAGCTCTATTTGTGGGAAAAAAAGGACGTCAATTTTATTTGGGTATAACATCCCACGACCGTGCAATTGTCAGTTAAAGCAACGCAGCGCCGTATCGCAAAAATGGCCTGGTCATTAAGCAGCCAAATCTTCTAGTCTGTAAGTGGTGATGTAGTGATGCTTAAAGTGAAACAATAAAAATAAAAAAACACCACTTGAACCACCTCAACACAGGACACTTTTTTCAGCTTTTAGCACTGTCACACTTTGAATGACAATTGCGCGGTCATGCTACACTGTAACCATATGAAATTTTTATCATTTTCTTCACACAAGAGATTTCTTTTGATGGTATTTAATCACTTCTTTTTTTGTTTTTTTCCTAAAAAAAAAAAAGACTGAAAATTTTGAAACAAAAAAGGTTTTCTTAGTTTCTGTCAGTAAATTTTGTAAATAAGTAATTTTTCTCCTTCATTGACGCGCTGATGAGGCAACAAAGGATGGGCACTGATAGGCTGCACTGATAGGCACTGATGAGGTGGCACTTATGGGCACCGATGAGGCGGCACTTATGGGCACTGATTAGGTGCCACTGATGAGGAAGCATGAATATGCCGCACTTATGGGCACTGATAGGTGGCACTGATGACCACTGATAGGCGGCACTGATGGGTGGCACTGGTGGGCACTAATAGGTGGCACTGGTGGGCACTGATTGATGGCACTGATGGGCACTGATAGGCAGCACTGGTGGGCACTGATAGGCAGCACGGATAGGCAGCACTGCTGGATGGCACTGATGGGCATCGATGGGTGGCACTGATGGGCATTTATAGGCAGCAGTGATGGGCATTGATGAGCAGGTAGCCAGCACTGACTGGCATCACTAATGGGCACTGACTGGTGGCACTTGTGGGCACTCATTGCCGGAACTAGTGGGCACTCATTGCTGACACTGTGGGAGCTTTATTGTAATCAGGGCACTGATTACATATCTAGATATCCTCTGCGAGGAGATGCCGCTGATCGGCTCTCCTCGCCACAGACTCTGTCAATGTGAGACGAGGAGCGCCGAATACTGGCATCTCCGTGTTTACATGTGACCGGCTGTGATTGGACACAGCCAATCACATGGTTAAAGAGCCGATTTACAGAGATGGGTGGTGGCTTGTCCCAGCAACATGGTCACCATGCTGCGTGCCCCTGAGGCTGCGCGAGAGCGGCCGCTCTGGGATGCTGTCATAGTGCCTGGGGAGTCCCCTTAGTCTGCTTGCAAAGTGGCGCATCTGTACCGTGTATAGCACGTGCTGCAGCAGAACTGACATTTATACAGAAAAAAAATGACATTTAAATTTATTTTTCCTGCAAGCTTTCTTTTTTTTGTAAACAATGGCTTGGGGAGCCAGTCTGTTGATGAGGCCACAATTTAGTGCACTCGGAAAAAGATTAGAGATTTTGTGGATAAACTCTGGTGTCTCTTTGCAAGACTTTGGATGAAAATAATACAATTTTGCACAACAGTGAGCAAGCCAAAGAAGAAGCCAAATTATAGTGCACTCAGGCCAAGATTAACTTTTTTTAGATAAAGTCTGGTGTCTCTTTTGCACACTTTGGATAGAAGTAACAGGTGCTGAATTATTGGTCTTTGGGTGTTGGTGGTGCCTTCACACCGTAACCCTATAGAGGTACTCTTGATGAAAGCAAGAATTGACCTTGCTGTAAAAAAATAGAAATGTAATGCCCCTGTCGCACAGTTGAGGAAAAATTGATCTTTGGGTGTTGGTGGTGCCTTCACCCCGTAACTTTCTAGAGGTACTCTTGATAAAAGCAAGAATTGGCCTTGCTGTAAAAAAATTTAATTTGATGCACCTGCTAATTGTGCCCATAAAACCTATACCAAAAAATGGTAAAAAATTTCAAGATAAAATCAACACCCACAAAGGAAGGCAGCCTAGATAGATTTGCAAAGATTAAAGATCCAGAAAGCACTTAATAAGTGACATCGGCATCAGGGGCTTGATAGCTGCTGCTAATCTAGGACTGATTCATTTTGACAAATGTGAGCCAGCCAACGGAGTATGTGAAAAGACCCACTCTTTTATCTGTCACAAAATCTCCAGCAGCTCTGAATGGACACGCTGAATGCAGGGGAGCCCGGCAGCTCAGTTGCATACTGGGCAAGTTCTGGCCAGTGTTCTATTCTCATGACCCAGAAATCCAGTGAATGGTCTACTGGAAAGCTCTCCATGTCTGTTTTTGCCCCTAGAGAATCTTCCACCATATGATGCAGATGCTGCCAATGGGATCTTGAAGATGATAGCCCTGGGCACCAAGGACTAAAAAAAAATAATTGAAATGAATCACATAGGCAGCCCCCTTCTCCCCTGCTCCTCCTTTGACCAACAGAGACCTCAAAGCTAGCTTTTCCATGAGACTGTAACCTACCAGAATCTGGAAAGGCATTACATAAACTCCTCTTTAAGGTGTCCTCAAGATATTTCATCCTGTGCTCCCTCTGCAAGGGCAGGATGAATATCGAAACTTTGCCCTTGTAACAGTGGTCAAGGAGGGTTGCCAACTAATAATGATCCTTCTCCTTTATGCCACAAATTCTTTGGTCCTTTTGCAGGCTTTGGAGAATAAGAGTCCTTGAGGTCACTGAGGATTACAGTATCTGGAACTGCCTCCTCTCAACCACTCCCAAGCTTTCTGGGGACTGAAAACCATCCCTTAAGATTTTAAATCTAGCAGAGGAGGGAGAGGAGGAGGAGAGGGTGGAGCTGACAGATCTCACATCATCACCACTAGCTGTATGGAGATGTAGCCGCAAAGCAAGCTCCAGTACTAAACCCTGTCCTGCATCCTTCCTAGTTGCAAGTAGAGTTACCCAGTGTGCTGTGAACAACACATATCATCCCTGACCATGCTTGCTGGACCATGTGTTATCAGTAATGTGGACCTTGCGGCTGACTGCCTTGCCCAACGATGCCAAAACATTTCCTTCCATGTGATGGTACAGAGCTGGAATGGCCTTACATGCAAAGAAATAGCGACTGAGAACCTGCCATTGTGGTACAGCACATTCTGCAAATTCACAGAAGGTGGTAGAATCCACTAGACGGAAAGGCAGGAATCGTAAAATTTGGACAAGCTGGAATTTAGACTCTGGGCATGTGGGTGGCAGGTAGTGTATTTTTTTTTATGCAGCAGCTGGGGCAGAGAAATGTGCCTGCTATACTCTACAGCTGGTGGTGCGCTGCTGGCAGATGTGTTGCAAGGACCTGTGACACCCTTTGCTATACCATCTTCCCTGTCAGTGGAGGCTACTGAGAGATCATAAGATGTAGCGGGGGTACACATGAAGGTTGAGGAGGAGAAGAATGGTGTCCCCTGTGTGTGGCTTTCATTTGCTCTTGGCAACGGGCTTAGTGTGGGAGGTTAAATGTCTTGTCAAGCATCTGGTACCATGCTTGATCTGCTTGTGGCAGAGATTGCAAATTGCAACAGTGCAATCACCTGCACATGTGCTAAGAAAGACCCACACATCTGAGCAGTGGGAAGTGGGCCGGGAGATAACAGCTGCACAATCTGATGGACTAGTGTGGCTGCTCTCTACTCTTCCATGATGAATGCCTCTGGAGGACATCCTGTCTCGATGAGGTTGTTTCTCCCCCTCACTTTCCTCCTCTGCTCTATCTGGCATGTCAGTGACCTCATCATTATCATCCCCTCCATCCTCATCATCACTGGAGCCAACTTGTCAATATGCTGCAGCTGGGGGAACATGACTGCCAATTTGTTGTTTATGATTGTGCTCTCCTCTCTGTAGGCTTATGTAGGCCTCCCTTCCTCTACCTCAGAATCCACATCAGAATCAAGTAATGTCTGTGTATCCTCAAGAAGCAAGTGGCTGGTGCTGTGTTCCAATAATTCATCTGACTCCTCCATGCATGATGCTGGGGCTATGGCAGGAGTAGCTGTGGACAAGGAGGCAGAATAAGCCCCTCTGGCAGCTGCGGTGGACTTCACACTAGTTTCAGCTTGGGTCCTAGAGAATGAGAAGGATGCACCACCTCCTCTGCATGTTGTGGCTGAATAGCATGGGCAACAACACTAAATAGAGACAAATGTGCCCTGCCTAAGGACGGACCACGTCCACCTTTGCCTCTCCTTGTTAGCCTCCCAGACATCATTACCAAAAAGGAATAGAAACTTGGAAATATGTGATTGGATGCACTTTATTGAATGAAAAGTGGTGTTTGGTGCACTTCAAATTAAGGACTGACACTGACAGAAATGTAAAATCTATAAAAAATAAAAATAAAAAAGGGGGACACCAGCGTCACAGTCAGAAAAAATGCAGCTGACAATTAAAAAGAGGGGGCAAGCAGGGAACAAAAAAAAAAGAAAAAAAAAAACAATGCAAAAAAAAGGGGGGGGGGGTATACAGCACTGTATGCAGCACTAAATGGTTTGTAATGCTGTGTTAAACAGTGCACTACACTAACACCCTACCCTGGCACTACACTATACTGACACACTATACTAACACTACACTAACTATGGGAAAGGAACTTTTTATACTGTGGGGTGGAACTAAGAGCACTGAACAGTGATTGGAGAAAGTCATCATCACTTTTTCAAATCAGGGCTTTGACAGTGCTCTGTGCCCTAATTGGCAAAGCAGCAGTCAGGTGCAAAGTTTCATCAAATTAGGGCCCTAGAATGCACTGTGAAGCACACAGTTCATTGTGGGACACTCGTCGGGTGAACATCCCACTGAGCATCCCGCAAATTTTTTAAGGACCTGTTTGCCCAAAAGGCCCCTAAAAGACATGAAGCCTCAGAGAGCAGGTGTGGAGTAATAGGTTTTGAGTGGGACAAATGTCTGAGAAACTGCTGAACTCTGCTGGGAGATGCCTAAATGTCTCTGGGACTGTGTTATCCCTCTTGCAGGCAAAAGTCTTGAGTCAGTGAAATGCTGCTTTGAGTTATTGTGCTGAAGATAAATTGACTTTGTTTTGTCATTTGTCTGAAGTTAAGCCATTTTCTCTTTGCTGCTGGATGCATTGATTATTTTGCCCTATTGAAGAATAAAGACTATTTTTATTTGTCTAAAAATGGCTTTGTGTGTGATCCTGAATGCTTTCCCACTGGCTAACAACCCCAAACTTTACAATGGGAGCTCAGATGCAGGCAGATTGCATTGCAATCATGCAGGCCATTTGAAAGGAAAAAACTGACATTTGAAGTGACAGTGTACATGTTGTATGTCCCGAGTGAAGCCTGCAAAAGCACTGAAATCTATGGCCAGCTTGTAAAGCAATTCACACTAGTGAGTGTACAAGCACAGACTTGCCATGAGGAGGCGTAGGCAGTTGCAGCGCAACAGGAAAATACTGATTTTCTGCCCAGCTAGCTTGCAACCCAGCAAGAAACCATTCAAGCACAAAAGGCTGCCTTGCAGGAATTGATGCAGTGTCTCTCTTGGGAACTGGAGCAAGTGTCTGTTGCTCCTAGCAATCAGGTAGCCATGAGGGCCAGCCACTACCTCTAGAAACTGATGATGTGGAAGCATTCTTGGCCAACTTTGAAAGAACAGTGGAGAGAAATGGGTAGCCCCAAGACCTCTAGGAAGTTCTCATAATTTCTTGTTTCACTGGGAAACCACAAAAGGCCTATTTCAACCTACCATCTGGTGACATCAAGAGCCATAAAAGGCTGAAGGCGAAGGGCAAAGATCCTGTCCCACCTTGGGCTGACTACCATGTACAGGCACAAAGGGTACACTACTGGAGGTACTGCTCAGACCAGCCACCAAGGTCCCAGATACATAACCTGGTTCAACTGGGTAAGAAATGGTGTGGTGTGTGGGTGAAACATCACTCCACCAAAGCCCTGCTGGACAGTATGGTCATGCTAGTGCACTCCAGGGTGATTGAGAGAACTGGCCCAGTAGTTAAAACTTTTTTATGTAATGTGTATCCATGGGGACAGTGGAAAGTACCCACTGGTCCCAGTGTCAATTTACACTGGTGGTGCCTCTGTTACACAAGAGGTTGGAGTGGTGAACCGTTTACTACATGATATTATTAGGACTGTCCATTGTTTTTGAACTTGTACTAATGCTAAGCCACATAAGATCAGCATAAGTAAGAAGAAACGCCCTAAGCATTCAAATAAATCAAATCCAGATCCTGTCAACGGTCCCAGCAATGAAACACATCAAGAGTTTGTGTTTTGCATGTCTGATGATTATTACGTAGACCCTTTCATAAATAATTTAGCAGAATTTATGGAATGGGAAGTTCTGACCCATTTCCGTGCCAAGGCTCATTTAATCCTTTTCATGAAGGAGTGTGGACAAAATTGGCTTAAATGGGCACCGTTTTACAAAGAGCCTAAAGCACTAAGTCCTAATCCATCTGCACCAATTTCTGCACCAGTTCATGTATCAACTCCCACTCCCCAGTCCCCAGCAGAGGTGCCACCTGCCTATGTTTCTGTTTATCCTAGTCTAGCTGGGATAAAAGATAAGATTGCTGCTGATGAAGTGGAGGACTTGGTAATCATCTCCAGAATAGCAAACAGACAGAAGCCAAAAAGGCGTGATTCTAAAAAGTAAGATAGTCTGCCCCAAGATGGTCCTGTTAGGGTAATTAAGGGAGGGAGAAATAGATCCTGAGATTCCTGAATTGAAAGGATCGGATGATCTGGATAACGAAGGTGGCAGGAACAGTGTAAGAAGCCATTGAAACACAGTGAGAGAAATAGAGCTAAAAATCAGGCATACCCATTTTTGACAGTGGGAAATCAGTTGCTAATTAAACCATTGTATGTCAGTGTTTCTAATGACATTATTAAGAGTTGTCCGAGTCCCAGTAGAAATCCAATGGCATTGGCTCTGGTTCAGTTTTGCTCCAATATTGTGGTGATTTATTATTGTGCAGCTCAACTCAAGAGGCTTGTATGCAGGATAGCATATAATTGTTGGTTTACCTGGTAGGGTACATTGACCCATGGACCTATTCACCAAAAAGTGTCAAAAAAGTGTCAAAGAGAAAAGAAGAGACAAGAGACAGTTTTTGACAATTTCTTTATTAAAAAAGAAAAAAAAGTGTCCCGCAATGTAAATCCACCGTCAATCATGCCGCCTGATGGACCCGAAAAATAGAAAAAACAAAAACAAAAACATCAGCCTCCATGGAGGCCTCCCTGCGACTGCTGTCTTTTCACTTATATAGGCAAGGGCGGGGCCTTCCACTGACGTAACCGGATGACCCCACCCCCTGTGACATCACATGATGTCAGAAGGGGACGGGGTCACTTGGTTACATCACTGGGTGTCCCCGTCCTTGCCTATATAACAGCTGTCATGGAGGCGGAGCTTTTTGAATTTTTTCTATTTTTCGGGTCTGTCGGGTGGCGTGATTGAAGATGGATGTACATCGCGGGACACTTTTTTTTTCTTTTTTAATGAAGCAATTGTCAAAAACTGTCTCTTGTGGATTTTTTTTTATTGACACTTTTTTTGGTGAATGGGTAGGGGTGCAATGTACCCAATACCCATTCACATTGGCAGGGGGTGGGATTTGGGCACCCAAAAGCACCCTCCCCATTTTGAGGGCAAGTGGCCTGGTCTGGTTCGGGGAGGGCGCTTTCTCATCCCCTTCCTTTTCTGGCCTGCCAGGCTGCATGCTCGGATAAGGTTCTGGTATGGATCTTGGGGTGGACCTTACACCATTTTTTTTAGTGTGGCGTTCCCCTTAAAATCTACGTCAGACCCAAAGGGTGGTTGTCAGGGTCTGTGGGTGGGGGGCTTATCAGAATCTGGAAGATCTCGCCCCCCCAGATGCTACCCCCCATGTGAATGGGTATTGGGTATATTGTACCCCTACCAATTCACCAAAAAAAAGTTTCAAAATGTAAAAACCACAAGAGACAGTTTTTGACAATTCCTTTATTAAAAAAGGAAAAAGTGTCCTGCGATGTAATTCCACCGTCAATTACACCGCCCAAAGGACCTGAAAAATAGGAAAACCCCCCAAAAAATTCTGCCTACCTGCGACTGCTGTCTTTTTGCTATGACAGCTCTTATATAGGCAAGGGCAGGGCCAACCGCCAACATACCTGGATGACCCCGCCCCCTCTAACAGCACATGACATTGGAAGGGGCGGGGTCACTTGGTTACATCACTGGGTGGATTCTATTTTTCGGGTTCATCGGGCGGCGTGATTGAAGATGGATGTACATCGCTGGACACTTTTTTCTTTTTTAATAAAAGAATTGTCAAAAACTGTCTCTTTTTTTGGTGAATGGGTGGGGGTACAATGTACCCCTACCCAGTCACATGGGGGTGGGATCTGGGCACCCCAAAGCACCCTCCCCATGTTGAGGGCAAGCGGCCTGGTATGGTTCAGGAGGGAGGGGGCGCTGGCTCTTCCCCTGCCTTTCCTGGCCTGCCAGGCTGCATGCTCGGATAAGGGTCTGGTATGGATTTTGGGGGGGACCCTATGCCATTTTAAAAAAAACATTTGGCTTGGCATTCTTCTTAAAATCTATGCCAGACCCAAAGGGTTTTTTTTTTTTTTAATTTTGGCATGGAGTTCCCCTTAAACTCTATACCAGACCCAAAGGGCATGGTATGGATTTTGGGGGGGACCAGACGCTGTTTTTTTCTTAATTCTGTCATAGGGTTCCCCTTAACCACTTCAATACATTGTATTATATACTCTGTACTGCACTATATACCATTCACTGTATTATATATACTACACTGACTGCACTATATACTCTACAATGTATTATATATACTACAATTACTGCACTATATACTCTGCAATGTATTATATATACTATTCTGATGGCACTATATACTCTGCACTGTATTATATATACTACGCTGACTGCACTATATACTCTGAACTGTATTATATATACTACACTGACTGCACTATATACTCTGAACTATATTATATATACTACACGGACTGCACTATATACTCTGAACTGTATTATATATACTACACGGACTGCACTATATACTCTGAACTGTATTATATATACTATGCTGACTGCACAATATACTCTGAACTGTATTATATATACTACACTGACTGCACTTTATACTCTGAACTGTATTATATATACTACACTGACTGCACTATATACTCTGAACTGTATTATATATACTACACTAACTGTACTATTTACTCTAAACTGTATTATATATACTACACTGACTGACTGCACACTACACTAACTACCCTGCCTAATTTCTATTCTCTAACTATACATGGCTGCCGTGTAAACAGCAGCCTTACATAGTGTGGGGTGTTGACTTAGCCTCTGAGCCAAGACTGGCCAGACATTGTTCATGAAGCCTTTCCAATTCCACAAAGGTCTGCCAAGCTGCCGAGCCAATTGCTCTTACCAGAGCCTGTCAGCTTTTTGAGGGTCAGGATATTAACATTCACACATATTCCAAGTACGCGTGTGGCTTGGTCCATGATTTTGGAAAAATCTGGCAGAGAAGAGGGTTTGTTACAGCAGATGGGGAAAATATATCTCATGGAGATTTGATTGGAAATCTGTTATAAGCTATCCACTTGCCTACACAGGTAGCAGTGAATAAATGTAAGGGTCACATTAATTCTGATGATCCCATTGCAAGAGGAAATTGATTTGCAGATCAGGTGGTAAAGGAAGCAGCACAGTTGCCTTTAGCTCAGGAATCTTTATATGAGTCCATGGCTCTCATGACACCTTCATCCATTCCAGAGGACACCCTACTGAGAGAATTGCAACTTACAGCCACAAAAAAGGATCTAGACTTCTGGGAGAAGTCAGGTTGGTCACCAGACCAAAATGGTCTTATGACCAAATGAGGGGTGATAGGCTTACCAGTGCATAGTGCACCACTAGTGATAGTATAGTTTCATGGTATTGGCCACAGAGGGAAAGCAGTGACTTTGCAGGAACTGAAAAAAAGTTCTGTATTAAAAATGTGGAACGAAGGGTAGAAGACCAAGTGGGGAGATGTATGGTTTGTGTTAGAAATAACACACAAGGACAGAGACATGGTAAACATGAGCATTTACCGCCCCCGCAGGGTCCATCTCAGGAACTACAGATTGATTTTACTTATATGCCCCAAAGGAAAAGGAGTAAAAGTAAGTATTTATTGGTAATAGTGGACAGGTTCATCAGGTGGCCAGAAGCATTTGGACCAAACTTGAAGGATGCCAAGACAGTAGCCAAGATTTTGTGCAAAGAGATAATTCCAAGATGGGGATGCCCGGTTAGTATTGACTCAGATAAGGGAAGTTCCACATCCCATATCACCTTCAGAGTCCAGGGATTGTTGAAAGAATGGACAGAATAATCAAGGAGAAATTGAGGAAAGCAACTTGAGGTACATACGTTATGTGAGAAAGTTGCCCCCCTGCAGTGCTTGCAGAGATTAGAATGACACCAAATAAAACTACCAAATTGTCACCCTTTAAAATTTTGATGGTAACACCAATCCTTACCCCTTAGACTAAAACACCCATGGTCCCATTGCCTGGAGTTGATAGAAGAACAGTATGTTGTGAATTTAATGCATGTGTTGAATCGCATCTACAGTGATGTGTCTGTCTCCTTTCCCTTGCCTTTACAGGAATCAACACATCCTTTCCAACGAGGAGACAGAATGGTCACAGAAGCCCTACACAAACACAAATTGATTGATCCCCCTTACGGAGAACCAACAACAGTGACCGCAGTCACTCGTACAGCTGTATTAACAGCCAATTCACATTCTTGGATACATGCTTGCAGAATTTAGAAAGCCCCAGATGGGTCCTACCCATTGGGCCAAGAAGATGCTATTTCACCCAAAGAAGTCATGCAGGAATTTTGGACTGATCAATTTGATCTCAGTGACAGTTTTCTTTATGGTCTGGATTAGTGCCACTTGTTGGTACCATCCACAAGAGCTTCTAGTATGCCCCAAGTATAAAACTCTAGGGGACCACCCACATCTTACTTTGAAGAAGAGAAGTTATGTGTCCGGAGGGTCATTGACTGAGAAAATGTTGCTGTTAAGGGTAAAATATGAATATGCTCAAGTGAAAAGGTATAATAAATGTTAGGTGTGTAGCGTATTAAATCTTGGTACAATGAGATTTCCTCTGATAGCAGTCCCATTGAACATTACCTTATTATTGAATGGAACAACCCATGTGAGTGTAACAAGTATGTCAGAAGGTGTCAGAAATCAGTCAGTGCCTTTCCATATAATTACCTAGATTTATCGTCCTGATTGGTGTTTAAAAATAGGAGACAGCTCAAATAAGAACCAGCCCATGTGTAGTCCGTAACTTTACTGGTTTATCTGAAAATGTAGCACCTATTATCCAAATGAGTGCTATTTTTCAAGCCCTTTTAGCAATGGCCCATGGTAATCATCCCCTTTACCATACTTCTTTTACAGTTCTAGCAACACTTCCTACTTTAGGCAGAAATGACCTTGTGAAACATGTGGCTGTTATGTGGCTGTTAGACCTTTCATTCTAGCAAATAATGTATTTATATGCTGTGGTAAGATATGTTACCCACGGGTTCCTAAGTGGGAGAAGGGATGGTGTTACCTTGCTACTCTAGCTCTAATCTTAAAGATACTTAATACAGATAATGCTGAAAACATTCTCCAAGCAAGTAAGTATCGAATATACCCACTGAAAAATAAAGAGAAGAGAGAGTTGTTTAGCAAATCTGAGATAGCCTGGTCATGGTTCCCTGCCTGGACAGGTTGGGAAATTCACATAATGAACAATGTCAATACTTATGCTAACCTTATGGATAAAATCCTAAATAATACTCAAACAAATATAAGCCTATTGAATGGAGAATTGAGAGCCAATAGAAAGGAATTGTTATTACATGAGATGGCTTTAGAGACTATAAGCGCAGCTGTTGCTGGCCTATGTGAGGTCCAGGGAAGTATTAGTGTCGTACCTGGATACATGATAATACTGAAGACATTCCAGATTATTATGAGATCATTGAACAACACAGACAGGAGGTATCGAAGCTTCAGGCTGAAGCTAGGAACATTGCTAAAGAAAGATGGAATCCTTTCAATAGAATGGAAGAAATTGGAGATTTTTTGGCTCAATTTTTCTTGGTTGCTATTGCTACATTGCTATTGATCTGGTGGGATCTTAGTGAAGTCAGCATGGGACACCCGTAAATCCTGGTGGTTTTTGATTATGCAACTAGGTATCCGGAGGTAGTCCCTTTCAGAAAAATGTATTCAAAGGCACTTGCACAGGAGGTGTTCCATATCTTCTCTAGAACTAGATTTCCCAAGGACAGCTGACTGACCAAGGCACCCTTTTAATGTCTAAGGTGATGACAGATTTGTGCAAGTTGCTTCAGATCAATCAATTGTGTACGTCTATCTATCACCTACAACAGATGGCCTCATTGAGAGGTTTAATAAAATCTAAAAAATACACACTAATGAGAGTTGTCCAGGAGGATGGGAAAGATTGGGTCATGTTGCTTCCTGTACTGTTGTTTGCCATCTGGGAGGTTTCACAAGCATCCACAGGATTATTCCAGCTTGAGTTGATGTATGGGCCCCAGACCCAATGGATTGCTTGATCTGGTAAAAAAGACATGGGAAAGTGAGTCTTCAAAAAACAAGACAATAACTGAACATACAGTATCTTTCAAATGTTAGAGATGGTCACTAAAATGGAAGCCCAAAGAAGGGTAAACAATTGGTTAGCCAGAGAGTTTTAGGTTGTAGACTGGGTGCCTTTACTGATACCCGCAGTAGAGAATACATTTGTGGCCAAATTACAGGAACCATTCAGGGTGGTAGAGAAAGTGGGTGCGGTTAACTACAGGGTACATCAGCTCAGAAAGAAAAAAACCCTATCAAATCTATTACATAAACATTTGAAATTTGAAGAAATCAGATATAGGTGATTGCTGTGGTTGGTGTGTTCTCCTGCAGCTACTGAACTAGTGCAGTTTGCTGCCACTCTATCCAAACCAAAACAAAATAATTTTTACAGAGAAATAAAGCTATATTTTCAGGATTTCCATGTCTTACAAATGTTATTGAGCATGCCATTATGACACAGCCCAAAATAAAAGTTAAAATAAAGCCAGGTCACTTCCTAACAGGACATGGGAAAGCAGTGTCTGAGGAAGTTCAGAGAATGCTTGAGTCTGATGTCACTAAGGAATAACAGAGTGAACGGTCAAGTCCAATTGTGTTGGTAGCCCAATGGCACTTTTTGAATTTGCAATGACTTAGAAAACTTTATGAAGTTTCCAAGCCTGATGCATATCCAAGGCTCCAAGTAGATGAGTTAATAGAGAGCTTACAACCAGCCTGATATAGTAACATATTAGACCTCACCATGGTGGACTGGCAGATATCATTAACCAAATGAGACAGCTTAGGAGCCCCTGAGGAGCACATTCAGTACAAGACAATGCCATTTGGGTTACATTCTGCTCTGGCCACCTTCCAAAGACGATGAAAGACACTATGCTCACATTAGAAATACACCTCAGTCTATCTGAACAACATTGACATTTTTAATACAGATTGGGAGTCTCATCTTTCCCAGGTTCAGGCTGTGCTATACTCCTTGAAGAAAGCAGGGTTTACTGTCAATCCTGAGAAATGTGAAATAGGGGTGAAGCCAAGTATCTGGGACACATTGTAGGTAGGGGTCTGGTGAAGTCCCAAATGAACAATACAGAAGCCATACAGAAATGGCCTCACCCCTTAATCAAGTGTAGCAAACGCTTTCTTTTCCCTCTGCAGGAGCTGCTATTTATTTTTCGGGCTTACCGTTACCATCTTCACAGTGTTCGTCATAGGGGTACTTATCAATTGTTCAATTGAAACACTGGCTCCAACACTTAGTCCTTTTTCCAAGTTTTATTGAGAAAACAAAAAAAATGCAATAGCAGGGTAAAGGGATGAACGGGATTCAGGTACTTTAAAGCTTGCGGTTTAAAGATTTTTTTTTATATCCAGCGAGCAGCAGCTCCACAGCTGGATATAGCAATCATCGGATAGGTTTTTCTCACCAATCTAGCAACCGATGCGATGCTCGGATACAGTCTCTGCCACAGACCTGACAATCTTGGATGAATTACTTGCTGTACTTGCTGTACTTGACACGGTCTCTGCCACAGACCTGACAATCTTGGATGAATTGCCCACTGTACTTGACACTCAGATACATCTCCGACTGAGTTCCCAGGCTCTTCTCAAGATACCGGCCTTATGCTTGGTCCTCTTCCGAAGAGTCCTCTCCTGGTTGCTACAGTCACTTGTTTCTTCCCGCAGGCCAGACAACAAAGAGACCATCCTATGTACCAATAGGTCACTAAGTCTTTGGGCCTTCTTCTAGTAACAGAGCCTTGGGTCCGCCGACCCCAAGGCAGAATTTTAGGCAGCAGCAATTCCCCAGGCCAGGAGGGCCATGAGGTCAGGAAGCGCAAACTCCAAAAAAAATGGTGTCTGTCCCTTAAATACTCCTACCCAGAATGCACGGTGAATGAACCACTCCCACCAAACCTGTTTCTGAGCAAAGAGCATTCAATATATCCAGCCAGACTGTTTTTACAACATCCATCAATGGTGACAGCACCACCCATGGTCAGATGGAAATCTACACAGTCCACCTAAACTGGTACAGAAACCATTACATTTAGGTAATAATAAGCTGAGCCAAACTGTAGCTTCAGCTAACTTAAATTTCAAAAGAATAGTGACTGCTCTTCAGGAACAGGGCGCTACACAAGAAACAGGTACAAGCATTTCTGGGTATTGTTGGCTATTACCAAACATTTGTTCCAAACTTTGCCTCCTTTGCTGCACCACTGACTGACTTGGCAAAAGACAGGAAGTCAATGATGATCCAATGGAACTACTTACTTCAAAAAAGCTTTTTAGAAGCTTTTTTGAAGCTTCCAAAAAGATACCTGGTGGTTTTTATAAGCCACCAGTCATCTATGTAAGGACCCCCGGAGGATATTGGAACCATTGGTTTTGCCATGCTGTTACCTTACATCAATAAGGTGAGAAGCCACTTCACACAGAGGTGTCATTGCATGGAATGAAGAGACACCTGCTTATATTTATTAGTTTGCATGGTCAAGACTGTAGCACTACTTCACTGTTTGACACCTTAATCCCAAGAAGATTTTTTCAGAGACTAATTTGTCACATCTTCACTTCACCATTCAATGTTATGTTGATCATTTTTTATGAGCACTGATTGATTAATCACCCACTTTCGTTATACATGTTATTTGGTTTGTAATGAAAATCATTTGTTATTTACCTTATTGGGAGGAATTTGTTAATTGAAGATTTTGCATCTGCATGTTTGGTTCACACTGCCACCTTGTGCACACCTTTATTATTGCTTCTAATATCATTATTTGCAATATCTTATGACACATTGGTTACACTACAGTTCAACAGTGCAGCATCACTCATTATGCACATACACTTATTGGTTACGGATTCACCTATTGGTGTTTGCAGCAGTTGTTTTTATACATAGGTTTTTCCACTTCCAGTGATAGCGTGGGAGTATTCCTTTACTAGTCTAACATGTAGAAGGATACTGTAGAAAAGAAGGAGGAAAACCTGAAATTGTGCATCAATGCTATTGGTTACTTAGTTTACCCAAAGGCCTTGGCAAATAACTGCTGCTCCAGATGTCAATAGTTAGTCAATAGTGTGTTCCTGTAGTGATGAATCAGGGAATAATGCCAGGAAATTAGGGAATAATAAAACATTTAAAGCAGAAACTGCTCACCATATCATGCCCAGAGGAGTGTTTAGTGGTTAGACAGGCACATGAGTTGTAGATGTTCCATATCCTCTCTGGAAAACCCACAATGGATGACTAGTAATTCTATGAGGAAGAATGAGAAAGATTTATACACTCTTGATACTGGTGGAAGTCAGACTAATTTTGTATAGCACACAGGGAGGTGTATTCTAACATATCTTTTTTTATTAATATAATTCTTCTGTCATGGATCATGGCTGCAACAGTTACTGTTTGTGCCAGAAAAAAAATCTCATTCATGGCGACTCATATGCTACATTAAATTAAAAGTATTGAATGTGTGCAGGAGCAGTCATGTCCCAGCTTTTGTTTATGCACTTTGCACATGACAATGGGTGTGTCATTTTGAGACGTGCAAACAAATAGATAAAACTTTTTACTAAAGGCATAAAAGCTGACCACTTTACAAGTTAGTTTTCTGCATAGTTTTTTTTAAGTGATGTGAAAATAGGTATCTAGTAATGTCCTGCAAGACAGGACTAAACTCTTTGCCCACTCTCCTATTGTTAGGCACATGTTCTGTGTGGACACGCTAGGTTAGAGGGCTTAAAGCAAAAAAAGGTCACTGCCCCCACCTATGACTGGTCTTCACAGCAAGGAGCACTGTAATATAAAACCAAAGAATTTCCAAGCTCAACTTACCAACCAGCCTGCGACCAACCGAATTAACCTGCCTAACAGTATGCTTTTAAAACAGGGGTTTAGTTGCACACATTTGCAAATACATGCATAAGCTGCAGGCCACGGCAAGGCACCCTGTATCCTGCAGACCCTGACTCTAACTTTGAAGAGTCTCCACAGTGGGAGCACATGTATTCTAATGGATAGATGAAGGGCAGATGTCTGGAGGCAGCCCAACCCTCCTTAAAGGCGCAGGAGCACACTGAACACCCAACACATTGCACAATGGCAGCAACGGTGTCAGTGCGTTGCCTGACCAATATGTCAACAATACAAAAAAAGGTCACTGGTTATAGGTGGTGGCAGTGACCTTTTTTTGTGGAGACTCTTCAAAGTTAGAGTTAGGGTCTGCAGGATACAGGGGTCCTTGCCGTGGCAGCTTATGCATGTATTTGCAAATGTGTGCAACAAAACCCCTGTTTTTAACGCATACTGTTAGGCAGGTTAATTTGGTTGGTCGCAGACTGGTTGGTAAGTTGGTCTGCACTCCGGTGATTGCTTTTAAGAAGTATATTATTTATTGACAAGCCACAGTGACCAAACGCAAATATGAACAGTTGACGCGTTTCAGCCTATAAGGCCTTAGTCATAACCATGGTTATCCTAATGCCCTCCTAATCACATTAGATGGTCCATCAGCGTATGCATTTAGAAAATTGGGAATGAAGACAGTTCCCCAAGCTAGTCTCCAAAGAACAAGAGACAGGAGAATGGACTTTCTCGGTACCAGTAGAACAGAATACACATTGAATAAAAAATATATATTATTTTATTTATACACAAAGATAAAAAACAGGATATCCAGAGGGGCATGGCCTGGACGGAGACCTAGATGGCAGCCTAATCCGTGAGCTCCTGTGTACCGGGGACCAAATCGCTTTTTTAGAGGAGCCTGCACCTCCACACCGGCATGAGCAGACTCACCCGGAGCTCCTCAGCCTCCCGTGCCACCAGGATCCAGGTACTCAGCTGAGTAGAAAAGTTCCGGAGCTTTTCCGGACTCAGCGTCAAGCCTCACATGCAGCCTCACAGGCCAAGACCACAAGCTTGCCTAGCGCGGCATCCAGCTCACAAACAACGGGTCTGTCTGTTGCTGACTCAGGACGGGCACAGCTTCCAAGCATTTTTGATTTGGAAAAGTTTGCCCTGGATATTAAAAGCTCAGTGACAGCAGTGATTGCAGATCTTAAAACTGACTTTCAGGCAGTAGCTCACCGCATTGAGAACGTAGAGCAAACCACCCAGACCCATGCGGCCGCCATTAGCCAAGTACAATCCGCTTATGACATCCAGCTCTCCCAAATGTTTGACCTCCACAGGCATGTGGAGGATCTTGACAATAGGGGCCAGAGACATAACATCAGGGTGAGAGGGGTCCCTGAGAGTGCGGACCCAGGAGCATTACAACAGACCATCTGTTCAATTCTTAATGACCTAATGGACTGCACGGCTGACTCCCCTATTGAAATGGAAAGAGCTCATCATGCTCTGCGCCCTCAGCCCCACGAGAATGAACCGCCTAGGGACATTGCTGTGTGGTTAACTTTCCACTGAAAGAAGAAATTCTTCGTAAAGCGAGGAAAAGGGGCAGAATCATACACAATGGAGTTGAGGTGAAATTGTTTCAGGGTTTCTCCCAAATCATGCTCCAAAACAGAAGAGCTCTGCGCCCCCTGTTGGCCACTCTATGGGCTTGCAACATCCAATATCATTGGAAGTTCCCATTCGGGCAATCGGTGTCAGCAAGGGGGTGCTCTGCTCTACTACGCAACCCGGAAGATCTCCAGAACTTTTGTGAGCAGCTTGATCTTCCTCTCATTGATCTTCCGGATTGGTATGCGCTGTTTTTCCCCTCGGAAGCATGGCTTCCGGTCTCCCTCAACCCGCCTCCCAAGGCCCAACGACAGAGAGCGCGCAGACGTAGAGCAGACCTTGCTTCCCCTACTGCCCATTCTTCGCATCGCGACCTGTGCCAACGCAGTCCTGGATCTCCTCCATCTCCGTCTGCAAGAAGGGGTCCTATGGATGCTTAAACCCTCTCACTTTTTACATACTGGAACTGCTACTTGTGAGTAAACCCTTCGGCTTGCACTATTCTCATCATCCTCCCTCTCTGTGGCTCTTACCTGACTCTTTCTAATGACCCCCTTTTTCATACCCCTGTCTGCTCCCTTCATACTGCCTCTACTAGCCCAACAGCAGAACGATTATCCTGCCGATGAGAAGATTTAGCCACTGACTCCCCCACAGAATGGCCATAGCGTTAGGCCTTTCCTCAACTCCCTCAACCACCATCAGGGAAAAAGCAGTGGATTCTTCAAATTGGTTGCTAGCATAACACGACCTGAATGCGCTGAACTTGTGTAAGGTAATACCGCTTTTCTCTTCGGCACTAATTCAAGGACTGACCTAGATCTTACTTGGAAAAAAGCTGCTGTCTCTATCATCATAGCGCCTTGGGACTGGATTCCAGCATTGCGATATGCCAACCTGCGCACTCGTACCTCCAACCCCTTTTCCCTCCTTTTTTTTTTTTTTTTAAGAGTATTTCGAGTGTCACAGGTATCCATTGTTTTGCTAATCATTGTTTTTCATGTTGGGGTTTAATGCTGTATCTGTACCTGCTTGAACACATGGGATGCCAGCGTATCTACTACCTGGGTTTCACTGACTTGCCTTAACTCTTTCATTAGTAGTGGTGTTTGCTGGACCTACAGCATCCCATGCCCACTTACTAATCCTACCAGTCATGGATAATTGTCATGCCTTATTTGCACTTCAGCTTCCCATGCTTTTAATCGAAGATTCACGCTATTCCAATCAGTTAAACACGATATTGTGTACGCCTATTTAATATGATAGGTCTCTTTCTTGCATTTCTTGCACTTACCCAGGATGAGACTGACCAAGTCATACATCTAAGTTCTTCCCGAAGAGGGACTGAGCTAACTGGTTTCGTTACTTCCCCTCCTGTCTCGTTTTTCTTTTCATTATCTCCTTACCACTACCCCACCCATCCTCCCCTCTTTCTTCTACATCCCTCTTCTCTCCCTTATCTTTTCCTCGGCCCCCTCTCTCAATCCCCATCCCTCTTCTTCCCTCATTACGTCATCCTCTCACGTTACTTCTTTTCCCACTTCTCTACCTCCTAATTGTCTCCTCTTCCCTCTTGTCCCTCCCCTGCTCCATTACACAGACAGTAGGACTGAATTTAATTGCCATTTAGGTTACGTTATTCTATTTTGTTTTGTTATGGCTGTTTGCTTGCAACATGATATATGTGTGCCAGTACTAACAAGTTGATATTTAGTTCTCAAGTTTCAACAATGTTCCTTGATGTTTATATGTTCACTCGATAAGGTTAATATCGCACAATGTTTTTGGCCTTTAGCAGGCTCCCTCATTACTTGCAGGGGTATGCAAGTAGCGTGCATCCCCTACATATTCTTATTTTGGATCCCCTGGTTTCACACACCTTGAGTTTTCCGTCCTTTCTCTTACCCCCCCACAGCTATCCAAACAGGACACGGGCTGACTTTCCAGACTCCTTTCTCTTTAGGTGGATTAGAGATTCTACTTCCACCTCTGGATTGAACTATTTTCTTCTACTCCTTTGTCCTTGTTTCTTTTCCTTCTGTGCTCCTTATCTCCATCTTTGCTACCCCCGATTTTCCTCTTTCACGGACTTCTCCTTCTTTACGGTCTATACCTATCCTCCCTTTCCCCTCCATCCCTTGCAGTTCTTGCCCCACTTTCATATTTGGCCCCACCCTCGCCCCCCCCGCCCACTGCAATTTTAGTGCCGCTTATTGACTAGCTCAGTACATTTATATACAGGCAGCCCAAACTCATCCTCTACTTGCGATCATGCAGCCTAATCAGAAAACAAGTGCACCTCTGTCGTTGAAATGCATCTCTCTTAATGTAAAAGGCCTTAACCAACCTGAAAGAAGGTCCCAGGTCCTATCATCACTCTCCAAACATAGAGCCCACTTCATATTTCTACAAGAGACCCACTTTCGCTCTGATACCATCCCCAAATTATCAAATCATATCTACCGATTGGCGTTTCATGCTACTAGCCCCGAGGCCAAAACTAAGGGTGTCTCTATATTGATTTCCAAACATGCAAATTTTCACCTCACAGACTCTCTTATAGACCCTGAGGGTAGATTCATCTTCCTCGAGGGCACCTACGCTTCTAAGCCCTTAACACTAGCCAATATCTACAGCCCAAATGACCACCAGGTCACCTTCTTTAAAAAAATATGTGACCTTCTGGCCTCGTTTCAGAAGGGCCTAGTCCTAATGGGTGGAGATTTCAATATACCCCTCAATCCTTTGTTGGACTCCTCTACTGGGACCTCCACCCTAACATACAAAGCTCTCCGACAGATTAAATTACAACTTCAACACCTGACTTTACATGACGCGTGGCGCATATTGTCCCCATCAGTTAAGGATTATACTTTCTTTTCGGCCCCACATCAAAAATATTCAAGGATAGATTATTTCTTCCTATCCCAGTCAGATTTACCATCCCTACAACAATCCACCATCGAACCCATGTTCCTATCGGACCACCCCCGATCACAGTAACACTCTCCTTCCAGAAATCTAACACTAAAATGAAGACTTGGCGATTGAATCCTTCTCTACTTAAAGACCCCTCCTCTATTGAATATATACGTACATGCATTAACCAATATTTCGAGGAAAACTCTGCTCCAGAAATATCCCCAATCACCCTGTGGGAGGCACATAAATGCGTGATCAGTGGTGAATTATTGGCCCTAGCTGCGAAATCTAAAAGATTACATCAAGAGACCATTAATGCTCTTCTTAAATCTATTAAATCACTTGAAACAATTCCTAAACAGACCCAAGCCCAATCTACCCTTCAGGACTTATTACAAACCCGCTCCCTTCTCCTGGAGGAACTAGATAAACTCACTAAAAGACGGTACATTCTTGGTCAGAGGATCTTTTATTAACATGGCAACAAGTGCGGACGCCTTTTGGCGCGCTGGGTCCAAGCTTCCAAAGTATCCTCCACAATTCACTCTATTCTCAACAACAAAGGGGATCTCCTGGTCAGGAATTAGGACATTGCTAAAGAATTTGAGAGCTTCTATTCAAAGCTATACAACTTACAAACCGACCATATTTCCTAAACTACTCCTGAAGCCGGCATTAAACTTATCAAAGACTTCCTTACCAGTTATAGTCCCACCCCCATAACCTCTCAACAAGCACTTGACCTAGAGAGTAAACTATCCATCACAGAACTAGAGACAGCCGTCAAACAAATGAAAGTAGGCAAAAGCCCGGGTCCCGACGGTTATACCCTTCAGTACTATAAACTATTCTCTGAGGCCCTATTTCCCAGACTACTGTCTACTCTGATTGGTCTTTCCGATCCTCGAGCTAGGCCAGACAGGATGATTGTAGCACACATCACTGTAATCCCCAAGGAAGACAAAGACCCCACCTTAGTAGAAAATTACAGGCCAATTTCCCTTTTAAACGTTGATATTAAAATTTATGCAAAAATATTAGCTAACCTATTACTTCCCCTCATACCGGACTTTATTTCCTCAGACCAAATGGGTTTTGTTCCTGGTAGAGAAGCCAGGGACAATACAATCCGGACCCTTAACATACATCATTGGCTTGAATCATCTAAAACGCAAGGGTTTTTACTTTCACTCGACGCTGAGAAAGCGTTTGACAGGGTGGCCTGGGACTACATGCGGGAAGCTCTCCGAGCCATTGGCCTGGGGAATCGCATGCTCTCGTCGATTATGGCCTTATATTCTGGCCCCTCTGCAGCTGTTAAAGTCAATGGTCACCTGTGGAACGCCTTCCCTATCAGCAATGGCACACGCCAAGGATGCCCACTATCACCCTTAATCTATATTCTGACTTTGGAACCCCTTCTTAATAAGCTTAGACTAAACCCAAACATTCAAGGAGTAATGTTGAAAGAAAAAGAATTTGAAGTTGCAGCTTTCACTGCAACCTCAAAATTAATCACACGAAATCTTACGCTCTTAATGTCACTCTTCCTGCCCAGGAGGTATCCCACTGCCAGGAGTCATTCCCTTTTCGCTGGGAGAATCGCTCAATCACCTATCTTGGGATTAAGATCCCCATGAATTTGCAGAGCTCTACTCGTTGAACCATCACGCGGCCCTCCTTAACCGCTTCAGCTCCGGAAGATTTTACCCCCTTCCTGACCAGAGCACTTTTTGCGATTCGACACTGCGTCGATTTAACTGACAATTGCGCGGTCGTGCGACGTGGCTCTCAAACAAAATTGATGTCCTTTTTTTCCCACAAATAGAGCTTTCTTTTGGTGGTATTTGATCACCTCTGCGATTTTTATTTTTTGCGCTATAAACAAAATAAGAGCGACAATTTTGAAAAAAACGCATTATTTTTTACATTTTGCTATAATAAATATCCCCCAAAAATATATATAATTTTTTTTTTTCCTCAGTTTAGGCCGATCGTATTCTTCTACATATTTTTGGTAAAAAAAATTGCAATAAGCGTTTATTGATTGGTTTGCGCAAATGTTAAAGCGTTTACAAAATAGGGGATAGTTTTATGGCATTTTTTTTTTTTTTACTAGTAATGGTGGCGATCAACGATTTTTATTGTGACTGCGACGTTATGGCTGACATGTCGGACATTTTTGACACATTTTTGGGACCATTGTCATTTATATAGCAATCAGTGCGATTAAAAATGTACTGATTACTGTTTAAATGACACTGGCAGTGAAGGGGTTAACCACTAGGTGGCAGGGAGGGGTTAAGTATGTCCTAGGGGAGTGATTCTAACTGTAGGGGGAATGGGCTGCGACCCGAGTCACGGAGCTCCCGGCTGGTGCACGCCGCCTGCGGCAGGCACGCATTGGCACAGCGGGGAATTCAAATGGGCGTACCTGTAAGTCCATTTGCCCAGCCGTGCCATTCTACTGACGTACATCGGCGTGCGCCGGTCGGGAAGTGGTTAAAGTCCAAAGTTGCCTCAGGGATTGGGCAGGCCTGAATGTATCCTGGTTCGGTCGTTCAGCCCTGATCAAAATGATTATCCTACCACGATTACTATATCTCATACAGGCTGTCCCGATATCCTTACCAACTGTTTTTTTCTCCACTTATCAGAAAGCATGCTCTTCCTTTCTTTGGAGAGACTCGCCTCCCCGCATCAAATTTTCCCATCTCACATTACCTAAACAGAGAGGGGGTATCGGACTGCCGGACTTGCATAAATATTATACTGCATGTCACCTCACAAGGATCGCAGACTAGAATATCCATGCCTATAAAAAGGCATGGATATCCCTTGAAAATGCTTTTTCGTCTCGACCCTTACACCTTTTACCTTGGTTGCCTCCAAAAAGCTGGCCGCAAGACCTAGCTAATCATCCCCTCATTCACCCCTCTCTTCTAGCATTTAATAAGGCTTCTCGAGATGAGGTACTCACCTCTATACTGGGCCTGTTAACCACATTAAGAGGGAACCCTGCCTTCCCCCCAGGGGAGTTTAATAATTTTCTTCGCAATGACTGGTCTTTTGAAGATGTATTAGCCCTTCAGTTTTACAGTGATAATAAACCCATTCCTTTAGATAAAATCAGAACAATGACTAACTCGGGTTCGTTTTCATTCTGGACTTACAGGCAAATCTGACATTTTCTAGAAACCCAGGCCCCCAGACTTGCTGGACAAGACCTTTGACTCCATTTGAGGCCCTCTGTTACCACAAATACCCACAAAGACACCTTATTTTATCACTCCTTTCGGAGAACCTAGCTCAATTCCTTTCCCCATCACAAGTATCATGGAACAGAGACCTACAAACACAACTCACAAATGATGACTGGAACAAAATCCATGACTACGCACGCAAGGGTTAATTGAATGTGGCCATTCAAGAAAACGGCTATAAGGTAATCACTAGATGGTACAGGACCCCCTCCCGTCTCCATAAATTCTCTGCTGATATTTCTAATACCTGTTGGCGATGTGAGAAGGAGGTGGGCACTATGCTACACGTGTGGTGGGACTGCAAAAAACTCCAACCTTTCTGGAAAAGTCCACAACCTCATTGCTCACATCACCACACTCTCACTTGACTATACCCCGGCCCAATTCCTTTTACACCACACTTCTCTTCCCAGGAAAATATATCACAAATCTTTGGCCATGCACATGGTAAATGCAGCTAGGCTCTGCATCCCCGCTCCACTTGCACCCTGACGATTGGGGAGTGGTTTGCAAGAATCTCCAAGATAAGGGATATGGAGGAGCTGATCCATATCTTGCAAGATAGAATACACAAATTTCCAATCATATGGGCTTGCTGGATCCATTTCATAACCACAGATAGTTATCGGCGATACGCCCAATAGGGGCACTTTATGACCTTTATGTCGAGCTATAAGCAGCCCAGCGGGTGGGGGAGGGGTGGGGGAGCACTTGTACTTCTTACTCCTGTGTCTGTCCTTCTGCCCTCTCCTCTTTACTTTTCTCCTTCTTCTGGTCCATTCCCTCCCAATCTGTTCTGTCGCTCCCCCCCACGTACCACCCCCCTCCACTACTTTTCTTACCTATTTCTCTTCTTTACTTCAATTATATCCTTTCTTCAATGTCTACTTACATGGTACCGTTGGTGTACCTTTGACTCTTTCATGGAACCGGAAAATCTGGCTATTTGGTACCACGATTATGCGCTTTTTCCTTAGTACCCCGTAGGCTTTATTACGTCAAATCACATTTTTGCCTTTGTCCAGGAAAATAAGCTGAATGCTCTACCTACCCCTGCTTCGGCCAGGGAGGGGATGAGGGGGGAGGTGAAAAAATGAAAGTAAGAGCCTTTGCCCTCAGATGCTAAATTTGTGATAATTTCTTGAATGACTTTACTGTATCCCTGGACAAGACCCTTACACCTACTTAATCTTTTTAATAGTACTTCTTTAATGCACATATATATTATTGATCTTGTTCTCAAACTGTATGTTTACCTTTTTACTTTGAGTAAAATCTTTATGGAAAAACAAAAAAAAACAGGATATCCAAACAAAAACTGGGAATATCATATTCAATGTTCACACCAAGACATTGTTAAGAGTACAGAGGTGTCTATACAAGTGTGTGGAATGTACTTCAAGGATGGAGGCAAAAAATATAGTAGATCCTCACAGGACATATAATCCTCTACATGTTTCACAGGGTTCTACTGCTTCATCAGGAGGGTGATGTCTAAAAGTAATAACAGAATATGCATAATAGTCAAGGTACAAAAGACGGTGCTTAACAGTGGGTACAAAAGGTAGGTTGGGAGACAGATAAATAATGGGTGCACTGCCACTCACCCATAGATCAACACACAAGGCCAGAGCAAAGGCACCACCAACGTTCCCCCCTTGGCGGATATGGGGGATGTATGCAAGTGGATGAATTTTTCCCTATTTTTCTCCTTTTCTTTCCCTTCTCTTTTTCCTACCCCCTAACCCTAACTCACCTCTTTCCCCTCCCCTTCTTCATCTCTTCTCCTTTCTATTCTATAGTGGCTTTTCCCCCTGTTTTCCTCTTTTTTTCCCCCCTCTTACCTTTTCACTCTTTTCTCTCCCTCCCCTTCCCCTTCCTTCTCTTTCCTCCCTTTATTTCTCCTTTATTATTTTTGTCTTTTAAATACAAGTTTACTTATATACATATACTGTATATAAACAGTATATATACATACTGTATATCTCATATAGTTACTGCAGAAGATAAATTCATCCGGTTGCATACATCCCCCATATCTGCCGTGGGGGAAAGTTGGCAGTGCCTTTGCTCTGGCCTTGTGTGTTGATCTATGGGTAAGTGGCAGTGCACCTATTATTTATCTGTCTCCCCACCTACCTTCTGTACCCATTGTTAAGAACCGTCTTTTGTACCCTTGACTATTATGCATATTCTGTTATTTCTTTTTAGACAATACCCTCCTGATGTAGCGGTAGAACCCAGTAAAACATGTAGAGGAGTACATGTCCTGTGAGGATCTACTATATGGTGTCCGTTTATGAAGACAGTGAAATCTATTCACTGCTTCATTCTCCGGCATTCACAGTGAAGATCTTTCTCCTCTGTGTGCCAGTTTATGAAGCTTTGTAGATCGCTTCACCTTCTGAGGAGTGAAGTGATCTACAAACGCTTCCAACAGTGGAGAACGGCCCCTGATACTGGAATCTCGTGAGACTTTTCAAGATTACAGCACCAGAAATTCATGGAAACACAGAGATGTCAGTTTATTAAGCAGTGATAAATGATCACCGCTCAATATACGGACAGACGGCGTGGATTAATGTTAATAAAATAATGAGTACCCCTACATTATATGCATATGTATACACACACATTATATATACATGTATATACACACACATTATATATATATATATATATATATATATATATATATATATATATATATATACACATAAATATGACAGGGGGACATGGTTACAGTGTTGGGGGGTCTGAACGAGGCATAAGGAAGTTAAAAATCTTCCTCCTTCCCCCTCAGATCCCCCGGGATTTCCTCTTCACTCCCCGATTCACCACCTCTGAGCTGGTGAACCTGGGAGTGTGAATTCTGACTCAGATCGCCAGTGAAGCGGTGAGATCACCGCTTCATAAACTGGCCGTTACTGTGTCATTCAATGAGGATTCTCCATGTGTAGCGATAATCGGCAGGAGAACAAGTTCAAACATGTTCTCCCCCGATTATCACTGTTTCATAACCTGTTTATGGACTGTGATCAGCAGCGATCCTTGGGATCACCGCTGATCACTGCTTCATAAACGGACACCTATGTTTTGTCTCCATCCTTGGAGTACATTAAGTACACAGTAATCAGTAACACACTTGTATAGACACCTCTGTACTCTTCATAAGGTCTTGGTTTGAACATTGAATATGATGTTCCCAGTTTTTTAATGAACATTTAATCCCTGGCTAATAATCTTGTCAAGTAGCAAGTATATGCATTGTTAAAGCAGACCTTCTGTGACTGTTAGTCCCCACCCCAAAAATGAAATAGCTTAAAAAACTGTTTAAAACCAAATATTTTGAAAAAAAAAGAAATCTGTTACAAATGGGCTGGAGCCCATTTTATTAAGATTTCCAGGCCCAGCTTTCTCAGGAGGTACTTGCATTCTTAGCACTTCCCAGAAGCTTTGGAAGCCAGGGCTTAACTACGTTTCTGTATTATTTTTGTAAAAGCTTTAGTTTTTAATTTGTTTTTAAATGCTATCTAAGTTTGGGGTGGGATAGTAACAGTAAACCAGATCTTTGATTTCTGAGTAATAAAACTTCCCACCTTAGGCCATGCTGTATCACAGTGTAATGAATAAATTGTCACAGTCCTAAATCCTATATTTTATTATGAATATTAATTCTATATGCACATGCATATCCATCCTACTAGCTATAGCATGATCAGGACAAGTAGAAATTAACTATGGACACAAAGCAAGCATTTAATAGCAGAAAAGTTATTATTGACACACCAGAGAAAAACTATCACTAAGTGTGTCTTTGTATCTGTCTCTTTGCTTGTCTAAACAGGTATCCATCAAGATATCTATGCTAGAATACTAAATGTTCTAATAATCAAGCTGCATTAGTAAATACCAACAACAGATTTTCAATTAGCATAATAAGCAGCACAACACAATGTTTGACAGCTGAACAGTAATAGCAGAAAGCTATAATCTTACTGAACTGTTCCTGAACAAATGTGCTTATCTTTAAATAGTTATACATTAACATTTATGGGGGTCAAAATGTGACATTAGAAAGATTTCCAATTATACTGAACATGTTTTTAGTATTTATACCGCCTGCTAACATAATTGGAAATGCAGCTTAAGTTTAATCTTTTTTTAGGTTGTTGCATTTTTTCGGGAAAAAAAGGTAAAACTCAGTATAAGGGATTATATCATTTAGGGTGTAATTTTATGTAATTTGCAGCACTTTTACAAATATTTGGAAAGTATAATTGCTGATTGGATGAATCTATGAACCAAATTGCATTTTATGTTTGATTAGCATTTTTGTATTGCTATCACATTTAAATAAGTATGGTAGAATTGACATTTGGAAAGAACTAATAAACATTTTTTTTACATGTCTATTTGCTGCTAATTTGCACATTCTAGCAGAAGATAAACAAATGGTGAAGAAAACACATGCTTTTCAGAACAGCAAGCTGACTAAAGTGATAAGGAACTTAGTATTCTTATTTTAACCTACAGGTAAGCCTATAATAAAACTTACCTGTAGGTTAAATGAATATCTCCTAAATGTGAACCGTTTAGTAAATATTCTAGGGAGCAGCAGCTGGTAACTATATTGGCGCATGCGCTCTGAAGGAAATACCTGTGCCATTGCTTCAGAGTCCTGTGCCATAGCTGTGACTCCTGCGTGCAGGAGTGATGTCTTTGTGGCTCGGCCAGTCAATCGGCCACAGCCCGAGAACCTGGAAGGAAGACCGGATGAAGATGGAAGCCTCTGCAGCAGTGACAGCACACCGTTTGAGGGCTTCTTTTCAAGGTAATGTATACTAGCACATTATGACTTTACCTTGCAGGTTTTTTTTAAACCTTTACTAATGCTTTAAAGGAAACACAGACAGCAAAAGACTCAATCAAGACAAATATCCAGAATGTATTTGTGGTCTGTGACAAAAAAGTGTTTGTGTCATCTTCGGTTTCTAGTGGCCCTTTGTAGACTCTCTCTCTTTGTAGGCCCTTTGTAGACCCTTTCCAACAATCAATCCGGAGTGGTTATGTCATCAAATACCACAAACATTTTTTTTTTTAAAGGATTTGTATCGGAATGGGACAAATGTATTCCCAAACTTCCCTCTTTGCATCTGAGACACTGTTTTATAACACATACAGTATATCTATGTTTGTCCCAAGCATGTTTGAATCCACTTACTGTTAACTGACTCATTACCTCTGCTGGAAGTGTTTTCCAAGCATCAATTAGTCTTTTGATAAAATATAGCTTAATAATACATAAATAATAGTTTTGAACTTTCCTCCTGCTAGTTTAAGGTCATGTTCCCATGTTCTCGGATGGCTACTCCAGAACCTTCACTTTATTCTGCTGTAGCCAATGACAGATTGACTTGGCCTTGTGTTTTGCATCATTGTCATTTTGGAATGTCCAAGTACGTCCCATGCGCAGCTTCCTGGCTGATGAATGCAAAATGTTCCTCCAGTATTTTTTGATAACATATTGCCATCAATTTTGACCAACTTTCCTGTGCCTTTGTGGCTCACACATCCCCAAAACATCAGCAATCCACCTCCGTGTTTCACAGTAGGAATGGGGTGCCTTTCTTCATAGGCCTTGTTGACTCCTCTCCAAATGTAGCATTTATGGTTGTGGCCAAAAAGCTCAATTTTGGTCTCATCACTCCAAATGACTTTGTGCCAGAAGGTTTGAGGCTTGTCTCTGTCCTGTTTGGCGTATTGTAAGCAGGATACTTTGTGGCATTTGCGTAGTAATGGCTTTCTTCTGGCGACTCAACCATGCAGCCCATCTTTCTTCAAGTGCCTTCTTATTGTGCATCTTGAAACGGCCACACCCCATGTTTTCAGAGTCCTGTATTTCACCTGAAGTTATTTGTGGGTTTTTCTTTGCATCCCGAACAATTTTCCTGGTAGTTGTGGCTGAAATTTCAATTGGTCTACCTGACGGTGGTTTGGTTTCAACAGAAGCAATCATGTTCCACTTCTTGATTAGAGTTTGAACACTGCTGATTGACATTCTCAATTCCTTGGATATCTTTTTATATCCCTTTCCTGTTTTTACAGATCAACTACCTTTTCCCGCAGTTCCTTTGTCAATTCTTTTGCTTTCCCCATGACTCAGAATCCAGAAACATCAGTGCAGCACTGGATGAAAGATGCAAGGGTCTGTCAGGAGTCCATAAACTCACTGACCTTTTATACACACACACTAATTACAAGCAAATGGATCACTGGTGAGGATGCTTACCTTTAAGAGCCATTCAAACCCCTTTTTGTCAACTTGTGTGCATGTTATCAGGCCAAAATCACCAGGGTATGTAAACTTTTGATCAAGGTCATTTGGGTAGTTTCTGTTGCCATTATGATATAAAAAGAGTAAACACAATTGACTGTTAATAAATGGCTTCAGCCAAACACTAACCAAGAGTGAAAGAAATGTTTTTGTGTTATCATTCATATTCTCTGAATAATGGCCAAGAAATCATAAATTCTCCCAGGGTATGTAAACTTATGAGCACAACTGTATAGCAAAGGATCTTATGTTTGCGAAACAGGACAGAAGTTGCGAACCTGGATGAATTTGCACAGACACACCATCAAGTAACATAAAGAAGAGGAGTTTTGCACATCTGTGGGACATAATTTGTCCCAACCGGACTACACTATGGAAGACCTCAATGTCTTAGTTCTTAAAGGGAATTGCAAAACTATTCAGGAAAGGAAAATTTTTGCACTAAGAATGATAGTTCTATTTGACAAAAAAGATAACAGTCAAAATTTAGATATGGGTTTTCTTACTCGTTATACAACAGTTTTACGACCCTCACTGTGACCATAATCCCTCCTTCCAGTCTATAGCTCTCCATCTGTCTTATCTTACTAACTATGCTAGTTTTATTACCATTGACATGTACATTCATTTGAGTGTGTTTTTTTCCTTTGCTTCAGAGATTACCTTTTTTTATGTTCAATAGTTTTTATTTGAAATTCAAAGACATATGAGTATACATTACATACGGTTACTTAGAAGGTATGCATTAGTGATATACATACATTTATCAATTGTAAACAATAGATCTGAGATAAACAAACAAACAGTTAAAGAAAACACAAAATATGGATGAGTCACAAAAGCCACTAGCAAAAGTGTGGAGTGTCAGAGTAATTAGAGTAAGGCATTAAACGTTCACTTCATAAGGCTATCAATAAGCATAACAAGTGTTACTTGCATTTCAAAATTATCTGGGTTTATCATACCACTGCAACCAAATATGCCAGTTATTGCAAACATGTTTAAAGGACCCCTTGGATAAAGTAAACATGGTTTCATAGGTATAGTGGGAGTGCACTGCCGTTATCACCTCAGATAGAGGAGGAGGGAGTGGGGATTTCCAATGCCTCAGTATTACCAATCTTGCAACTAATAGGATGTTGGTTACTACCACTCTGGCATAATGGGGAAGAGTATTTATGCTAGCTTTAGTAGTGCTAGGCTAGGGGTTAGCTGAGAGGGAATAGACAGAATTTCTGAGATAGTGGTAAAGATAGAGACTCAGAATTTTGCTAGCTTTTTACATGCCCAGAGAATATGGAATAGAGTACCCACCTGACCACAATCCCTCCAACAAAGGTTGGATGTATGTGGTTGGAATTTGGATGGGTGGTATGGGGTCAAGTACCAATGTAATATAATTTTGTGCATATACCCATACAAATTGGTGCTTCTAGTAGCCTTGAAGATGTAAGACACAGTTCGTTCCCATTGATAGGAGTTGAAGGTTTGGTCTAGGTCCCTTTCCCAAGTTAGGGAGGGTTCAGATTTACAGAAGTAGTTTTTATCCTTTATAATCCCATAGATGTAGGTAGTTAGCAATTTTCCAAAGGATTGAGCACACTCTCCCCTGGTTGTGGCGAAGAAGGGACTCTATTTGTAGGTAAGTATAGTATTCTTTCCCTGGAAGGTGATAATCAGATTGAAGGGTTGAGAAGGGTTTTATGTCACCAGTGTGGAACAGATCATTTAACCACTGACTGCCTGTGCTATGCCATTCAGATAATGCAATATTAGTGATAGCCATTTGGCAAACCTCTAGTGGGATGGGAATGGCAGACATTTGGTCAGATTTCACATTGGAGGTAAATACTCTCCAAGCAATTATAACAGCTATGATAGTAGGAGACATTTCTTGTTGGGCTTGGGGTTCAAAATGCTGGGCTAAAAGGAAACCTGTTATGTTAGGTTTTTACCTGGAATAAGCTCAGATTCAATTTTGGACCATAAACGGGAGAGTGGATTGTCAAACCAGTTCTTTAGTTGTGATATAACAGTTGCTATATAATAATCTTTCAGGTCTACATGTCCTATGCTCCCAGCCTTTTTGTGCTTAATAAGTTTCTCAAAAGGCATCTTGCACTCTTTTGTTTTTCCACACATATGTTTTAACCACTTCAGCCCCAGAAGGATTTACCCCCTTAATGACCAGACCATTTTTTGCGATACGACACTGCGTTACTCTAACTGACAATTACGCAGGCATGCAACGCTGTACCCAAATAAAATTGATGTTCTTTTTTTTCCTACAAGTAGAGCTTTCTTTTGGTGGTATTTGATCACCTCTGTGGTTTTTATTTTTTGCGCTATAAATAAAAAAAGGCCGACAATTTTGAAAAAAAAACAATATTTTTTTACTTTTTGCTATAATACATATCCAATAAAAAATGTAAAAAAACAAATGTATTAATCAGTTTAGGCCAATATGTATTCTTCTATATATTTTTGGTAAAAAATTGCAATAAGCGTATATTGATTGGTTTGAGCAAAAGTTATAGCGTCTACAAAATAGGGGATAGATTTATGGCATTTTCATTATTATTATTTTTTTTTTACTAGTATGGCGGTAATCAGCGATTTTTAGCAGGACTGCAACATTGCAGCAGACAGATCGGACTCTTTGACACTTTTTTGGGGCCAGTGACATTATTACAGTGATCAGAGCTAAAAATATGAACTGATCACTGTATAAATGGCACTGGCAGGGAAGGGGTTAACACTGGAACAATCAAGGGGTTACGTGTGTCCTAGTGAGGTTCTTCCTAAGTGTGGGGGGAGTAGACTGACTGGGAGTACAGAGAGATCGCTGTTCCTAATTACTAGGAACAGATAATCTCACTGTACTCTCCTGTCAGAATGGGAAACTACTTTGTTTACATAGGCAGATCCCCGTTCTACCTCTCTGAGGAGTGATTGTGGGTAGCTGGCGGACATTGTGGCTGCCCTGAACCCACGCAACGGCTACCCCGCCGTGCAGCAGGTGTGCGCCCGCAGTGTCTCATGCACGATGTACGAGTACGTCATTTTGCACAATAGGACCGCAGCTACCGCAGTATATATGTGGTTGGCGGTCCTTAGGTTAACAATGGTCTGCAAAGATTTGAAGAAAGAGTCAGGGACCACTATCAGTAATGTCCTGAAGATATAAAGCAATTGAGGCAGGACCTTTATTTTAAAAGCTGCCAGATGGCCTGACCAGGAGAGCTCGAAGTTGGATATATGTGGATATATATGTGGATATATGTTATATATGTGGATATATATGTGGATATATGTGGATATATGTGACAGCGGATTACGTACCTTTTGCAGAAGAGGAGCATAATTCACGTTAAACAAGGATTTGGTCCAGCTATTAAAGGTAGTACCCAGATAGAAAATGCCTTCCTCTTTCCACACAAAAGGAAAGTTTTGCTGTAAGTGCTGTTGCAAGGGGAGTTCTATGCCCAGATCCAGTATGTATGATTTAGTTGGGTTGATCTCATAATATGAAACAGTATGGAATAGCTGTAGAGTATCCTGGACTGCACTTCCAGACTAGGTGACTCAGAGATATCACCTTTCAGGTCCTAGCCTTGTCGCCTCCTAGCTCACTGACTATACAATACACATTATCATAAATATCAACACAGAACTCCTTTACACAATAGCAGAGTTAATTAACACAAACAACAATGGGTGAAAGACTCTTATAAGCCACACTATCCTTATTTACAATAAACACATTATAGCAGACAACAGAGAGACAGGTGGCTGTAGTTGGTAATGTTGGTAATGTTGGTAAGTTGGTAATGTTGGGACTCATCTTCTATGAGTCCCAACATTATGAAGCAGTCACTATTTATAATATGGCATATACAGGGTTCCCAGAGTCTGTGTGTTTTGGGGGCACATGGACTTGAATCATTACTTCAAGGTCCCCAGGCATACACCTCACAAAGAGTATTATTCCCTTAAAATCTAGGGCCCAGCATCCAGTCTTCTCCAAAAGCCCCTGCTCTGGTTAGGTCTGTCACAATCAGGTTTCCCCATTTATAATTTATCTTGTGATTTCTCAGGGACTTAGTGATTGTGTTCAACTTCTTCTGAAGTTGCATGGTAAATTGTGATAAATCTGCAAAAAATTGCAAATGCTCATATGGAGACGGGAGATTGCCCAGGTGATAGGGTAAATGGAATAGCTATTTATTTATCAAACATTTAGTTCTGATTATCAAAAAACATGTATTCTGATTAAGCAGATATACTTACAATATATAGAGACAACCATGTTAGAAGTCATATGAGTTAACAGCTGTTTTTGATTGTGGTCAAATGCCATTCACACCTTCAGCTGTGAAAAGTTCTATCTCTGGCTTTCCCACAGAGCTTGGGAAGTGACATGTATAAGTTAAATGACCATCTGCATATTAATTAATATCACCAAAGAGTTGAAAGGTACTTCAAAAGTTTCCCATTCAAGGTGCCACCCCAAAGCTCAAATACATATGCATGTGTATATGTACTGATGGTGTCAGTAGGGCAGTGGACAGTGTAATTTTGTTTATTTTATTTAAAAAAAAATAATTTTCTTTTATAACATTTTTTTGGGGGATGAAATATCAGTGGTCTAAACAGGGGGGAATATGCACCACACAAGGTGATTAGGGTGTGCCCAGGCACACCTGGCACACCCTGTGCGCACACCTATGGTTTTGACATTCGTGCCCGCTCAGTCTGTATCCGTATATACCACACAGCAGACACGGGTGGACTTGTGATGTCTCTATGGATGTAAATGCACTGGTATCCATTTACATCAGGCTACCTCTGATCTGTCATGGTTAGGCCTGGAAAAATAGGAAATTCCATTTACATCCAGACTCTTGTGGACCTACATGGAGCATTCAATCTGGTCTGCATGAAAAATGGAAAAGGCGGACCTAATTGGAAAGCTTGGTTGAAAGTTTATTTATGGGAAGTGGTGGTAAACTAGCATCTCATGCTTATGATCATCGTCATTATGATGATCACAGCACAGCACATACTTTATGGCTCTGGGTCACATGGCTGTTGGGTGCTGACGTTATTATGGCTGTACTGTAATACAGCCATAAGTTAATAAAGTCAGTACCCAACAGCCATTTAGCACAGGCCCAGAGCCATAAAGTATGTGCTGTGCTGGGATCATCATAATGCTGATGATCATAAGCACACAGTTGGGGAGCTGTACCTTCCTTCCACTGAAGTTTGTCAGTGCCACTGTGTGCAGTGTGTGACACTTGTCTGTGCACCGCCACCCGCCGCCTGGAAGAGCCCTGCCGAGCCCTGCCGAGCCCTCTCAGCCATCTCTAATCAGTCTCTCCCTCAGTTCACAGCATTTACTGAGGGAGAGCAATGTACAAATAAATCACTTCACCAGGCATAGTAGGCAGTGGGCAACTGCAGCCGTAACTACTTATATCATGCAGCGCGGCATTGATATTGTGCCTACGATCCGGAAATGGAAATAAAGTCCCTCCTCTGCTATTACCACCTGGGCCCCTTTGTTGACCTGATTGGGTCCAGAAAAATATATGCTACACCCTGGTAAGCAAGTTGGAGTGAGGGTGGGATTTAACAACTTGCTAACCAGCCATTGCAGTTGTACTTCGGCAGGTTGGCACGGCTGCATGAACTGCCGTCATTGTATGTCGGCTGCTTTAAGAGCTATTGGAGGTGTGCATGTCCCCGACACAATACTGGAGCTGATGCGTGAGGCCGGCAGCCGTAATATTTGCCAGCCACTCGCAATGACTCCACAGAGGGCCAGAATGGGGATCTGTCAATGTAAACAGGCAGATCCCCATTCTGACAGGGAGGGAGAAAGAGATCTGCTGTTCCTAGTTATTAGGAACAGCGATCTCTCTCCTCCTCCAATCAGTCCCACCCCCCCACAGTTAGACCTCCCTAGAACTCCTCCCTAGGGAACACCTAACCCCTTGATCGCCCCCCAGTGTTAATCCCTTCCCTGCCACTGACATTTACACAGTAATCAGTGCATTTTTATAGCACTGATCTGTATAAATGTCAATGGTCCCAAAAAAGTGCCAAAAGTGTCCGATCTGTTTGCCGCAATGTCACAGTCCCGCTAAAAATCGCTGATCACTGCCATTACTAGTGAAAAAATAATAATAATAAAAATGCCATAAAAATATCCCCTATTTTGTAGACGCTATAACTTTTGCGCAAACCAATCAATATATGCTTATTGTGATTTTTTTAACAAAAATATGTAGTAGAATACATATTGGCCTAAACTGATTAAGAAATATGTTTTTTTGGAATATTTATTATAGCAAAAAGTAAAAAATATTGTTTTTTTTTCAAAATTGAGGATATTTTTTTGTTTATAGCGCAAAAAATAAAAACCGCAGAGGTAACCAAATACCACCTAAAAAGGCTCTATTTGTGGGAAAAAAGGACATAAATTTTGTTTGGGTACAACATCACATGACCGCGCAATTGTCAGTTAAAGCGACCCAGTGCTGTATCACAAAAAATGGCCTGGTCATTAAGGGGGCAAATCCTTCCGGTCCTTAAGTGGTTAAAGCGGAGTTCCACCCAGAAATGGAACTTCCACTGCCCGGATTCCTCCCCCTCTCCAGTGTATTTGGCACCTTTCAGGGGGGAGGGGGGAGCAGATACCTGTCTAATACAGGTATTTGCTCCCACTTCCGGCGAAAGATCGCTGCAGGATCTGTGGCGATCTACGCCATGTCTGGCCCCTCCTCCACCCCCCGCTGTCTTCTGGGAGACACACAGGTCTCAGAAGACAGCAGGGACCACTCAGAATGTGCAGTGTGACTCGCACATGCGCAGTAGGAAACCGGGCTGTGAAGTCGCAAGGCTTCACTTCCTGATTCCCTTACTAGCAAAGCCAGCGCCTGCAACTGGAGCTGAGGGGACTGATCGGCTTCGGGTGAGGACATCGCGGGCATCCTGGACAGGTACATGTCCTTCTTTTAAAAGTCAGCAGCTGCAGTATTTGTAGCTGCTGACTTAAATTTTTTTTTTAGGCAGAACTCTGCTTTAAAGTCCTTCTGCTTATTTAGGCAGAAAAGAACTTTAACCACTTCAATACAGGGAACTTCCCTACTTCCAGCCCAGACCAATTTTCAGCTTTCAGCTCTGTCGCATTTTAAATGACAATTGCGCGGTCATGCAACACTGTACCCAAACAAAATTTTTATATTTTTTTCCTACAAATAGAGCTTTCTTTTAGTGGTATTTGTTTCTATTACAAAACTTTATAAATAAGTAAGTTTTCTCCTTCACTGATGAGCACTGATGAGGCTGCACTGATGGGCACTGATGAGGCAGTATTGATTGGTACTAATGAGGTGACACTGATGAGGTGGCACTGATGTTCACTGATGATGAGGCACTTATATGCAGCACTGATGGGGACTGATTGGTGGCACTGATAAGCAGCACTGATGGGCACATATAGTTGGCACTGATATGCAGCACTGGTAGGCACTGATGGACACTGATAGGCAGCACTGATGGGCACTGATAGGTGGCACTGATGGGCACTCATATGTGGCACTGATAGGTAGCACTTATAGGTGGCACTGATGGGTATTGATGGGCGGCACTGATAGATGGCACTGTTAGGCAGCACTGGTCAGGAGGCACTGGCAGGAATCACTGATGGGCACAGAGTGCCATCTCTAATGAGCACTGATTGGAACTGATTGGCATACCTGGTGGTCATGGGTGAGCATCCCTGGTGGTCATGTGTGGGCATCCTTGATGGGTCTGCACTGATAATCAATGCATGTATTATCAGCGCACACCCTACTGTCAAGAGAGCAGCTGATCGGCTCTCCTCTACTCGCACCTATCAGATCGAGTGGAGTGAAAGACAATAAACAGCTCTTCCTATTTACTCTGTTATCAGCTCTGATTGGACACAGCTAATCACGTGGTAAAGAGCCTATGTCATAGGCTCTTTACCAAGATCGGAGATGTGGTGTGTTAGACTGACACACCGCACCACCAATCGCCACGCTGAGCCCCCCGTAGGCACGTTAACAGGTAATTCTGCTGGACGCCATTTGACACCCAGTTAGGATAACAAAACCACTTTCCGGCTGTCATTCTGCTATATGGCGGGAGGGAATTGGTTAAAGCTGCCGGGCCCCCAGTTGAGCTCATGAGGCCTGGGCCTGATACAGCAGGGATAGTTGTACTGCCCTATCAGCAGCCCTGGACGCCATTTGACGCCCAGTTAGGATAACAGAAACACTTTCCGGCTGTCATTCTGCTATATGGCGGGCGGGAATTGGTTAAAGCTGCCGGGCCCCCCAGTTGAGCTCATGAGGCCCAGGTTTGATACAGCAGGGACAGTTGTACTGCCCTATCAGCAGCCCTGGGTGGAATTCCTGTTGCTGCACAGATTCAGGGATCCCCATGATCTTTAAGTTGTTTCTTATGGAGCGATCCTCCAGGTCTGCTAGCTTATTATTATTATTTTTATACAGGATTTATATAGCGCCAACAGTTTGCGCAGCGCTTAACAAAATGAAAGCAGACATTACAGTTACATTACAATTTGTTACAAGAGGAATTAGTGGGCTTACATTAGAGCTTACAATCTAAAAGAGTGGGTCAATTGATACAAAAGATAATAGCTGTGGAAGATGAGAAAGTAAAACAAGGTATTAGTTGGAAGCAGGATAGGCTTCTTTAAAGAGAAGGGTTTTCAGGGATTGTCTGAAGATGGATAGATTAGGGGACAGTTGGACAGATTGGGGTAGGGGGTTCCAAAGGATGGGAGAAGCTCTGGAGAAATCCTGGAGGCGAGTATGGGAGGAGGTGACAAGGGAGCTAGAGAGCAGGAGGTCTTGGGAGAACCAAAGCTTGGTTTGTATTTTTAGACTAGGTTAGTGATGTAGCTGGGAGCAAAGTTATGGATGGATTTGTAAACTATTGTTAGTACTTTGAATTTTATTTGTTGGGTGAGTGAAGCCAGTGGAGGGATTGGCAGAAAGGGGTGAAGGACACTGAATGGTTGGCAAGGTGGATGAGTCTTGCAGCAGCATTCATTATGGACTGAAGGGGGGAAAGTCTATGTAAAGGTAAAGGAGGAAGTTGCAGTAGTCAAGGTGAGAGATAACCAGGGAGTGAATTAGAAGCTTGGTGGTGTCATTAGTTAAAAAGGGGCATATTCTAAAAATGTTGCGGAGGCTAAGGCGGCATGATTTTAACAGGGATTGGATGTGGGCCTGAAAGGACAGTTCAGAGTCTAAGGTTACCCCTAGCACACTGGCATGTGGGAACGGACTGATAGATGTGAAATTGATCTTGACAGAGAAGTCAGGGGAAGGGGCACATGGGGGGAATATTAGGAGCTTGGCTTTAGATAGATTCAGTTTGAGGAAGTGGTGTGACATCCAGGCTGATATATCTGTTAGTAAATCAGTGATGTGTGAGGAGACTGATGGGGTGAGCTGATGGGCAGAGAGAAAGATTTGGGTGTCATTGGCATATAAATGGAAGCAGAAGCCATGGGAGGCTATCAGCTGACCCAGGGAGGACGTGTAGATCGAGAATAGTAGAGGTCCAAGGACAGAACCTTGGGGGACCCCAAAGGTAAGACGAGTTGGAGAGCAGGAAGTGGAGTTGTAAGTGACACTGAAGGTGGGGTGAGATAGGTAAGATTTGAACCAATGGAGAGTACAGCCATGGAGACCAAGCAAATTGAGTTTTTTGAAGAGGAGGGGGTGCTCAACTGTATCAAAGGCAGCGGAAAGGTCCCAGAGTAAAACTAAAGAATAATGACCATTGGTTTTGACTGTTAGTAAGTCGTTTGTGCCTTCACACCCCTGAAACCATGCTAAGCCACTTGCAACAGGGCTCAAGGCCTGTGGAGGATTATGTCTCGGACTTTCGATTGTGGAGCTCTGATACTAAGTGGAATAACTCATGATTACGTTTCCAATTTCAATCTCATTTCATCAAGACAGTCCGAAAAAGCTGGGAACCTCCATCTGATGCCTGCTTGTTTCGGGCCCCCATTGCCTGCCTCAATTGTGGCAATGCCAAAGAACGCCACTGACAGCAAGGAGGCTCCACACGCCAGCTTTCCTAGACCTTCTCTGTCCAAACAAGAACAGTCACAATGTCGCTGTGACAATCTCTGTCTCCACTGTGTTGATGAAGGACACTTCTTACGGACTTGTCCCCAAAGACACTGTACTTCACCCTCTCCTCTACCTCATACTGTTGCTGCACTAAATTCCGACTAAAACCACACTATTCTGCCAGTCTCCTTCCAGCTAGCAGAAAAGGCTCTCGCTGTTTCTGCCATTGTGGACTCTGGGGCCTGTAGTTGTTCCGTGGACTCTTCCTTTGCAGCCATGCATTAACTGCCCCTTCGTGCCAAAAGAAATAGCTTCTTGGTTCACCTGGCGGATGGTTCAGGCATCAAATCTTGACCTGTCACTTTAGAGACTGCACCTATCCTGTGCTTTACAGCTTCTGGCTATCAGAAATTCTTAGGTCTGGAAGTCATTACGTCCCCTCTGTTCCCTGTTATTCTTGGGCAACCCTGGTTAAAGGCTCATAACCCCCTCATCAATTGGTCATCTGGGGAAGTGACTTTCCATTCTGATTATTGTAGGAAATGTCTGTCTTCTTCCTACACCCAGTCCTGGAGAACCACTCCTCTGTGTTAATGTGGACTCTGAAACTGCTAAACTTGTGCCCTCTGGCTATCATGAGTATCTGGACGTTTTCAACAAAAAGAATGCTGACCCTCTTCCCCCTCCCAGATCTTACTATTGTCCTATTGAACTTTTGCCTGGTCCAGAGATCCCCTTTGGTAGAATCTACCCACTCTCTGAACTTGAACTAGAGGAGTTATGAAAATACATCAATGAGAATCTCGACAAGGGGTTTATCCAAACATCTACATCACCTGCTGGAGCAGGAATATTCTTTGTTGAGAGACCACGTGAAGCACATGTATTCTCCAAATTAGACTTAAGGGGAGCTTATAACTTGATCAGAAGCGAAGAGGGTGATGAATGGAAGACGGCCCTTTAGGTCTCGTTTTGGGCACTTTGAATACCCTGTGATGCCCTTTGGACTCTGTAATGCACCAGCTACCTTCCAGCATTTTGTAAATGATGTGTTTCTGGACTTTCTTGACTTATTTACTATTGTGTATTTAGATGACATTCTCATTTTTTCTACTTCACTAGAGTTACATCGGGTCCATGTGAAGAAGGTATTAAGCAGACTGAAAGAACATCATCTCTATGCCAAAGCGGAGAAATGTGAATTTGAGAAGCTCACCATCCAGTTCTTGGGTCTCATTATCTCCGCAGATGGGATTTCCATGGATCCCCAGAAGGTATCTGCAGTACTTGATTGGCCTGCCCCTACTGATAAAAAATCTGTGCAGCGGTTTGTGGGGTTTGCCAATTTTTACAGAAAATTCATCAAGGACTTTTCTGTTATCATTTCCCCTATCACTCATGTAGCACTGACCCCGAAGGAGCTGCCGATATTTTATTTGGGCCTGTACTCTGCTATTACGTCCCTAAATTTTGACTCAGTCCCCTTGACACAGCTGTGGTGTAATATTAGTGTGCAATAAACTTAAAGACAATTTAACAGGGTACAATACAATATAATATACCTTTTGTCTTTACCTTCACCCTCCTGCTTCCACCTGGTCAGCAATACAAAGGGAAACAACACTCCACACAGGAATACTTAACCAAGAATAATGTTTTACTGTATCTACTTTAAAGTAAATGGTTACAGCAGTTGTACTGTCAGACCAACATAGTGTGACAGCCAACAGATTACCTCACAAAGGTATTACACAAATGTAAAGTGTTTAAATTAACTTACTAGCAATATGTCTAAAAAATGGGACAAATGATAGAGTGAACTGACTTCACTATGGACACTGTCCGACCCTTAGCATGCTTTGTAATTGTAGAGAAAGCAGGTGCTAGTTTAATAAAGTATAGTACAATCCCTAGGGAGCTCCCACTGCTTTATATTATAGTAACTTTAATAGAGCAATGAAACACAAAGCCTTGTGTTTTATGAGACAGTTCTTGTGACCGCTACACTCAATTAACCCTGCTTTTGCCTTATGTTCTCGAGGTTGACGCCTCTGAGATTGCTGTGGGAGCCATACTGTCCCAACGACCAGGGACAAAATCCTTACTTCACCCTGTCGCTTTTTTCTCCAGGAAGTTAAGTACCCCAGAAAAGAACTATGATGTTGGTGATTGGGAGTTACTTGCCATTAAATCAGCCCTGTAGGAATGGTGTTATCTGCTTGTAGGAGCCTATTCTTGTGTTCACTGATCATAAAAATCTAAAATATTTGAGAACAGCAAAACAATTAAGACCCCACTAGGCTAGATGGGTACTGTTTTTTGCAAAATTTTGCTTCCATATTACCTATCGGCCTGGATCTAAGAACGGGAAGCCTGATGCTCTTTCTCGTATGTTTAAAGATACTGAAGTGTCCCCTGAACCTGATACCATTTTACCTGCTAAAAACTTTCTGTACAGACCAGGGGCGGATCCAGAGTCTAGTCTTGGGAGGGGCACTGCCAGAAAATACCTTTTTTTGCGGGCAATTTATTGGGGAAACGGCTGGTGTTGGCGATTCAATCATCACGGCACCATGGTTATTATGGTGTCAGGATGATTGAAGCGCATTATTTCTATTCTTACATTGTAATATAAAATGAAATAGTTCAACTCACCATAATGCAGAATCAGTGGGAGCCCTGAGCGTGTCACTTGCCACGTCGCCTGCCACCAAATGCGGATTGTCACCTGCCACACGCTGCGAATTGTCACTTGCCACGCCACCTGCCACATGCTGTGAATTGTCACTTGCCATGTCACCTGCCACACGCTGCGAATTGTCACTTGCCACGTCACCTGCCACATGCTGTGAATTGTCACTTGCCATGTCACCTGCCACACGCTGTGAATTGTCACTTGCCATGTCACCTGTCACCAGATGCGGATTGTCACTTGCCACGTCACCTGCCACACTTTGCAGATTGTCGCTTGCCACATGTTGCAAATTGTCACTTGCCACATCGCTTGTCACCAGATGCGGATTGTCACCTGCTGTGTCACTTTCCTGCTAAGGTGGTCTCTTGCTATGTCCCAGAGTCAGGCAGCAGATTACCAGTCAGGCAGCAGAGAGATGATGTAATCTGTCTGCTGCCCACAGCTGCCTTTACAGTGAGGGCGGAACTGCAGGGATGCAGGGCGGGCACAGGGTGGTGAGAGATGATGTCATCTCTCTGCTCCCCTGCCCGCTGACTCCCTGATTGGCCAGCAGCCCGTTCACACACTGAGCCACCCAGCTACCCCCCCTCTCACCTGCCCACTCACCGACCGAGCCGCCCACGTTCTCACCCGCGAGGCCGCCCGCACTGTCGCCTGCACTGTCAACTGGGGAGCTGCCTGCACTGTCACCTGCGGAGCAGCCTGCACTGTCACCCGCGGAGCCGCCCACACTGTCACCCGCATTCTCGGGTTCTCTTGCCCCCCCTGGATCCGCCCCTGTTACAGACTGATCTCATCTCTCAAATCAAGACAGCAGTCCTGGATCATCCTCCATCTCAGGAACTTCACCTTCAGCTAAAGGAGGGTCTCTATTTCCATGGTGAGCAGATCTTTGTTTCAGAGCAGTTGCAGACAGCAGTCCTCTACATGTGCCACAACCATCCCCTGGCAGGACATTTTGGAGTACGTAAAACTTCAAATCTAGTTCTTCGCTCCTTCTGGTGGCAAGACCGGGTACAGAATTGCAGGGACTATATTAAATCTTGCACAGCATGTTTACAAAACAAGTCTGATAGAGCTAAAAATTGGGGTCTGTTAGAACCTCTTCCTGTACCTGATAAATTATGGAGCATGATCTCTATTGACTTTATTGTCGAATTACCCCTGTCTGAAGGATTTACCACCATTTTCGTAATTGTGGATCCTTTGTCCAAGACAGCCCACTTTTTCCCCTGCAAGGTACCCCTACCGCTACAGAAACTGCCTCTTCTTATATCAGGGAAGTAATATGTTTACACGGTATTCCTGTCGACATCACTTCAGACCGTGGGGTACAATTTACTTCCAGATTCTGGAAGTCCTTATGTGAAGTCTTGAGCATTAAACACTGTTTATCATCAGCCTACCACCCACAGAGGAAAGGTCAGACGGAGAGAATGAACCAGACCCTAGAACAATATTTACGTTGTTTTTCTTCTTTTGCACAAGATGATTGGGCATCTCTTTTGCTGTTAGCAGAGTTTGCTTATAACAACTCAATACATTCTGCTATCAAACAAACACCCTTCTTTGCAAACTACGGATTTCACCCATCCTTCTTGCCTGATGTTTCCCAAGAAACTTCGGTACCAGCAGTGCAGGATCGTCTGGAGTTTTGGAGGTCCAATAACCAGTTCTTGCAAGAAGCTATTACCAAATCTCAGGCAAATAATAAAAGGTTCTATGATAAGAAAAGGTGGGGTAATCTAGACCTGAAACCTGGGGATAAGGTATGACTATCTACTGCAAACTTAAAGCTGGTTTGCCCCTCAAAGAAATTAGGACCAAGGTACATTGGCCCATTTCCAGTCAAGAAGAGGATTAATACTGTAGCCTTTGAGCTAAGCTTGCCGAAGAATTTGGCAATTCATCCGGTGTTTCATGTGTCCCTCTTAAAACGATCTGTGGCTGATCCTTTTCCTGATCGGGAACCTGAAACTCCTGTTCCTGCTTGTCGAAGGAAATGAAGAATTTGAGGTGGAAACTATCCTGGGTTGCAGGAAGAAAAGAGGCCAAACTCAGTTCCTCATTAAGTGGAAGGGCTATGGCCCTGAAGATAATTTGTGGGAACCCTCCTCCAATGTACATGCTCCATGATTAGGGATGGGCCCGATGTTCGAGTCGAACGTAAGCTTGACTCGAACATTGGGTGTTCACGTTGAACGTAAGTTCGACTCAAACGTCAGGTGTTCGCCGAACAGCGAACATTATGCGGTGTTTGCGGAAAGCCGTAGAGCACCGTTAAAGTCTATGGGACATTAACATGAAAAACAAAAAGTGATTTTAATAATGTTTAAAGTGAAAAAAAAATGAAATATTCCTTTAAATATTGTGCCTGGCGTGTGTCTATAGTATGCCTGTAAAGTGATGCAGTTTTCCCATGTTTAGAACAATACCACAGCAAAATGGCATTTCTAAAGAAAAAAAAGTGATTTAAAATGGATTTTGGCTGTAATAAATTGTCAGGTCTCAGCAATATAGATAAAACTTATTGAAAAAAATGGCATGGATCCCCCCCAGTCCATTACCAGGCCCGTTGGGTCTGGTTTGAATATTAAGGGGAACCCCAAACCAAAAATTAAAACAAAAATTGCGTGGGGGTCCCCTCAAAATCCATACCAAGCCCTTCAGGTCTGGTATGGGTATTACGGGGAACCCTGTGCCAAATTTTAAAAAATGGCATGGCCCCCCCCCCAAATCCATACCAGACCCTTACTCAAGCATGCAACCTGGCAGGCTGCAGGAAAAGAGGGGGACAAGAGAGCACCCCCCTGAACCATACCAGGCCACATGCCCTCAACATGGGGAGGGTGCTTTGGAGTAGCCCCCCAAAGCACCTTGTCCCCATGTTGATGGGGACAATGGCCTCATCCCCACAACCCTTGCCCGGTGGTTGTGGGGGTCTGTGGGCAGGGGGCTTATTGGAATCTGGAAGCCCCCTTGAACAAGGGGACCCCCAGATCCCAGCCTCCCCCCCCATGTGAATTGGTAACGGTACATTGTACCCCTACCATTTCACAAAAAAAGTGTCAAAAATAGAAAAAAAGACAGGACACACTTTGGGGCAAGACCTTTATTAAAAAATTTAAAAAATAAAAAAAGTCTCACGATGTAAATCCATCTCACGAGCCAAAAAAGAAAAGAAAGCCACAACAGATCTGCCTCCATGGGAGGCTCCCGCCGAGTGAGGCTTCTTCTCAGTGACAGCTGTTATATAGCTGAGGGCGGGGCCACCCGGTGACATAAACAGGTGACCCCGCCTTCCACTGATGCCATGTGATATCAGAGGAAGGGATAGGAGAAAACTCACCCCCAGTTCCCATCTGATCATCTTGCCTGATTCTCAACTTGGCAGTGCTCCCCTGTAGTGGTGTAGATTCTGCAGGAGAGAGGGAGGTAAACAGAGATCTAGATGGAGAACTAGAGTTAGGCGTCCATCTTCCTCGCGCTCTAGTCACGCCCCCCCTGACATTGTACTTTTTTAACTATTGTGTGAATTAGTACTGCTTGGACCTTGAAGGAGGGAATACACCCTGAAATATTGTCCTGAAAAACGGTATGTTAGTGCAAATAAAAAAAGTATCACAGACCGTACTTAATTGTCTCTGAATTCCAAATTTGGGGCTCCATATAATTACACTGTATTTACTTCAGATATATACCTCATTTAACTTTCTATGTACTGTATCTAAAGGTTAATGGAAAGGATAAGTACAGCGCTGCGCTAAGAAAAAAAAGGGGGGAGAGCACCGGAGCAGCAGCCAACACACCCGTAGACTCAGGGTAAGAAAACAACAAAAAATTAAAAGTGTAGCGCTAAAAGCTCAGTAAATGTGTATGATAAATAAATCTATCAAAATAATATGAAAAGTGAAAAACCTTATACAATCAATACAACTACTAAATAAAACTATGGTGTATTAGATACACAAATATAACAATGACTGTTATAAAAAAGCAATAACACATATGTGTATATAACACCTCAAATAATTGGTGAATAACATCAAAAAGTATATTGGTCCATATCATGTAAGTGAAAAAAGTCAAAGAAGTCTATGGTGATAGTGCAAAAGCGATGATGGGCGAATGCCTCCCAAATGCACAGGGGGATGATTAGACCCAATCAGGCAGGTAAGTGGACCGTGGTGGAACCGAAGGTGCACGAAAAGCTGAAATCAGTGCCAGGGCCTATGGTGGTTTATCTATTGATGTGGATGCTGTGCGGATCTTCCCTTTTTACCAAGAGGAGACGACATCTGACCAGACAAGCTACCTAGACCTGTGGGTCATCAAGCTTTTTTGACCTGTATGGCGTATGCCATTTCAGGCCATTTAACTCTGGTAAGCCTCCACACTCTCCTGGTGATGGTCCTGGCACTGATTTCAGCTTTTCGTGCACCTTCGGTTCCACCACGGTCCACTTACCTGCCTGATTGGGTCTAATCATCCCCCTGTGCATTTGGGAGGCATTCGCCCATCATCGCTTTTGCACTATCACCATAGACTTCTTTGACTTTTTTCACTTACATGATATGGACCAATATACTTTTTGATGTTATTCACCAATTATTTGAGGTGTTATATACACATATGTGTTATTGCTTTTTTATAACAGTCATTGTTATATTTGTGTATCTAATACACCATAGTTTTATTTAGTAGTTGTATTGATTGTATAAGGTTTTTCACTTTTCATATTATTTTGATAGATTTATTTATCATACACATTTACTGAGCTTTTAGCGCTACACTTTTAATTTTTTGTTTTTTTTTTATGTACTGTATCTATACATACCTCCCAACATTTTGAGATGGGAATGAGAGACACCTACTAGCAAATGTATGAAGGCATAGGACATGCCCCCTGCCACGCCCCCTCAAAGGAGAATTCACCAAAAAAAGGTTAATTAAATCCACAAGGGTTTTTTTTTTTATCACTATTCCTTTATATTGACTTTTGAAATTCACAAATGCAGAAATTTAGAAATTTAAAAACTGTGTTTTAACCTACTGGAACCCCTTTGTATGCATGGACCATTTTATGCAAAGGGTGAACTTAGCCTTTAAAAACCACAGGAACATATAATAAAATATAATCCTTTAAAGCCATGAAAAGTTTTTTGAAATACTTGTTTAAGTCTAAAAGGGAGTTCAGCAAGACATAGAAAAAAATATCTTGTAATTTATTTGACACCAGAGAGCACGACATTATAGTCAAATTACACAGGGTCCTTTATGCTATTTTTACTGTTTGACAGAAATAGTATGCATAACAAGATTATTTCCATGGAATTCCTCTATAAATAACTAGAAGCTAGAGATTCTATTTGTAGCATGGCATATTTTTTCCTAGCTCCAGAATGGGCTCTGAATATTTATTTTCTCAGTGTAGGAGAAAAAGAAGATATGTGGAAAGGGCAAGAAAAAAAATTGTTTTATACAAATCATATCTTATTAGCATGACCGCTTCCTTAAAAATGTAAAGTTAGGTGGCTACTGAGGGGATTTACTAATGGGGTAGGGAAAGTTCACTTACCAAAATGATCAAAGTAAAGCTATATTCACTGTAAATAACCAATCAAGTTTTTCTAAATGACATCTCATTAACGTGGCCACTTCTTCAAAAATGTAAAGTAATTTGCATATTGCAGTGATTTACTGATAGGGTTGAGAATCTTCACTTACCAAAGTGATCAAAGTGAAACTATGTTTGCTGTAAATACCCAATCATCATTTGCATGGGAATTAAATAAATACAGGGTTTTACCTTGTATGCGATTGCAATTGGATGATTGCTTCATCCAAAGCTTCATTTAAATCACTAAGTTAACTGAGCATTCACTATTAAGTGATCATTCTCTACTAGTAAATCAGCCCCACTGTCAATAATATTTCTGATGATACCTTACATCGTTAGAGCGAGGTTAATAATTCTAGCACTAGAACTCCTCTGTAACTCTAAACATATAACCTGTAAAAAAATGTTAAAGCGGCACCTATGGAGTTTTAAAAGTACTGAAGTTTGGTGCCATTCCACAAGTGTGTGCAGTTTTCAAGTGTGACATATTAGGTATCTATTTACTCGGTGTAACATCATCTTTAACAAAAACAAAAAAATCGGGCTAACGTTAGTGGTTTTTTTTTATATTCATGAAACTTTTTTTCCAAAAAAAAGTGTTTAAAAAAATTGCTGCGCAAATACCGCGTGACATAAAAAGTTTCAATGACCACCATTTTATTCCCTAGGGTGTCTGCTAAAACAATATATATAATGTTTGGGGGTTTTGAGTAATTTTCCTGCAAAAAAATTATGATTTTTACATGTAGGAGAGAAGTGTCAGAATTGGCCTGGGTGGCAAAGGGTTCATTACCATAAGTAAGTAATATACAAATATCTATTATATTCTTTTTAAGGTAATTTACTATATTTTCAAAATCTGTACTCAAGCAGGCGGATTAACAAACAAATTACTGAAGTTTGGAGTTATAACTTTCAACCAGTAATTTCACAGTAAATAGATAATTAATTATTATGTTATAACATACAGTATAGCATATGAATATATTATCTAGCTTGAATATAACAGTACCTTTTCAACAGAATCAGTTTCTCCCTCTTAACTGTGTGAGAAAAACATGGGATTATGGGTATATTTTATAAACATAAACACATGTTTTTCCTTGTAGATAAGAGGGCTGGGCTTGAAGGGACATTAGACACATGCCCCTTCTATGATACCGCAAACAGAGTGTGTCAGCTTGTATTTAAAGTGGCCGCGCTGTATTTAACTTCTGACAGGCTGTGCAAGGAGCCCCATATCTCTGGAACCATAGGTCATAGGTGCCCCAAATGTTTTACCAGTGGTGGAGTAGGCTACATACCCCCCAAATTTGGGGTCTCTATGACCACAGGTCACCGAGCTATGGCCTTCGAAGCTCATTATTTTTTTAATGTTCATGGCAGGTGAGGCCCTGCCTCACCTGCCTCCCCTGATTGCATGTCCCTGTTAAGTGTCAGAATAACACTTTTTTTTTGGTGTGGAGCTGCTCTTTGATTTTTGAAAATGGGAAACAAGTCAACACCAGATTGGCTAAGACACTGCAGCTATCCTTGACTGTGGAGCCTATGATTCTCTTGTTAGGCCTTTACAACTTCTCATTTGAGGGATGATAAACCTTTGGTGTTCTACATGATATTTTATGCCACAAAGGAAATTCTCTTCAGCCCCACAGCAGGCAGGGGGGACTACGTGGTAGTTTTACCAGGTTCCTGTCCCCGTTTTCTTGCTTCCCTCCTCAATGCCTTTGTTGGCCACCAGAGGGAGCCTCTCCCCCTGCCGGCGGCGTTCTGCAACCTTCTGTGCATGTGCGGCTTCATCGATGTGTGCAGAACGCTGTGATGTCACACATTTGTGACGTGACGACGGCGATGGCAGGCGGTTCTCCCTTCCGGAATGCCGGGGAGTCCGAGTGTGGGCCTCCTTCATGTGGGGGGCTTTGTGGGATGGTCTGGGTGAGGGCTTTGGGGCGTTTCTTTTGGGTCAGATGGACGGCGCCTCCCCTATGGGAGGGGGGTGGTTGTTTCCTATGGACCAGCTGTTCTCTTTAGCAAACAATATAAAAAGGCAACACGCATGATGGGCTACATGCCTAATTTCATGCAGTGACCCAGGATGGATAGACATTAATCCCTCTATCTTGAAGTAAGTTTCTACCTATACTGCTTTACACTTTTTTGCTTCTATTGCTTCACGTTTACACACATGTTGCTGTTTCCAGCACTATATTTCTTGAAAAAAACAGATACATATTTGTCCTAATTATAGGCTCAACAATTCACCATTCAGTGCTTCACTTTGTATGCGATTCTCATGCTCAATGTACGTTTTCTTGCATGGTCTTCGCTCTTATTTTCAATGGCATCATTTGTTGCCCACATATACTTTCTACTTACCCCTTGCTGGTCTGTTGTTTCACATTATATACATTTTCTCCTTTTTTCCTCTTTTCTCCTTCACTCTCTTTCACCCTCCATACACTTTACCCACTCACCTGCACCCTCTGGTCCCCATTGGTTGCTTTGGTGTATTTTGCTTTGTTTTTGCTTTTTTGTTTTTTCAACACCTCTTTCTCTCTGGCATCCACCCCTCTTGGGGCTCTATACCCCTTAATTGCTTTTCACTCTCACTCACACACTATGCTCCTTTTTTTCCCTTTCATTCACTCATCATGACCCCTTATTGGTGGTTTTATATACTTTCACATATATATTTATGTATATATATATATATATATATATATATATATATATATATATATGTATATACATATGTGTATATATATTTATATATACATGTTTTATCTAATATTAGTATTTGTTTTATTTTATTTTTAACAGCCTACTGATGTGAGGTTCGTCTTCTGTGTGGATAATTTGTCAAAGTTGGTCTCCCCCTCGGCTGGAGGGAATTCTTTCCGGTCCTGGTTCCTTCCCCTTTTTCCACCCCCCCCTCCCACTTTCACCCCATTTGGGATCTTTGGGAATTTTTCCAATTTACAATAGAGATTGTTCTCTCGTAGTCTCTGAAGCACACGACAGACATCTGTGTGGTGACTCTTCAGGAACATGGAAAATATGAGGATATCGTTGAGATAAACCACCACACATAACTGCAACAAATCATGGAGGACATCATTAATGAACTCCTGGAAAACTGCTGGAGCATTACAAAGGCCAAAAGGCATTACGGATACTCATAATGACCTGATCTGGTATTAAACGCAGTTTTCCACTTGTCGCCCTCCTTAATCCTGATGAGATTGTATGCCCCTCTCAAATCAAGCTTCGTGAGAACCGTTGCTCCCTTGAGTCGGTCAAATAACTCCATAATCAATGGAATGGGATAGCCATTCTTAATCGTGAAACGATTGAGACCCCTATAATCGATACAAGGTCTCAGTTCACCACTCTTCTTCTTCACAAAAAAGAAACTAGCACCAGCAGGAGATGAGTATTTGCGGATTAAACCACGGGAAAGTGCGTCTGCAACATACTCCCTCATGGCCTTATCCTCCAAGACTGACAGGGTAAACCTGGCCATGAGGGGGTATGGCACCAGATTGAAGGTCAATTGTGCAATCACGTGACTGGTGTGGAGGCAAAGTACCGGCTTGACCTTTGTCAAAGACATCGCTAAAATCACGGTGCTCCTCAGGCTGGGAGGAGAGTGAAGAGGTGCACAGGCCCTTGGCTACCTTCTGGAAGCATCTCTCACTGCACTGTGGTGACCAGGACAGAACCTCAGCACGGAGCCAGTCAAAAGAAGGGTTGTGCCTCTGTAACCAAGGATAACCAATAACCAGCAGAAACTTAGGTGAGGAAATAAATTGGATTGGATTATCTCATGGTGAAGGGCCCCTATGGCCATGGACAATGGAACAGTCTCATGAGTCACATGAGCAGGCTGTAGAGGTCTCCCGTCAAGAACCTCAATGGCAAGTGGAGTGTCACGCAACTGCAGTGGAATCGAGTGCTTTGATACAAAGGCAGCATCAATGAACAGGCCTGCAGCCCCAGAGTCGATTAGAGCCTGTATCTCGACGGATGACTCAGCCCAAGACAGGGTAACCGAAACCAGGGGCTTATCTTTCTGGGAAACTGGAGACGAAACAACGCCACCTAAGGTCTGTCCATGACAGGACCTCAAGGTTCCGGCGTTCCCTGGATGGGTAGGACAAGACTTCAAAAAGTGACCAGCCTGGCCACAATAAAGGCACAATCTCTCCCTTCTCCTAAGGGCTCTCTCATCCGCAAAGAGACGTGTGAAGCCCAAGTGCATGGATTCATATTCACAGACCGACTCGGTACCAGGAGGCATGGGAGGTGAGGGAAGCAAGGGTGGGACTGCAAATCTCAGAGACAAATGTACAGGAGGCTTGTGCCAGTGCTCCTTAAAAGACAGTCTTTCTCTGAGTCTGAAGTCAATGAGGATGGCAAATGTGATCAACCTCTCCAGCTCAGTAGGTATATCTCGGGCTGCTATCTCATCCTTGATGTTATCTGAGAGACCATGAGAGAAGGCAGCCATGAGGGCCTCATTGTTCCAAGCAACCTCTGCTGCCAGAGTATAGAATTCAGAGGCGTAATCGGCAACAGTTCTCATAGTCTGTTTGATGGACATGAGGCTCTTGGCAACAGAAGCGGAGCGTGCGGGAACGTCAAAATTCTGAGTAACTCAGGACTATAGGTTTTTGCGTCTCCCATAGAGGGTTTGCCCAAGCCAAGGCTCTCTCAGAAAGCAAAGATATCATGAAACCTGAGTGAAAAAATAGATGCAGCACTAAATAGAAGAGTAAACTAGCACAATATATACTAGTAACATATATGTGGCAACAAATCCTTCAAAGTGATAAAAATTAAAAACCACATTAGGAAAAGTGAAACAACAAACTTCAATGGCTGAAAGTAATGTCCATAATAAAAGAAAAGTTCATCAACCTAGATAATGTGATGCTTCTAGTGACAAAGAGGAGGAACATATGTGGTGGGTATTCTTAAATTGCATATATGGTCTTCATGTGTTGAGAATCCACAGGAAAAAATGGAAGGGGTAAAAAATACTCTTACCGGAAAAGGTGGACACATTCACCATACGGCTAAGTGTCATTCAGGCTTGTGGATCCACTGATCCAAAAAGATGCTTGTTGAGAGGCGCTAGTGATGAATTCCAATAATTGCAAATAGATAGCTGGACATTACAACTTTCACCGCGCCAATGTGAGTTCATGTGGAGAAGGAAAAAAATCTCCACATAGTGCATGGATCAATAAAATAAGGTTTATTGCAAACCAACAAGAGAACAAACAAATTCTTTAACAAACAGCGGATGAGATGAATAAAAAGGTGATCACAGATGAATATAAAAAATTTGCGTGGTACCAGGGAGCATATGGTTGATGAACTTTTCTTTTATTATGGACATTACTTTCAGCCATTGAAGTTTGTTCACTTTTCCCAATGTGGTTTTCAATTTTTATCACGTTGAAGGATTTGTTGCCACATATATGTTACTAGTATATATTGTGCTAGTTTACTCTTCTATTAAGCGCTGCATCTATTTTTTTCACTTTTCTTGCACTGTCACAATACTGGTGATGCTGGCTGCTATTTTTCACATGCCTTTGTAGTAGCGCAACAATATTAAGTTATTTTTTGGTTTTCGCTGGTTGAGTTATTTTTGTTGCTGCCACTATTTTTTCCATATTGCAATATGGATGTGTTCGAATACCGCACCACTCGCTCTATTGTCACAGAGGGAGTATTTGTCGCTTTGAACACCAACACCGAGATTGGCGGTTTGTTCATGCGACTTAAGAACCTTATGGTTTCAGAGATCCATTTATTATGGGACATTGCGTTCCTGGAACAATATTCCAAGGAACGCATGGTCCCCAGAGGTCTGAGATGGGATATCCATCCTCAACAAGATGAAACAGAAGTTGAAGCCTGGTTCCATTATTTTAATGAAGCGGGCATTGGTTTTCTTGGCTTCCTTGTCGATGAGAAGAGGAGTAGATTGTCCCTCATCGACAGAGAGATCAAGGAACTAAGAGAACAACTTCTTCCCCATAAAGCCACACCTGAGTACCTTTCCCTTTCGGCCAACTTGAAAGGCCACTTGGAAAAGGAAGAAAGGGATCAACGTACTAAGAAACAGAAGAAATACACACGAGACATTACTGATTATAGGAATAATCTGGTGTTGAATTGGCAGAAAAAGGATAGCAGTACATCCATGGAGGCTCCTGGCTCATGGGGAATGAACATTTCCTCCCCCCCTGACCCAGGTAATGGAACGGCTTCTACAGCCCCTCCAGTACATGCTACCCAAACCAACACACGGAAGAGGATTGAACACCCCGCCACTCCCAGGAATCATAATGGGAGGAACCGTACCCCCAATTACCCTCCTAAAAATGGTCACCACTATCCTAACAGAGGAAGAGGTATGACTCAGAGGGGTAGGGGTTCTTCCCACGTGAGGAATTCGATTTATGAACACCCAGATTCAGATACTCACACTAGATCTCCCTAACGTGATTATCATGCTAAGAACTTTTCTGAACAACACCAGAATTACTGTACTCCTACCTCTATCCGTACTCACAATAGATTTTCACCTCTTATGCCCCGTACACACGGTCGGATTTTCCGATGGAAAATGTCCGATCGGAGCATGTTGTCGGAAATTCCGACCGTGTGTGGGCTCCATCGGACATTTTCCATCGGATTTTCCGACACACAAAGTTGGAGAGCAGGAGATAAAATTTTCCGACAACAAAATCCGTTGTCGGAAATTCCGATCGTGTGTACACAAATCCGACGGACAAAGTGCCACGCATGCTCAGAATAAATAAAGAGATGAAAGCTATTGGCCACTGCCCCGTTTATAGTCCCGACGTACGTGCTTTACGTCACCGCGTTTAGAACGATTGGATTTTCCGACAACTTTGTGTGACCGTGTGTATGCAAGACAAGTTTGAGCCAACATCTGTCGGAAAAAATCCTAGGATTTTGTTGTCGGAATGTCCGAACAAAGTCCGACTGTGTGTACGGGGCATTAGAGAAGAACCTTATAGATATCAATATAACACCCCATATCCTTACATGGAAAATGAACACAACCAATATGACAGATCGCCATACACTTACAACCATGTACACCCCAACCCTCCTCGTAATGAGGATTTTCCCCGAGGACCCCCAGGCCCCAAACAAAGAGCAGACGCAAATGAGGCTCCCAAGGGGGGTGGTGGGCCAGGAAAAAGAAGGCGACATTAAAAACCAGTGGCATTTTCAATTTGAGCCAGAAATCTTTTTCTAGCGCTGAATTATATGTGTTGGACAAGGGTCTCAAGTTTGCCCCTTCTAAGAAATTGAGCAAATTTGGGACCTTTATAGATATCTTGAAATTTAAAAGAAGACTCAATATCTAAAGCCATTTCTTGGCCAATCCAACTAACCCCAAAACCATAAATGTAGGAGGGAATGAGGAAAGCAATGGAGTAGCTGTACACTCCAGGTTAGCAAACCCCTCGCTTTTCAACCCTCCAAACATCACGGCTCCATCTATCAAAGTCTTTTTTGATTTGGTATTAAAGGACCTAGATGGACTACCTGATAAACGTGTTTATGATCACCCTGGTATTAAGATTGGCCTGAAATCTCTCTGTGATCTGCCCCTCCGACAAAGGCGGGGGCTTGGTAAGAGAGGTCTAGAGATGTGTCGCATTCTCAGCGATGACAAAACTTATATGGCTCTCACCAGTGATCCCACCAGGGTTTCCAAAAAAAGTTTGGTGGAATTAGTGGAACGAGGTTTCCGACAGGGAATTTTAAATAAAAAAGAAAGAGATTATCTGGTTCCAGTAGGCTCATAGATTTCAGTAATGTATTATCTCCCGAAAATACATAAAAACATTATGAGACCCCCTGGTAGACCCATCATAAGCAGGATCGATTCGATAACCTCTAGAATCAGCCGCTATATTGACTTCTACCTCCAACCGCTGATGTGTAAAGTTCCTTCATACCTCAAGGATACAGGTGATACCATCCGCCATTTGGAGTCCGTTGAATATCAGGATAATCTTATCCTGGTTACAGCGGACGTCACGGCACTATACACCTGTATCCCACACGCACTAGGATTAGCCGCTGTGAAACATTACCTTGCCACTAGTGAAAATATTCCGCCATTACAGCAATGTTATATTATGGAACTTCTCCACTTTGCTACACAACTTCTGGTACAACAGCCAATTTTTCCTGCAGAGGAAGGGCGTGGCAATGGGGGCTAAATTTTCCCCCAGCCTCGCCAATCTTTTCATGGCACTGTGGGAGGAGGATGTCATCTACCCATCACAGCGACTGGAGCTGTGTTTATGGGCCCGCTACATAGATGACATCCTCCTCCTATGGAAAGGTGACGAGGAAACTCTTCATGAATTCATGGCTACCCTTAATAACAATGAGAGGGGTATAGTCCTCACATATGAGATGAGTACCTTCTCCATTCACTTTTTAGACCTGGAAATATCCATAGCTGACCGTCGTATTGTGACCACCACATTTTTCAAACCGACGGACAGAAATGGTTACATTTCCACAGACAGCTGCCATTATGGCCCTTGGCTTGAGTCCGTTCCACGCAGTCAACTACTGCGAATCCGTAGAAACTGTACTAATTCTTCGGATTTTGTAAAACAAGCCCAATTCCTGAAAGAACGTTTTGTCGAAAAAGGGTATCTACCGTTACTTATAGACCAAGAGATAACCAGGGTCTCCCTTATTGATCATGACACACTTACCACCGTGCGACCCAAGCCAACCCCCGATGACAGATTTAAATGGTTGCTGTTTACACAGTTTTCAATCCAACATAGACAAGTTAAGCACATTTTAAATCGCCATTGGAAGGTCCTAAAGAATGACCCAATATTAGGCCCAGTGCTTCACACCAGTGCAGGTGTCACTTTCAGGAAAGTCCCATCTCTACGTAACCGTATTTCCCATAATGTCATTGAAGCCCCCACCAAAGCATCCTTCTTCCCAGAAACCAAGGGCTATTACCCCTGTAAAAGATGCAATGTATGCATGCACAACCTTTGTGGACGAAGAAAATCTGAGTCGTTCCAGTCCTCGGTTACCTACACTGTATACCACATGAAACAATTTACCACATGTACTACCCGCTATATAGTATATCTCATTACTTGTCCGTGCAACAAGCAATACGTGGGCCGTACTATAAGAGCGTTTAGTACCTGAGTAAATGAACACATTACCACTATCAAATTAGGCCGTACGAACCACAGTGTTCCCCGCCATTTCCTTCAGTCCCATGATAAGAACCCGAGGGGTACCAAATTCCAAGTTATTGGTAAATTTATACCACACTGGTGGGGGGGTCCACATACCAGAGGAGTGTCTAGACTTGAAACTTTCTGGATCTTCCAGTTAAAAAGTTACTCCCCCTACGGGTTAAATGTTGAAAGGGACCTAAATGCGTTTATCAACAAATCTTAATCCATTGTAGATCTCTGGCCCCCTTTTCCATGGTTTGTGCTCCATCCACCCATGTTATATCCAGCCATGCGATTCCAAGATGTGTAATCGGGTTGAGACAGCTGGAATCATAGGGTAGACATTATATACTATTATTCATGTGCTTATAACATGGGTGCCTTAGATGCTACACATTTAGACACTTAAGTTTTTTCCTTTCTTTTTTCCCTTTTTTTTTTCCCTGTCTTTTTCACATGTTTTTATATGTATTTGTATGATAATGCATTTACATACATTTTACATATTATTTTGAGATGTCTATGCAAACCCATGTTTATACTATATATATCCCTACGAGATACCCTGTGGAAATCTTTAGGGTTTCATATACCTTCTTACAGTTGTGTAACATAATGACAATAGATTGTTTTTAGCTTATGGATACGAATGCGGGATACTTTTAGTTGTTTATGTGGTGCCCTCATGTTTGGGTCGGTAAACAAGTATTGTGAAAGTTCCTGCCTGGTGTCCATGTAGATTTTTTAAGAAAAGTTTGTTTAGCTGGATATTTGTTTTATGTTTTTCCCTGCCAGTCCATCTGCGTCCTCCTTTGGCACTTCCGTTGACACAGGAAGCTCCCGGGATAGGAGCGCCCAACCTGAATGTGCAATGACGCTGATTTCTGGCTTTGGGGTGGGGTTATCCCATCCCTCACCATGTCATCGCACCAGCCTCTTCCTGGGATGGGAACGAGGCTTGGAGCACATGGGTCAGTGCGCGCTGACATCATCCTTGTCGGCGTTGATACGTGACTTGGCATTGGGAGCTCTGATTGGCTAACCGTATCACATGTCCTAGTGACGTGGGTCACATACACATTATCTGTTTTCAATTGGCTGTGAGGTCCCCCGAGCAGCGGTACTCACAGCTGAGGGTCATTTTAAAAAAATGTATTGTTTATATATGTTAGCGTGGTGCCGGACACTAGGCTATATGCCCCAGTAGAAGGACCCTTTGTCCGAAACATGTCGGGTTGCTGAAGCCACCTGTTCCCTGGTACCACGTAAATTTTTTATATTCATCTGTGATCACCTTTTTATTCATCTCATCCGCTGTTTGTTAACCACTTCAATACCAGGCACTTAGACACCTTCCCGCCCAGACCAATTTTCAGCTTTCAGCGCTGTCGCAATTTGAATGACAATTGCACGGTCATGCTACACTGTACCCAAACAAATTTTTTATCATTTTGTTCCCACAAATAGAGCTTTCTTTTGGTGGTATTTGATCACCTCTGCGGTTTTTATTTTTTGCGCAACAAATAAAAAAAGACCGAAAATTTTGAAAAAAAACAAGTTTTTCTTTGTTTCTGTTAAAACTATTTTGTAAATAAGTACGTTTTCTTCTTCAATGACGGGCACTGATATGGCTGTACTGACGGGCACTGACGGGCACTGATACGGCGGCACTGAAGGGCACCGATGAGGTGGCACCAATGAGGTGGCACTGATGAGGTGGCATTGACGGGCACTGATGATGGGCACTGATAGGCGGCACTGATGGGCACTGATAGGCAGCACTGATGGGCACTGATAGGTGGCACTGGTATGCGGCACTGATGGGCACTCATAGGTGGCACAGATGGGCACTTATAGGCGGCACTGATGGGCACTCATAGGTGGCATTGATGGGCACTCATAGGTGGCATTAATGGTTACTTATGGGTGGCACTGATAGTTGGCACAGATGGGCATGGATGGGCACTGATAGATGGGCACTGATGAGCACAGATGGGCACTGACAGGTGGCATGAATGGACACTGATGGGTGGCACTGATGGCACTGCTTGTTTGCAGTGATGCCCCTAAGGGTGGCATTGCTGGGCATCACTGCAACATAATGGTGCCAATCAGTGCCCATTTGTGGGCACTGATTGGCACAGATTTGGCACACTGGGCACATGTGGATGGCCATGGGGTACATACCTGGCCATCCACATGTTGCCCCTTCCCTGGTGGTCCTAGTGGCGATCCCTGGTGGTCCAGTGTGGTGATCTGCGGGGGGGGCTGCGCTGATAAACAATCAGCGCAGACCCCCCCTGCCAGGAGAGCCGCCGATCGGCTCTCCTCTAATCGCGTCTGTCAGACGCGAGTGAGGAAGAGCCGATCAACGGCTCTTCCTATTGACAGCGTGATCAGCCGTGATTGGACACGGCTGATCACGTGGTAAAGAGCCTCCGCCAGAGGCTTTTTACCAAGATCAGTGTAGCGGTGTGTCAGACTGACACACCGCTCCACCGATCGCCGCGATGCGCGCCCTCGGGGGTGCGCTGTGGCATGTTATCCTGCTGGATGTCATATGACGTCCAGTCAGGATAACAGAACCACTTCCCGGACTTCAATCCGCTATAGGGCGGGCGGGAAGTGGTTAAAGAAGTTGTTCGTTCTCTTGTTGGTTTGCAATAAACCTTATTTTATTGATCCATGCACTATGTGGAGATTTTTTTCCTTCTCCACATGAACTCACATTGGCGCGGTGAAAGTTGTATTCTCCAGCTATCTATTTGCTGTGAAGGCGAATCCATCCATCTTCTGTAGATCCGAGTACCACCCTTTTCCTACGGCTGTCCACGGTCACCTCAGAAGCAATTATTGGAATTCATCACTAGTGCCTCTCAACAAGCATCTTTTTGGATCAGTGGATCCACAAGCCTGAATGACACTTAGCCGTACGGTGAATGTGTGCATCTTTTCCGGTAAGCGTATTTACCCCTTCCATTTTTTCATGTGGATTCTCAACACATGAAGACCATATATGCGATTTAAGAATACCCACCACATATGTTCCTCCTCTTTGTCACTAGAAGCATCACGTTATCTAGGTTGATGAACTTTTCTTTTATTATGGACATTACTTTCAGCCATTGAAGTTTGTTGTTTCACTTTTCCCAATGTGGTTTTCAATTTTTATCACATTGAAGGATTTGTTGCCACATATATGTTATTAGTATATATTGTGCTAGTTTACTCTTCTATTTAGCGCTGCATCTATTTTTTCACTTTTCTTGCACTGTCACAATACTGGTTATGCTGGCTGCTATTTTTCACATGCCTTTTGTAGTAGCGCAACAATATTAAGTTATTTTTTGGTTATCACTATCATGAAACCTACTTTGCTTCTGTCCGTGGGAAATGCCTGGGGCAGCATCTCAAAGCATATCTCAACCTGGTTGAGAAACCCTCTGCATTGAACTGGATTGCCCCCAAATCACTGGGGAAGTGGAGCGGAACCAGACATGCCTCTTATAGAGGTAATACTCGAGGCGGGTGCCTGCACAGAGACTGGAGCAGCAGCAGGGACGGCCTGCAACACAGGTTGTACCAGAGCAGCCATAGTGGAAGATTCCAGGTTAGCCGTGCAACTCAGGAGCGTTTGTAACGCCAAGGCAAACTGATCAATGCGGTGATCCTGGTCATCCAATCTGGAAAAAATATTACCAACAAGTGGACTGCATCTTCTGAATTCATGGCCTTCGCCTACTGTCTTAAACCATTAATCAGACCCAGACAGAAGTACAGTTAATCTCACTTGTTTAATAATAATAAAAAGGTAAACAGAGTAAGTGTAGTCAATACATAGCCAGAGTTCAGTAACCAGATCGGGTAGTCAGCCAATGCCAATGTCAGAGAGCCAGAGATCAACGTAGTAGTACAGCAAGCAGGATCAGGAGCCAGTCTTCAACAGGAACGCAGGAGAAAGTCACAGAGATGTGACCAAAGGCGAAGGCAGAGATGAAGTGAGCTAAACGGCTTTAAGTAGGCAGGACTGAGCAGATCATCGACAGTTGAGTCACTGTGGAGATAAAGGAGCTGGCAATTAGCCGACAGCTGAGTGGCCAGCTCAGAGAAGGAAAGGCTGAGCCCAGCCCTGACAGTATTCTTGAAATATTGCTGTACTTTTTTTTCAAAATTACAATAATTCTTATTTTTTTCTCATCTTATCTTATGTCTTGGGATCTACTGGGCAGCCTATTTTATCATGTAGGAACTACTTGGTAATCCCACAAGGGATAGGAAGAAATTCCAGTAACCACTGGCATTTAGGGCAGATTGCTTTGTAATAGGGCTTATATCTGAAAATTTGAACTAGAATAATATAAGCTCTGTGGATTATGTAAAGCCAAGTAAGTGTATCTGAAGCCTTTAGAGAAAGACATATTTATGGGCAGTAAGTGCCTCATAACATTCTTCATCTTCCAGTGGACCCACATTCACCTCCCAGGATGATTTTCTTTGAGGAGAATGCCACAGCTCATGAATTCCAGACCAATAATGCTGGCACAATGTATTTAGTTTGGGTCAAGTCCAGCAAGGTTATAAAAAAAAGTGTTTGGGCAGTGTGTTGGAGTTGAATTCAATGAAAGTGAGTATAATTGAGAAGGTGAAACTCTACTTTCAAATGTTCAAAGAATTAAACTCTGCTGTTCTCTAGAATGTGTCCCAAGTGGGAGATCCCAATCTATATCGAGATTCCAATCTATATCGGTTTGGGGTGTAAGGAAATTTTAGCAAGTTAGAGTTATTCCAAAGGAGGGGTCTGATTATGTAGGGTAGGGATATATACAGTAGTTTATGTAGCATAGAATCCCATATTTTAAGGGGCTGCACCAGTAGCAGTTCAATTGTGAATTGTGAATTAATTAGTGCCTAAGCGGTCTCTTGATGCCCTTTATAAGTAATCAGAAAACATATCAGTATTGGGCACTGAGGATAGGAATCTAGTGAGTTCTGTGCTCCTCCAGTGGGATTTACATAATAAATGTGAGCCTATGTTGTGCATATTAATATCGGGTATCACTGGACTGCTCAGATCTAGGGCTTTTTTAAGAGTTGTCCAGTCCAATTTCAATCTATCTTGGCTCCACCCAAAATGTTTATGTAAGTATTCTATCATTTTGAAATATTTAAGGGGTATATGTAGCTGTGAATTCCATAGTACATATAGAATTGTTGGTGAAAGAATCTTCATCAAATTTGCATGAACAGTGCTCCCCTAAAGTAAGTCTTGATCGTACCTGTATTCTGTTGATAGTGACAAGCAGGGAGTCCACATTAAGTATCATGTAAATTGTCATGTTTTTTTCATAATACTGGTTCTGGTGTGTCAATGCGTGTTGTATTCTTGGATAGATGGAAAATTATCTAGAGGCAAAATTTGAAACTTGCACCAAACTGATCAATAAAATCTATACACGTTGCAGGGAAGGTTCCTGGTATGCTAGATACAGGAGCATATTATCAGCATATAATCCAACAGTGTTCATATGTCTAGTGTTTAGGGGTTTCTGAAAAGTTTGGCAGAAGGGTAAGATGTCCACCATTACCTCCTTTATTTTAGTGGTGAATGTGCTCTCTAGCAGGAGATGTCATGCAACAGCTCTGTTGTTGTGGTATGTGTCTATTTGGGTTCCTAGGGTTGTTGATCCCTTCCCCCTCCCACCAGACTGCTAACATCTTTATCCTGGTGATGAAACAAGACCAGCTTTTAAATGGACTCTTGCTTAGAAGATAACATATGGTGGTTAGCAAAACTATGTGGGGTAGGGTCATTGCAGAATAAGTTGAAGGATGGTTATTTAGTGGAGCTCCTGATGTGTGTGTCTTACTGCATGCCACTCTAGCCCATGCCACCATAAACTCTATTTTTTATTGAAGGAACCTATCTTGTCTCTTTATATTTGCTGTGTATTCAAATGTGCACTGTCATGACGCTAGCCAATTTCTACAAGATACATACCTGAAGTCTATATTTTAAATAGTTTGGGAATAATCTGGGACTTGGGGATGGGAGGGGGTTCTGCAAATGTGGATTTTTGGTATGACTGGGAAAAAGAACCTCACAAACTGTATTATAAAACATGTCATTGGCCAATTGGTATGAAGTTGAGAGATACAGCTCTATTTTTTAGGAGTATACTTTCCTATAGTTTTTGGGAAACTTGTGGCTGCTACTTCCCAATTCAGGCCTATTACTGCTTGATAAAAAAAGATCTGAAAACTAACTAAAAAAATATTTTTAAGTTAAAAATAATCAGATTGGGTTGCTGCTGTTATATTTAAGCCAAGGAAAATGTAAAAGTAAAAAAAAATCAAATACACATCCAGAATTTGCAATGCCAGAAAATGGTGTCACTTATGCTGACTGTGAAAATTGTGCACAAAATTATAATGGCACAATCAGCTTAACCCCTTCGCTGCCAGGTCTGTACAGTGTACAGACCTAACAGCGGGGGGTTTCACACACAAACCAGTGGCTGCAGCCAGGCTCCAGGTGAAACTGACAGGTAGACTCCAGCCTGTCAGGTTAAAGCATTTGGCAGCTGAGCTGCCTCCCGATTGCTCACATACACCCCCAGTACCGGCACCCCGCCATGTTTTCCTAGCTCTGCTTGCCCATGTGCAGGCCCGGGACCAACATGGTGGGTGCCAGAGGCTTGGGAGGAAGGAGAAGAGCGGACACACGTCCACTATCCTCCTCTTTTTGCTGTGACCCAAAAAACAGAGTCTATGACATCACTTCCGCATCAGCCTCTCGATCTCCCCAGCTAGCTTAGCTGGGAAGGAATGTTTTGCAATGTGATATGCATTGCAAAACATTCAGTTGAGACCAGAGGAGACATGCAGGGTCAAAAAAAAGTTGAGTAAAAAAAAATTCCCCCCCAATAATTTTAGGCCCCCCACTTCCACATATACGCACATACGTATGTAACGCATGTGCTGGGGGTGCCTACGTGTGAAAATTGTGATACAGATGTTACATATCACCGTGCAAACCGGACTGAGAGCAATAATTCTAGCACAAGACCTCCTCTGTAAAACTAAATTGATAACTACAGTATAGGGGGCTTTTGAAGCATCGCCTATAGAAAATATAGGGTACTGCAGTTTGTCACCATTTCATGGGTACACAAATGTAAGGTTTGACATGTTGGATATCTATTTACTTGGCGCAACCTCGTCTTTTATTATTTAACCACTTGCCGACCACCTCACGACGATGTACGTCGGCAGAATAGCACGGGCAGGCAGAATCACGTACCTGTACGTGATCTGCCTCCCACGGGCGGGGGGTGTGATCTGACTCCCCCCGGTGCCCGAGGCGGTCGGCATATCTCCCCCGGCGATCGAAGGTGAGGGGGAGGCCATTCATTCGTGGCCCCCCCTCGCGATCGCTCCCAGCCAATGAGATCATTCCTCTGCTGCTGTATGGTAAACAGCAGCAGAGGAAATTATGTCATCTCTCCTCAGCTCGGTATTTTCCGTTCCGGCGCCGAGGAGAGAAGACATCCAAGTGAGTGCACAACACACACACATACAGTAGAACATGCCAGGCATACATTACACCCACCTTTACCCCCCAATCACCCCCTAATCACCCTCCCCCCGTCACACTGACACCAAGCAGTTTTTTTTTCTGATTACTGCATTGGTGTCAGTTTGTGACAGTTAGTGTGGTAGGGCAGTTAGTATTAGCCCCCTTTAGGTCTAGGGTACCCCCCTAACCCCCCCTAATAAAGCCAGTGTCACTAAGCGATCGTTTTTCTGATCGCTGTATTAGTGTCACTGGTGACGCTAGTTAGGGAGGTAAATATTTAGGTTCGCCGTCAGCGTTTTATAGCGTCAGGGACCCCCATATACTACCTAATAAAGGTTTTAACCCCTTGATTGCCCCCTAGTTAACCCTTTCACCAGTGATCACCGTATAACTGTTTCGGGTGACGCTGGTTAGTTCATTTATTTTTTATAGTGTCAGGGCACCCGCCGTTTATTACCGAATAAAAGTTTAGCCCCCTGATCACCCGGCGGTGATATGCGTCGCCCCAGGCAGCGTCAGGTTAGCGCCAGTACCGCTAACACCCACGCATGCAGCATACGCCTCCCTTAGTGGTATAGTATCTGAACGGATCAATATCTGATCCGATCAGATCTATACTAGCGTCCCCAGCAGTGTAGGGTTCGCAAAAACGCAGTGTTAGCGGGATCAGCCCAGATACCTGCTAGCACCTGCGTTTTGCCCCTCGGCCCAGCCCAGCTCAGCCCACCCAAGTGCAGTATCGATCGATCACTGTCGCTTACAAAACACTAAACGCATAACTGCAGCGTTCGCAGAGTCAGGCCTGATCCCTGCGATCGCTAACAGTTTTTTTGGTAGCATTTTGGTGAACTGGCAAGCACCAGCGGCCTAGTACACCCCGGTCATAGTCAAACTAGCACTGCAGTAACACTTGGTGATGTGGTGAGTCCCATAAGTGCAGTTCAAGCTGATGAGGTGGCAAGCACAAGTAGTGTCCCACTGCCACCAAGAAGAAGACAAACAGGCCCGTCGTGCCCATAGTGCCCTTCCTGCTGCATTCGCCAATCCTAATTGGGAACCCACCACTTCTGCAGCACCCGTACTTCCCCCATTCACATCCCCAACCAAATGCAGTCGGCATTTTCTTTATGTCCTCCCGAGTACCCTACCCAACGAACCCCCCCAAAAAAGATGTTGTGCCTGCAGCAAGCGCGGATATAGGCGTGACACCCACTATTATTATCCCTCCTGTCCTGACAATCCTGGTCTTTGCATTGGTGAATGTTTTGAACGCTACCATACACTAGTTGAGTATTAGCATACAGCACTGCACAGACTAGGACACACTTTCACAGGGTCTCCCAAGATGCCATCGCATTTTGAGAGACCCGAACCTGGAACCGGTTACAGTTATAAAAGTTACAGTTACAAAAAAAAGTGTAAAAAAAAAAAATATATAAAATAAAAAAAAAATAGTTGTCGTTTCATTGTTCTCTCTCTCTATTCTCTCTCTATCTATTGTTCTGCTCTTTTTTACTGTATTCTTTTCTGCAATGTATTATGTTTTATCAGGTTTGCTTTTCAGGTATGCAATTTTTTATACTTTACCGTTTACTGTGTTTTATTGTTAACCTTTTTTTGTCTTCAGGTACGCAATTCACGACTTTGAGTGGTTATACCAGAACGATGCCTGCAGGTTTGTTTGGGTATCATCTTGGAATCATTCTTTTCAGCCAGCGGTCGGCTTTCATGTAAAAGCAATCCTAGTGGCTAATTAGCCTCTAGACTGCTTTTACAAGCAGTAGGAGGGAATGCCCCCCCCCACCGTCTTCCGTGTTTTTCTCTGGCTCTCCTGTCTCAACAGGGAACCTGAGAATGCAGCCGGTGATTCAACCAGCTGACCATAGAGCTGATCAGAGACCAGAGTGGCTCCAAACATCTCTATGGCCTAAGAAACCGGAAGCTACGAGCATTTCATGACTTAAATTTCGCCGGATGTAAACAGCGCCATTGGGAAATTGGGAAAGCATTTTATCACACCGATCTTGGTGTGGTCAGATGCTTTGAGGGCAGAGGAGAGATCTAGGGTCTAATAGACCCCATTTTTTTCAAAAAAGAGTACCTGTCACTACCTATTGCTATCATAGGAGATATTTACATTCCCTGAGATAACAATAAAAATGATTAAAAAAAAAATGAAAGGAACAGTGTAAAAATAAGATAAAAAATTTAAAAAAAAAAGCAAAAAAAAAAAAAAAGCACCCCTGTCCCCCCCCTGCTCTCGCGCTAAGGCGAACGGTCTGGTGTCAAATGTAAACAGCAATTGCACATGCATGTGAGGTATCACTGCAAAGGTCAAATCGAGGGCAGTAATTTTAGCAGTAGACCTCCTCTGTAAATCTAAAGTGGTAACCTGTAAAGGCTTTTAAAGGCTTTTAAAAATGTATTTATTTTGTTGCCACTGCACGTTTGTGCGCAATTTTAAAGCATGTCATGTTTGGTATCCATGTACTCGGCCTAAGATCATCTTTTTTTTTTCATCAAACATTTGGGCAATATAGTGTGTTTTAGTGCATTAAAATTTAAAAAAGTGTGTTTTTCCCAAAAAAAGCGTTTGAAAAATCGCTGCGCAAATACTGTGTGAAAAAAAAAAATTAAACGCCCACCATTTTGATCTGTAGGGCATTCGCTTTAAAAAAAATATATAATGTTTGGGGGTTCAAAGTAATTTTCTTGCAAAAAAATAATAATTTTTTCATGTAAACAAAAAGTGTCAGAAAGGGCCTTGTCTTCAAGTGGTTAGAAGAGTGGGTGATGTGTGACATAAGCTTCTAAATGTTGTGCATAAAATGCCAGGACAGTTCAACCCCCCCCCAAATGACCCTATTTTGGAAAGTAGACACCTCAAGCTATTTGCTGAGAGGTATGTCGAGTCTATGGAATATTTTATATTGTGACACAAGTTGCGGGAAAAAGACAAATTTTTTTTTTTTGCACAAAGTTGTCACTAAATGATATATTGCTCAAACATGCCATGGGAATATGTGAAATTACACCCCAAAATACATTCTGTTGCTTCTCCTGAGTACGGGGACACCACACGTGTGAGACTTTTTGGGAGCCTAGCCGCGTACGGGACCCCGAAAACCAAGCACCACCTTCAGGCTTTCTAAGGGCATAAATTTTTGATTTCACTCTTCACTGCCTATCACAGTTTCGGAGGCCATGGAATGCCTAGGTGGCACAAAACCCCCCAAAATGACCCTATTTTGGAAAGTAGACACCCCAAGCTATTTGCTGAGAGGTATAGTGAGTATTTTGCAGACCTCACTTTTTGTCACAAAGTTTTGAAAATTGAAAAAAGAAGAATTTTTTTTTCTTGTCTTTCTTCATTTTCAAAAACAAATGAGAGCTGCAAAATACTCACCATGCCTCTCAGCAAATAGCTTGGGGTGTCTACTTTCCAAAATGGGGTCATTTGGGGGGGTTGTGCCACCTGGGCATTCCATGGCCTCCGAAACTGTGATAGGCAGTGAAGCGTGCAATCAAAAATGTACACCCTTAGAAATCCTGAAGGCGGTGATTGGTTTTCGGGGCCCCGTACGCGGCTAGGCTCCCAAAAAGTCCCACACATGTGGTATCCCCATGCTCAGGAGAAGCAGCTAAATGTATTTTGGGGTGCAATTCCACATATGCCCATGACCTGTGTGAGCAATATATCATTTAGTGACAACTTTGTGCAAAAAAAAAAATTGTCACTTTCCCGCAGCTTGTGTCAAAATATAAAATATTCTATGGACTCAACATGCCTCTCAGCAAATAGCTTGGGGTGTCTACTTTCCAAAATGGGGTCATTTGGGGGGGTTGCGCCACCTGGGCATTCCATGGCCTCCGAAACTGTGATAGGCAGTGAAGCGTGCAATCAAAAATGTACACCCTTAGAAATCCTGAAGGCGGTGATTGGTTTTCGGGGCCCCGTACGCGGCTAGGCTCCCAAAAAGTCCCACACATGTGGTATCCTCATACTCAGGAGAAGCAGCTAAATGTATTTTGGGGTGCAATTCCACATATGCCCATGGCCTGTGTGAGCAATATATCATTTAGTGACAACTTTGTGCAAAAAAAAAAAAAAAAAATTGTCACTTTCCCGCAACTTGTGTCAAAATATAAAATATTCCATGGACTCAACATGCCTCTCAGCAAATAGGTTGGGGTGTCTACTTTCCAAAATGGGGTCATTTGGGGGAGGTTGTGCCATCTGGGCATTTTATGGCCTTCAAAACTGTGATAGGTAGTGAGGAGTGAAATCAAAAATTTACGCCCTTAGAAATCCTGAATGCGCCTTCAGTGGCGGTGTTCTGCATGCTCCTCAATGTCTTCTTCCATCCTCTCTATCATACGTCCAATCACAGCGCCTGACATTTCAGCCAATCAGGTGACAGGTAACAGACCCCAGCACCTGATTGGCTGAGAGGCGGTTCAGTGTTAGCAAAGCAAATTCCTTCGCTTTGCTAACACACAGCTGAGTGAACAGCGAATGCACAGCATTGCGCCTGCTGTTCACCTTTTTGGGTGCCTATTAGAGCCTATGGCTCTAGTCAGGTGCTTCCAAAAAACACCCCCGCCGCTGTAATTCAGGTGCCCGGCACCCGAAAAGGGGCCAGACACCTGAATTGGGGGTGTCAGCAGCGACCATAGATAGATTCATGCATTGCATGAATCTATCTATGGTGATAGAGTGGTGCCAGGAGAGAGGGGGAGGTGCTCCTGCGACCTTTATGGATGCACCGCCATTGCTAGGTTGCTTGCGGCTGTGTGTGTTTTAATTTATTGGCTTATGTGATCCTGGGTCTCTAGGGATTGGTTGTTTTTTTGTTTCAATAATTTGTGTTGTTTTATAAATGTATAAGGAACAGTGTGTACATTGTTCATCATATATTAAGTTGCTATGGGTAAGATACATTGACTAGGTGTAGATAACATAGCAAGGATATAGGAGTATGCATGAATAAATAAACAGTAAACATTAAAGACCTTTTGAAATGTTAACGAATGCAAGTCTTCAGTTAAATGAGATGTTGGTCCTCACCCTTGGACACCCCATCAGGGCACTTGCTGTGTCCTGGGTGGGAGAAGACTTGTCCCATCCTATATACATTTTATTATACTCTATAATTGATGCCTTGACAGATAAAAATAGATATAGTATATGTAGAGTAGAGAGGTATTAGAATCTACAACAAGATTAGTAATGTACTGGGCAGAACGTAATCATTTCTAGATCAGTAAACTTTTGATCAAACTGGGTGTTATAATTTCCCACTGCTGCTGGCAACCATCAAAAGTTCATAAGAGTGGTGAGTGTTAGTCAGTCATATGGTCTCTAGCAAAGTGGGAGGTGGTGATGATTTCCAATGTCTATCTATGGTGAGTCTTGCAGCTAGCAGCAGGTGCATGATTACGTGATGGGTATTGTGTGGCAAGGACTCTATGTCTAGATTTAGTAGTTCCAAGCTCGGGGAGACAGCAATTTGGGTTTGAGATATTGTGGATATTAGGGTCGTAATGTCATGCCAAAAAATATTGAGTTTGGGGCATCCCCAGAATATGTGAAGTATGTCCCCCTTTTGATCAGTTTCTCCAGCATTTGTTGGAAGGATTTGTGGGAAAGTTTGTCTGCGGTTAAGTACCATATGAAGAGGAGTTTTTGGGAAAGTTCCCATAGTTTGGAACAGCGTGTAGCTTTGTATGTTGCTCTACACGCCTGTAGCCATTGGGAGGTTGTGTATGTATGGCCTAGATCTTTTTCCCAACGGCTGATGGCATTGTTTTTTATGAAGTCAGTTTTCTGTTGAAGTAAATTGTAAAAAAGTGATATACCTTTCCTAGATGTCAGAGGTGAGTGGTAATATGTCCATGCTCGATGGGGGATAGAGGATATTGACTTGGATAGTCGAGATATACAGTGGATAGTGCGAGTGTAGAGGTAGAGACACTCATTCTGAGTTGTTGGGGGTGTTTGCTATGTAAAGGTCATCCATGTGTTGGATACCTGCTGTGTCCCAATTGGTGAATGATGAGTTGTCTATAAGACACCTGAGGGATGTTTTTGGGATTTTAACACATATATGTTCATCAGAGTTGGGGCTTAGGTTATTTAATGCTCGCCAGGCCTGAATTTATGCCATATTTTCTAAAGGAGGTCACAAGGGTGTGACAAAACTAGTAGGAGGGGCGTGGAGGGCTGACGTATGAGGAAGTGATCTGCTTGTTCCAGTGTGACGGATGGAGGGGACACTGCCGACCTTAGCTGCAGAACCTGTTCCAAGGTGAAACCACTGTCTCCACACAGAGGTTGATAGCATAGAGGCTGATTTTTTTTTTATATGGAAATGTGAGTGTATACATGGGGTTTGATCGTTAAATACATTTTTAAAAAGGATAAAGCACTATTTCCAGTTTTTACTTTACATGTGGGTAATATGAGAGGAGAGCCCTGGTAACCATCAGGAAGGAATATTCCGAGGAGAAAACGGCTGCCTGGTCATACACCAAAGGAAGGAGGAACAATAGGAGGAGTACCCTAGAGGATTGGCTTTTATCACAAATGCTTTTATTTTAAAGCTTTGAGGTGAGGGTACATCCGGCGGAGGGTGCACAAGGATTCATTTATCATATACACAGTGGTGGATCAGAGTGAAGATTGGTGTTTTCACAGCATCTGTTTTTTTTATTTTTCCATCGCATATTGGACTGCTTTTTCTATCACATATTGGACTATAATATTGTCTATAATCACCATAGATTGGACTATTCAGTACTAATTGATCGATTTATAAGCACATTGTTCTATTAAGTGTATTGTATATTCATTTATATTATTTATTTTTTTTACTAATTTATACATCACATTATATGAATGGGGGTTCATGTGAACATGAGAGCACTTGCACTTCACTGAGGAGGGGGAGATTGCATTGAGCACTTTATATATTTAGGTCACATACATATTATCATATCATTGACAATTCGCAGCTCTCATTTGTTATTTATTTTACTGAATTTATGCTGCCATGGGTGGAGAGATAAAAAAAGGGGGTAAGGGATCCTAATTGTATTCCATGTAGCCACAGCAATAGGGATTTTTTTGTGATAAAAGAGGATTCTATTTTCCCCCAGAGTGTATGGGGGAGTTGCAGAAACCATTCTTTAAGTTGGGTTAGAACCGTGGCTAAGTAGTAGTCATAAAAATTAATGTACCCAATTCAACCTACAGAGCGGTCTTTTATTAGTTTGCTATGAGCACATCTAGGGTTTTTCCCTTTCCATATGAAAGTGATGAGGATGGTCTGTAGGGATCTGAAATATTTGGAGGGAATGGGGATAGGGTGTGTCCTAAATAGAGGAGTTGGGAGAGGTGCATAATTTTGAACGCTGCCAGTATCCCTGCCTATGAAAACTCATATTTGGCTAGATTAGGGGTAGGCAACCAGTAGCCCTCCAGCTGTTGTGGAACTATATTTCCCATGAGGCATTGCAAGGCTGGCAGTTACAATTACTCCCAGAGGCATGATGGGACTTGTAGTTCTGCAACAGCTGGAGGGCCCCAGGTTGCCTACCCCTGGGCTAGATTGTTTAGGTCACTTTGTAGTTTATTGCGGAAGGGTATGTAGTTGGCTTGGAAGAGATTTCTGACTGAGTTAGTCAGGTGGGTGCCCAAATATTGAATGCTGTGTTCTGCCCATGTATATGGGAATGTTTGTTGAAGTAGATTGCTTACTACACTATCTATTCCTATCCCCAAAATAGAAGATTTTGTATCTTTGACCTTGTAGTAAGATACCTTGCTGAATCGGGATAAAGTACTTTGAACCTCAGCCAAGGAGGAAGTCGGATCTGTCAGTATTAGGATTACATCATCAGCAAATAAGCTGATCTTATGCTCCTGGCAATCAATAGTAAGTCTGGGGATTTTGTGGTTAGTTCTAATATGTTCTGCTAATGGCTCCATCACAAAAATTAAGAGATGGGACATCCCTGTCTTGTGCCATTTGTTATGTTAAAGGGAGTTGACATGATGTCTGAGGTAAAGACTCCAGCAGATGGGGAAGTATATAGTGCCATTATTGCTTTGAGGATTGTGCCTTGAAAACCAAATTTGCTTAATACTGAGTGTAGGTATTTCCAATGTACTCTGTTAAACGCCTTCTCTGCATCCAAAGGTAGGAGCAGAGTAGACGTTCCTGTGGTTTCAGCACGATGAATGATGTTTATTAGCCTTCTTGTGGTGTCCAAAGTTTGTCAGCACTTTGTAAAGCCTGATTAATCATTGTGTATTAGGGATGGGAGGATGTCTACTCATCTGTTGACTATGAGTTTGCCATATATTTTGATGTCTAGGTTAAGGAGCGATATTGGGTGGAAGTTTTTGGGAGAGGTTGACTCCTTTCCTGGCTTAGGTTTTGTGACCACAGTTGCATCTACCATTCCGGAAAGAAATGAAGAGGAGGTAACGTTATTGAATATAGAATTCATGTGAGAAGTTAATGTGATGAAAGCATTTATAGTATTCTCCCATTAGACCATCTGGGCCAGGAGATTTGCAGTTGGGCAAATCTTGAATAATGTTCTTAATTTCTGCTATATTGAAGGGTTTGTTGAAGTTCAATAGCTGACTTTCGCTCAGCTTGGGAAGTGAAATGTGGGCTAGGAAGGAGTCTATTTCCTCTTGGGAGGGTTGATGAGTAGTTTTTTCCTCCTGTATATTGTAAAGTTTGCCATAATATACGCTGAATGCGTGGGCAATTGCCTGGGGGTTTATTAATTTTTTTGTTTGTTGTTAGATGGAAAAGGTGCTGGATTTTTGATTTTGACCGCTGGCCTTTGATTTGTATACCCATTGCTTTCCCTGCTTTGTTACCTGTGTTTTTAATATGGTAGCTTTTAGTTTGCACTGAGATTTCAATGTATGTAAAAGCAGGGAGAGCAATTCTTGGCATAGGTTAAATAGTTTGGAGGTCAGCTGTGGCGGTGGGGTGGCTTTATTTTGGTTATCAATATTTTTGATGGCTGCCGTAATGGCTTCTAAACGCTGCGTCCTCTCCTTCTTGGCTTGCAAGCCTAGTTGAATAAGCACACCTCTTATCTATGCTTTGTGCATTTTCCATACCACGATCGGGTTTGCCACTGATCCTGAGTTGTTTGAGAAAAACTCTTTTAGATGGTTTCATATGATTTTAGCATAAGAAGGATGTTGTAGGAGATAGTTATTAGTGCGCCATATAAATGTATTAGACTGTGACTTTTTCATCGTAAGGCTGATACTGATTGGTGCGTGATCGGACCAGGTGGTGGTGTGGATGTGCAATGATCGTACATTTTGTAGTAACCATTTGTCCATTAGGAATAGATCTATACAAGAGTATGAATTGTGTTGGGGACAGGTATGTGTAGTCTCTTTCTGTGGTGTGGCCGCATCGCACAAGTCGCATTGTACAAGTCATGGTCATGTAGAAAAGAGTTCAACGAAGGGGTGGTTCTTTTGGAGATGGAGGTAGTATCCATTTGGTGGTCAGGAACCAGGTTGAGGTCTCCGCATAGGAGCAAATTGCCTTGTTGGATCAGCTTAATTTTTTTAAAGAGCTTTGTTGAGGAATGATATTTGACATTGGTATGGAGCATAGACGTTTGCCAATGTATATCAGGTTGCGTTAATGGAGCAGATTAGGACAATGTAGCGACCGTTTGGATCGAGGATGCTGTGGTGCAGTTGGAATGTCACTGTGTCTTTAATAGCAATCATCACTTCTCTCTTCTTCTTTGTAAAGTTTGCCTTGAACATGTGCGGGAAGTATTTGTGCTGGCATAATGGTGGTCCATCTGATCTGAAGTGTGTCTCCTGTACGCAGAGCACGTCACTGTTGTGGGCTAATGCCGTGTTCCATAGTGAGGCTCTTTTGGCCGGATGGTTAAGGCCTATGGCATTTAGGGATAGTACTGTGAAGAATATTGTTTTGAGCAATATTGTGTGTAAAGTTTTAATGAGAACTTACAATTAGTGGTCTTGAGTGTTGCAGGTTTCAGTTATATGTAGACTCCTGGCAGTTAGGAGTATCTGTGGCTGTAGATGCAAATTAGGTAGCGTTGTAGTTCTGTGGAGTTTCATACATGGAACTATGGTAAAGGGTTTGTTATTGCAATACACTTCTAGATTAGGTAGGTCTTTATGGTATAAAAACTAAAGTATGAAAATTAACAAAAGGATATAAAGAAAAATAACACAAACAAAATAAATCAACTGGGCAGCTGAATAAGGATTGAGCTGCTAAGCACTGGGGGTAAATGTTTTTGAGTAAGATATTGTGAGCCTTGTATTGGACCGGAGAAAAAGCGATGTTTAGTGGTGGCATTGGGGTAGTCATTTGAATTTGGATTCATTCTACTTGGAATGGAAGTGATCGTTCGGTGTTTGCCTACTCATTGTAGGTTAGGGGCGTCATGAGGTTGGTCAATGATGATTCCCCAGGTGTGGAGCAACTTCATACCCTTGCCCAGGTTTGATATTGTGTGTGCTATTCTGTTATAGGTGATGAGCAGTGTTGCAGGGTAGTGCCACTTGTAGGTAATCTTGTGGTTGTTGAGCACCTTGGTAATGGTTTTTAGTTGCCTCCTCATCTAGAGAGTGTACTGTTATAGGTCAGCATATAACTGCAATCCCTCGTAAGGAGCTGGGAGATTGGGAAGTTGTCTCACTTTAAAAAAAAATTGTTCTTTCACTGGAAACAAATTGATTTTCATAAGAACATCACTGGGGATAGTGTCAGCCAGGTGTTGGGGTTTGGGGATGCGGTAGATGTGATCTATAATTATTTCTACTGGTGATAGGCCAGGTAGCAGGGTGGAAATAAGATCAAGGGCAAATTTTTGTAGTCCCTGTGGGGGTATTGATTCTGGCACTCCAAGCAATTTTACGTTATTGAGTCGCGAGCGGTCTTCTAGGTCTGCTAATTTTGCTTTTACCCATAGAGCGTCTTCTTTGGAGTTCTCGTATGAGTCAACCAAGTCATTAATCATGGTAGTGAACTTTGTTTTCTTTTTCCCCCATTTGTTGTATATCTGTAGAGAATTTGTGGATGAGGGAGGATAGGTTAGACATGAAGGAGGATTGGAGTGAGAGGAGCATTACTTTCATTGTGGAATCCAAGACAGGTTGCCCAGTGGTGGGCAATGAGGCACTTGATGATTGTAAGGAATTGTCATTATGAAGTAGGAGGATATCTGTACTCTTGGAGCCAGATGGTGAGAGGAATCCATCCTCATCCCTGCTTTGGCAGGGATTCCTGAGGTAGGGCTGTTGGGAGTGGTGTCGCTTGGGCATGGGGATGTCTATCCCCTTGTGAGTTCATCTGGATCTGCATCCAGCAGATCAGTATAGTTAAGGGAGAATGATCCCTGTGCTCGCCTGGTGCCATCTTGGCCTGCTCTGTTGGCGGCGCCGGCCTGAGGAAAAACGCTGTGAGTTTTTGCAGACAGTGTTCCTCCTTCCGCTTGTGGGATGCCATCGTCGATGTGTGCCCGGGGTGTCAGGAGGGAGAATCCAGGCTGATAGGTAGCACTACGGGCACTGGAGTGCTGGATGTGTCCAGTCCGTGGCTCTGAGCTCTGGCTTAATATCCCAAGCTTTGAATATCTCACTGAGCACCATTCAATCCATCATCCAAAAATGAAAAGAGCATGGTACAACTACAAACCTACCAAGACATGGCCATCCACCTAAACTGACAGGCCGGGCAAGGAGAGTATCAGCATAATCAGAGAAGCAGCCAAGAGTTAACTCTAGAGGAGCTGCAGGGATCCACAGCTCAGTTGAGAGAATCTGTCCACAGGACAACTATTAGTCGTGCACTCCACAAATCTGGCCTTTATGGAAGAGTGGCAAGAAGAAAGCCATTTTAAGAACTCCCCACTGTGAAACATGGTGGTGGCAGCATCTGTAGTGGGGATGCTTTTATTCAGCAGGGACAGGGAAGCTGGTCAGAGTTGATGGGAAGATGGATGTAGCCAAATACAGGGCAATCTTAGAAGAAAACCTGTTAGAGTCTGCAAAATACTTGAGACTGGGGCGGAGGTTCACCTTCCAGCAGCATAACGACCCTGAATACACAGCCAGAGCTACAATGGAATGGTTTAGATCAAAGCATATTCATGTGTTAGAATGCCTCAGTCAATGTCCAGACCTAAATCCAATTGAGAATCTGTGGCAAGACTTGAAAATTGCTTGAGCTATTTTGCAAAGAAGAATGGGCAAAAATGTCACTCTCTAGATGTGCAAAGCTGGTAAAGACATACCCAAAAAGACTTGAACAGGTATCTGTAATTTCAGCGAAAGGTGATTCTACAAAGTATTGGCTCGGGGGGGCTGAATACAGATGCACGCCCCATTTTTTATATATTTATTAGTAAGAGATTTAGAAAAATCATTTATAATTGTCCTTCCACCTCACACTTATTCTGCATACACAAGATTGGACATTCCGACAAAGAAATCCTGGGATTTATTTCCTACGGATGTTGGCTCAAGCTTGTCTTGCATACACATGGTTGCACAAATGTTGTCGGAAATTGCGATCATCAAGAACGTGCTAACGTACAACACGTATGACGGCACTATAAAGAGGAAGTTCAATAGCCAGTGCGCCACCCTTTGGGCTCCTTCTACTAATCTCGTGTTTATCTTGTGTTAGTAGAAGTTTGGTGAGAGATGATTCGCGATTTTCAGCCTCATGCTTTTCAGTTCGTTACTGCTCTTCAGTTTGTGTTTGTTGGTTCGTATCTGGTTTTCAGTGCATGTAGTCATTTCGCATCTCGTGTTCAGTGCGTATTTTTATATTACGTATTTGATTCACAGTGCGTTCTTGTCCGCTCGTTTCTGAATTTCAGCTCGCTCTTCTCAGGCCTTTCTGATTTTCAGTGCATTCTGTTAGTTCTTTCTGACCAGCCAACCGTTTTTAAGCCATGTTGTGGGTACGTATTCATCGTAGAGTTCATGCTGTGCAGGGGCTTGGTGTTGGAGTTCTTACTTTGACCCAAATCCAGTCCATGAACAGGGCAAGGAGGAGTTCATGGACGAAGAATTGGTTGCTCCAGCGTGACCAATTCTCGCACATGCCTTTGTTGCGGAAAGTCCATGAGAATAATCCTGATGATTTCAGGAATTATCTCTCGATGACGGACCCTGTTTTTCACCATCTGTTGGCTTTGCTGCCCCTTATATTACGAAGCAGGACACCTGCATGTGGCAAGCCATCACTCCTGAGCAGAGGGTAGTCACCACCTTGCGGTACTTGGCGATGGCGAGAAGTCTGCCGGACATCAAGTTCTCGACAGGCATCTCCACCCAGGCTCTGGGGATCATTATTCCAGAGACCTGCTCTGCCTGCAGAAGGACTATATTAGGGTAAGTTTTATCCTTTAACATCATATTATATGTATTTAAATAAATGTATTTTTTAAATAAATTTGTATTTTACACTGAAAAATATTTCCTTTGATTTACTGCTTGTGTTACTTTTACCTGTCTCCTAGGTTATCCAATGGGCTTTTTTTTTGGCCATTTTCTTCAATAGTGCAAACGTAATTTCTTGGATACATGAGTTGACAATCTCTTCTTCAGCTAACTATTATGTTGTGGTTCTGCTACACACACACCTTGTTTTTGTTGTTAATGTATTTAATGCATTAATGATAATAATATTCATCATTTTCAGCACCCTGAATTAATTTTTGGAGTGATGAAAATGGCCTGATTGATGCAAATTTTAAAGCACTGTGGGTGTTATTTACACAAGGAAAATCCACTTTGCACTACAAGTGCACTGCAAAAGTGCACTTGAAAGTGTACTGAAACTGCACTGAAAGTACACTTGTAGTCCAAAGTGGATTTGCCTTTAGGAAATAACCCCCATTGTTACTGTAAACACCAACGTAAGCCAAAAACTGCTATTGAGTATTGAAAGAAGAAGCCACACATTGTTGAGTAGAAATTTTTTTACTCTGTGCACATTCATATGTGCATTTAGTAAAGGGTTTTTGAACAAACCAACATATTTTTTTGAATATTTTTTTTTTGTACAGTAGAAATATCCTTTTTTGTGGTAAACAGGCATGTTTTTTAAAAAACATAAAACAATACACAAATCAGGAACTTACAAAGTTCAACTTTGATAAATTGAAGGCAATATTAGACATTAGTATGTCCAAACTGTGTTGATCTTGCCTTCATCAGATGGGGTGATCTCACCCCTGTGAAAGCCAAATTTTGAAGATGCACACAAATTGGGAGTCAAAATGGGGATTTCCCTTCTGATCCCATGCCTAATGTCAACATGTGCTAGCACCCATCATGGGGGATCAATGGATGTGTTTCAGGGGTGAAACCCCTTCCTTTCACCTACTTTAGTTGCGAGGAAGGGGTTGCACCCACAAAACATGTACCTTGATATTTCGTGATGGCAGATAGCACATGTTGACACACCGTGTGCATCTTCAAAATTTGGCTTTCAACATTTTTCAGAAAAGTTATAATAAAAAAAAAATTCCAAAATTTGGGTGTGTTTTATATTCTGCCTAAAACATCAATGATGTTTTTGAGTCTTTTTTCCACATCATTGATGTCTTCCTTGATCTTCTGTAAATCCTGATTGCACACTATGATTTCCCCGGACGTGAACGTGTGCACTTGCACTTGTGAAATGAAATTCTTCTTCCACAACATCCACATCACCTAAAATAAAAAAAAACACACCATGTATTAGAAATATGCAGGAATCCATCTATTACCTGAAGCTGTGGTCTCAGACACTCACCTGTTGTGGTCACTATTTCACCCACTTCATAAACCTCTCCTTCCTCCACATAATGACGTTGTGGTTTTGGAATTTCCCCTTCTTTAGGAGGTTGTGAGTCCCTGGTGTCCTCTGATGTCCCAATTCTTTTCTCCCCTATGTGAATAAAAAATAGGTATACTTAGCACACAGGTATTTAAGGCAAGAAATAGGAATATGAAACATTGCTTGGAAGTGTCATACAATTGTCTGTTTTGGCAGAGTTCCAAGCTGAAGACATGATTTTTCCCCTTTATTAAAGCTGGAATACTTACCTTTTTGGGTAAAGTTTCACACATGGAGACACCCCTAGTATCCACTGGAGCACCTGTGTGGGACACCCTAAAAAGTTTGTTCTGGTGTCCCACAGTAGTGCTCCTGCGTCCAGATGTGTAAGCAGCTGCTTAGTGTCCTCTCCTTACACTGAATAAAGTTTGCATTTCCTTCTAGTTACAAACCCATCTAGACAGCAATGTCCTAAACTTCTTTTAATCCAAATAGGCATGAACAAATGTAGTTATCCTGCATCTGCCAAAAACATTGTATTAGTGGGCGAACAAACAATGTTTACTATGAACGATTTACTGTGCCCACTACCCTGAAGCTTCCCATTTTAAACTGTACAACAGTAAAGAAAAGCACATGGAGCAGCATGAACGTAATAAGAATAATAGGAACACATGACAAATACTTACTTTTTTGCAGCACTCTCTTGATTCTTCTGTACTGATCCTGCTTCCTCAATTTGAGGTCTGACCATCGTTTCCTCAATTGATCCTTGGATCGCCGTACCCCAAAATTCTTCTGCAGACTTTTCACAACTTTAGTCATGATCTTGGCCTTTCTGACATTTGGGTTTGGGTAAGGTCCATGCTTCCCGTCATAGTCGGCCCTCTTCAAGATGTCCACCATCTCCACCATCTCTACAAAGGGCATATTAGAGGCCTTAAATCTCCTCCATGTGCTCTCCCACTGTGCCGAAAGCGAAGGGGTGGGGAATATACTATAAAGAAGGTCAGGGGTGGGTGGAGTTTCACGCATGCACAGTGTATATAAAGCTTAAAATGCATGTGTCGTATGTACGATCTGTGAGTGGAGGACGGAGTAACAGAAGCGCCGATCGTTCTAACGAAGGTACATTTTAACTTGGCGCATCAGTGGCCTATACTGCTTATAGATTGAGGCCCATATTGGGACAAGATTATGCGAGTTTCGCCTGACATTAGGGTTTGTCTTGTGTTGTGTCTTGCAGATAAAATGGATAGATTTAACAATCATGATTTCCTCCCCCAATTCATTGATTTGTACAGAGAGCTGCCCTGTCTGTGGCAGACAAAACACCCCTTTTCTACAAATAAAATAAAGAGGAAGGCAGCACTGGATAAATTGGAATTGGAATTTGTGAAGCCGCAGATCCCCACGGCAGACATCAACTATTTGAAGTGCAAAATTGGTGGCCTGAGGAGCACATATAATAGGGAACGCAAGAAGGTCCAGGATTCCCAGAGATCAGGAGCAGCAGCAGATGGCATTTATGACCCCAGGCTGTGGTACTACGACAGACTGCAAATTCTGTCAGACCAGACTGAAATCAGCTAGCTTGAGTCAGGTATAGCATTGTTCAACATATTTCTCAAAATTGTGTGTGATTGATGAACAATAAACTAATACTATGTCCCTTTTTCATACACAGGAAATCCTCAGCCAGGAGGAGGCTGTAGAAAGTGACAGCCAGGAGGTGGCAGGGAAAGTGGCAGCCAGGAGGTGGCGGGGGTAAGTGGCAGCCAGGAGGTGGTGGGGTAAGTGGCAGCCAGGAGATGACAGGGGTAAGTGGCAGCAAGGAGGTGGCTGGGCCCAGTAGCCTGACTGAATCCCAGGTCCTCCCCTCCGCCTTCAACAAAAAAGGCCCAGGAAGGGGAAGAGCATGGAGGAGTCAGCAATTGGGTTAATTCGGCAGGCTTCTGTGGCCCTCAGAACCACCCCCAGTCTTCTTGAGGCCTATGCCTGCATGGCTGATAACAAAATGCAGGAAATGGAGGTGGGTCAACACCTCTTTTGTGAGGAAGTGATATATATGACCATAAATAAGGGGTTGAGGGGCGAACTCACAAGCAAAACCCATCTGTGTGAGTTGGACCATCCTCCTCCTCCTCCTCCACCTCCTCCACCTCCTGCCACAACTGCAACACCAGAGCCACCACAGCCTGGAAGCAAGCGTGGAAGCAAGCTTTTAAGGAAGACAAGAGGGATGGCCTGGGTTCGGTTTGGTCTGGCAAAAGAAGCAGGCTGTTGTAAGCCCACAGCCTGGGGACATATATGTCACATGCTGCTGTTCCTGATCTCTCAGAGTCCTGGACCCGATTGTGCTCCCTATTAAATGGACTCCTCAGGCTCCCAATTTTGACTGTCAAATAGTTGATGTGTGCCCGGGGTACAAAGACTTCGCTAATTTCACCAGTTTATCCCGCGTTGCCTTCCTCTTTATTTTGTTATGATCCCTAATAAATGTATTTTTTTCTTAAATCATTGGCTATGTGTTATAATTAAAAAAGGACAGTTTGTGAGAAGGCAGGTATATTTCAAAAATACAATGTCAAATTAACAAGGGACACCAACACCAACCAATCCCTTTGAGGTTAAAAAATACAAGATAATAATGGTGTTGTGGTAACTTGACACACAAAACAGTAAAAAATATTATGGAGGTCACTAGAAAAAAAAATTAAAAACAGGAGATCTTGAAAAAAAAAAAAGGAGATCACCATAAACAAAAATTATAAATATCATTCTGGAGATCTGGCGAAAAAATAAAAAATATTATTTATGTGATCACAAGAAATAATAAAGAAATCAGTTTGTCAGAACTCTGTGTGAATATCAGCAGCAAAACAACTTCATAATTCTTATTATGAAGAAGAAGAGAATGCGAACGCTAGTTTTACCAGACCGAGCGCTTCCGTCTCGTACCTGATTCGGAGCATGCTTGGAATTTTGTGCGTCGGAATTGTGTACACACGCTCGGAGTTTATGACAACAAAATTTTGTTGTCGGAAAATTTGAGAACCAGCTCTCAAATTTTTGTTGTCAGAAATTCCGACAAAAAATGCCCGATGGAGCCTACAAACGGTCGTAATTTCCGAAAAGAGCTCCCATCAAACAATTGTTGTTAGATTGTCCGATTGTGTGTACGCGGCGTTACAGTTGTGTGAAAAAGTATTTACCCCCTTACTAATTTTTTTTTGCATATTTCTCACACTTTTTTTAATATTACACAAAGATAACCCAAGTAAATACAAGATGCAATTTTTAAATTACTATTTCATTTATTAAGGGAAAAAAAGCTGTTCAGACCTGCCTGCCTATGTGAAAAAGTAATTGCCCACTCCCATGCTGAATCATGAGTGAATTGTCATTAACCACAGTTTTTTTGGAAAGCTGAGTTAAATTTCACTTGCCACACCCAGGCCTGATTACGGCCAGACCTGTTGAATCAAGAAATCACATACATAGAAGCTGTCTGACAAAGTGAAGCATACGAACAGATCACAAAAAGCAACAGATCATGCCTCAATCTAAAAAAATTCAAGAACAGATTAGAAACAAAGTACATGTATCGGTCTAGGAAGGGTTTCAAAGCCATTTGTAAGGCTTTGGAACTCCAGTAAACCACAGGGAAAGCCATTATCCACCAATGGAGATAACTTGGTACAGTGGTGAACCTTCCAAGGAGTGGCAGGCCTACAAAAATAACTCCAAGAGCATGACGACGACTCATCCAGGAGGTCATAAAAGAACCCAGAACAACATCTAAAGAACTTCAGGCCTCACTTGCCTCAGGTAAGATCAGTGTTCATGAATCATGATTCCACAATAAGAAAGAGACTGGGCAAAAATGGCATCCATGGGAGAGTTCCAAGGCCAAAGCCCCTGCTGACCAAAAAGAACACAATGGCTCATCTTACATTTACCAAAAACATCTTGATTATCCCCAAGACTTTTAGGCAAATATTCTGTGGACAGATGAGACAAAAATTGTACTTTATGGAAGGTGTGCATCCCCCTTTACATCTGGCATAAAACTAATACAACATTTCATAACAAGAACATCATACCAACAGTCAGACATGGTGGTGGTAGTGTGATGGTCTGGGGCTGTTTTGCAGCTTCAGGACCTGGAAGACTTACCATAACTGATGGAACCATGAAGTCTGAGCTCTACCAGAAAATCCTAAAGGAGAATGTCCGGCCATCAGTTTGTGACCTCAAGCTCAAGTGCACTTGGGTTATGCAGCAGGACAATGATCCAAAACACAACAGCAAGTCCACATCCCAAATGGTTCAAACAAAGCAAAATGTAGGTTTTGGAATGGCCTAGTCAAAGCATGGACTTAAATCCAGTTGAGATGCTGTATCATGACCTTACACAGGCCGTTCATGCTGGAACCCACCAATGTGGCCGAATTAAAACAATTCTGCAATGAAGAATGGGCAAAAATTGCTCCACAGCAATGTGAAAGACTCATTGCCAGTTATGGCAAATGCTTGATTGCAGTTGTTGCCGCCAAGGATGGCACAACCAGTTATTAGGTTTAGGGGGCAATTACTTTTTCACATAAAGCCAGGCGGGTTTGGACAGCTTTTTGTCTTAATAAATGAAACATCATTTAAAACTGCATTTTGTATTTACTTGGGTTATCTTTGTGTAATAATACAAGTCATTTAAGTGTGACACATATGCAAAAAAATACAAAAATCAGAAAGGGGGCAAATACTTTTTCACAAAACTGTATGTGCCACTTTGTGTTGGTCTATTACATGAAATACCAATAAAATATATATTTTTTTGGTTGTAACTTGACAAAATGTGGAAATTATCAAGGCACTGTATATATCCTCAATGGTAGTTTCCAGCTACCCATGCCCTTTTTTGAAAATAGTTTTCTTTTTTTTTTTTATCAATAAGTTTTTATTGAGTTTTTCAAGATATAAACAGGTTACAAAACATAAAATAAGGTAATAGTGATATACATCTTAGTGTGATATACATTCAGAAGTAAAGTTAGTTTATAGGAATAAGTCTAAACCTAAAGGTACTGTTAATACTATGAAATCACCTCTTGTGACAGCAAAATCAGAATCGATAGGGCCATATAGACCAACATTTGTGAAATGTTGCACATTTTGATGAATTAATCGCTAGAAGACGTTCAAAAGTATAATTTCTGTTGACAGCTTTGATAATGTCTGTTATATTGATGGCTGTTGTGGATTTCCAGTTGCGTAGGATCAGTGATCTTGTCTGTAGCAGTATCTGTGTCACTACATGTCTAAAGTCAGTGTGAAATTTATTCATGTTTAAGTGTAAAATTGCCATAGTCGGGTCTGGGAGTGTAAGCATTTCGGTTATAGAGGAGAGTAGTCTAAATACTTGGTACCATATACTTTTAACTGTGAGGCAGTGCCAGAGCATAGAAGGGATCCAGTGTGTCTGCATGCTCTCCAACAAAGTGGTGAAGTTCTGGGGAAGTAGCTTGCTAAACTAAATGGGGTATAGTGCCACCTATTAGCCATTTTAATTGCTAGTTCCCAGTGCTTAACAAAATGAGAGGCTCTGTGTATTTCCTTGAATGATTGTCGCCATTGTTCTGTTGAGAATGTAGTGCCCAGTTCAACCTCCCATTTTCCCATTGCAGTAGTTTTTATGAATGTGAGTTTATCCCTTATAGTGTTGTAGAAAAAGGATATACCTTTTGTGTTGCTGTCAGCAGTTGAGTAGAATTGCCATAGTTTGTTTGGGAGAGAAATGGTCGGTCTGGTGTGAGATTTAAGGAAGTGTATGATCCCCAGACATATGAGTCTTCTGTCATTCGGGAGGTTGTATTGAGTCATAATCTGATCAATAGGATTGAGTTGTGTTCCGTTATAGAGATCTAGGATATGTGTGATACCCTTGTTTATCAAATTCTTAACCTTCAATAATGGAATCTTTGTCTCTAGTAGCGTCAGGGGTAGGTCATAGTGTATCTCTTGTATATCGTTATGTTTCTGTTCAAGAATGAGTCTCCATGCTCTTAGTGATATCTGTGTAGCACTAACTCACGGTGGAGCTGCTGATTTAAGCGGGTCTGTTACCTTCACTCTGCTTCCCTCTGTTTCACCGGCACTGGGTCTAGGGGTTCCGTTGAGTTTACTCCTGGACAACACACGCACCAACACTGGAGTACGTTTTCAATGCTTTATTAAACAAACGACTTAGGAAGTAGCAGTAAAGAGGTAGAAATTGAAACTTGCAGAAGAAACTCAAATATTCTCTGGTAGGGTTCTCTTGACAAAATGTCCTGGTAGAATTCAAATACTATTTGAAATGCGCTCCCCTCGTGGGACACACTCCTTGCTCGTCTGGATAGGCCTCTCTCACCGGTCTAGCAGCCAGCACGCAGCACGAATCAAAGTCTCTGCCACAGACTTGTTTGGGAACAAAATCCATACAATCCTCTGCCACAGGATGTATAGGTTTTTCTGTAGTGAAAGTCAGTCACAGTGCTTGAACTTTTAAGCCGAGCCGGCAACACTATGATGTATAGTTACTTTTGGATACGTCCTCCAACCGAGTCACCAGGCCCCTCTATAGACCAGCACGCTGCGTGATCTCTCCAAGATGGGTCCTCCCCTGGGATCTCCTCGGCTGTCCAGCTTCGTCACACAGGACCGACAGCTCAGGACCATTCCTCGGCCTCGGTGGTAGGCTCCAGACAAGCCTCTGGACCCACCCCTGTGCCGCTGTATCGTGGGCCTCCCGAACGGAGGACCACAAGGTAGCTCCTTAACGCATACCTGTCAGCCAGGCAAGCCAGGCATACCTGTCAGCAGAGAAGGCGTTCAAGTTTTTTCAGCAAAGTTTATCACATTCACAATTCTCCTGGTTGCGTCAGAGGTTTGTCGCCCCTTCACTAAACCCATCTGGTCGTGCTTTATGATATATGGAATGATGTCTGTTAATCTCTTGGCTAATAGCTTTGCATATATTTTTATATCGGAGTTAAAGCGGGGGTCCACCTATCTATCGTTTTTTTTTTGGAGTTCATTCACAAACTTTTCTTCTCATGATTATCTACTCACATGTTCGGTGTAATAAGTCCGCCTGTGTCCGATTTCGTTGTAAAGAATAACTTCACTGAAGGCGGTTTCCATCTTCATTGTGGGCATTTGAAGCCCACAAGCATGTATTTCCTGGATGCGGTGAATGCTGTGCTCCCAGCATTCACCGAGATGTTGTGATGACGCTGTTGCACAATGCATGCTGGGAAGCCTGAGACTAGCTCCCAGGGGACTGTGGGAGGTCTTGGAGAGGCTAGAAACACGCCTACTCCCATGGGAGGAAAACCAGGAAGTGCTAAGAAGATTAGAAAAAAAAAGGTAATTACGGCGATTTACATTTTTTTACACAGCATGTCAGCATCTAGGCAAGGAAGAGAATGCATAGAGATAATGTTCAAAATTTGGGTGGAACCCCGCTTTAAGGAGAGAAATAGGGTGAACATTTGCTGGTGTGGTGGGTTCTTTGCCTGGTTTTGGTAATGTCACTATGTATGCTCTCAGCATATCTTAGGGGAGAGTGGCGGTCTCAGCAGCTTTATCGAATATTGTTGACATATGTGGTGATAGGATATTGGCAAATGTTTCGAAATATTCATTAGAAAAACCATCAGGTCCTGAAGATTTTCCATTGGGGAGTGTATGTATTGTTTGTTCTATTTCCCGTATTGGTGCATTCAGGATCTCCAGGTGGTGTGCTGAAAGAGTTGGGAGATTGATATTCTTCAGGAATGATTCAATATTTTCTACTGTTGGTTGGTGTGTATTGGGATCTGCGTGCAGGTTGTATAGTGAACTTTAGTATTTTGCAAATTGATTAGCTATATCTTGTGGGTTCGTGATTTTGTGTGGCAGTGTAGGATGCTTTAGGAAAGCTATTCTTGTTTTTGTGCAGACTGCCTTTAGTCTATTCGCCAGATATTTACCTGCTCTATTAGCATTGGCATAATAGTGTAGCTGAAGGCGTCGGAGGTGCATGTCATATTGTTGTGATAAGATGTTTCTAAGTTTTTCTCTAAGGGAGTTTAATTTTTCAGTTAATGGTATTGTAGGAGCTTTTTTGTTTTGAGTTGTAGCATTGTGTATTTCTGAGAGAACAACGTTAAGCTGCTGAGCCCATATCTTCTTTTCTCTAGCTCCTATTTGAATTAAGATGCCTCTCATGAAGGCCTTGTGTGAATTCCACAGGATATATGGGTCAGTTACTGATCCATTATTGTCTAAGAAAAAATATTTTAAGTGCTGAGATATGAGTGTTTGGTATTGTGGTTCTTGGAGAATGCAGGTGTTACAGCGCCAGATGGGGGGGTGAGGAGGAGATTCCCCTCTCCGCAATAGACAGAGAGATAGCAGAGTGGTCTGACCACGTAATATCATGTATTGTCATTGTTTCTACATTTTGTAGGAGCCATTTATCTGCTAAGAATATATCTATGCGGGAGTATGAACAATGTCTGCTAGAGAAGAAGGTGTAGTCCCTTTCATTATCGTGTAGACATCACCATGTATCGAGTAACTCCTCTTTGTGTAGTAATGGTTGAAGGGATAATGTTCCTTTACTTGATGAGGTGTCCGGATGCGGGTCCGAAGTTGCATTGAAGTCTCCACAAACCAGGAGATTCCCGTATTTCATGGCCTTTGCTTTGTAGAGCACTTTTTTGATGAATCTGATTTGGTGTGAATTTGGTGCGTATAAAGTGACGATGGTGTAGGGTTTGGAGTTAATATCTCCTGTGGCAATGATATATCTGCCCCCTTCGTCAATAGCAATTTCTTTGGGTACAAAGGATAGGGAATTTTTGAAGGCCATTAGGACTCCCCCTGTTTTGCAGTGCGGTGTACAGGCCATGTAGATGTGTGGGTAGTCCTTGTGTGCGCAGTATGGAGTGTTGTCAAGTTGAAAGTGCGTTTCTTGAACGCACAGAATGTCCGCCTTTTGTATGTGAGCTTCTTTCCATAAAGAAACCATTTAGCCGGGTGATTTAAACCTCTGGCATTAATTGAAAGGCAGGTGATCGTCATTGTAATAGATGTGTGGTAGTTCGTGAATCTGTGTAATAAGGGTACTTACTGCGACCAAAGGCTTCCTTTTGTAGTGCAGTCTTGCCATTGGAGACGAAGAGCTGTGGCGAATCATCTTCTGTGTCTGAGGTGAGGTTGTTGCGAGTTAAGCTAAGTATATCACTTAAAGAAGGAGATAAAAAAAAACTGAAAACAAAAAGAAAAGTCAACATAAGTAACATAAGAAATGGATCCTAGAATTGATCCTCCTGCAGATGTAGCTGCTATTGGTGTTATAGGGTTGAGGGAGAGATTTGAACTAAGAAGCTCTACCCTGGAGATAAACCTGTGTGACTTTGGGTTTCAGTTAGGAGCTTCCACCTGCATTTTTCTTGCTTGAGCATTTGTAAGATACAACTTGCCATTCATTTTGGATGAATGTTGGCCCTGCTGGATGTGCTTGTGGGGTAGGCTGGTCAGGGATGATATTCCATCACCTTAGAGCAGTGAGCCCTTCTTCCAAGGTGGATACGGAGACCCCGTTATGGGGGATAGAGAGCGTGGCAGGGTACTTCCATTTATGTAGGATTTTATGGTTCCTCAAGGCTTTCGTTACTGTTAACAAGTTATGGGGGCATTGTAAGATGTGTCTGGAAAGATCCGGGAGCAGTCTGACGTTGACATACTGCTGAGGGATATTTTCTGGCTTGCGTGAGGCCTGGAGTACACAGTCTTTTATGTGGTAAAAATGCATCCTCAATAAGACATCTCTGGGGATGTCGGCAGGGAGGAAAGATGGTTTAGGGACCCTATGTATTCTGTCCACAAGAAGATCGTGTGCTGAAGCTTCTGGCACCAGTGTGGAGAATAGGGTCTGGGCGAATTGTAGGAGCTGGTTAGAGGGAATATCTTCTGGAATTCCTCTCAGTTTGAGGTTGTTCCTCCTGGACCTGTCCTCGAGGTCGGACATTTTGTCCTTTATCCATGTAATGTCCTCCCCCTGAGCTGTATGGGCCTCCACCATCACATTGTATACTGAGGTATATTCCTCCATTTTATTTTCCACCTGATGTACTCTGTGGCCTATGGCTTGTACTTCCCTCTGACACTCTGTTATCCCCCTGACCATGTCTGCTTGCAATGAGGAGCGCAAGGATAATAACATTTCTTTCAGAAGGGTGTCTGATATGGGCCGGTCTGCAGTGGGAAATTCCTTAATAGGATCCCTATCGTTGCTGCTCTGGTGTGTGGGATTACTGTGAGGCCTGCTTACCTCCATGGCAGGATCGGTCTCCTGCCTGATTGGAGAGTGCCTCTGCGGCTTCGATTTGGCCGGAAATTCTCGTAGAAGGGCTGGATGGGCCTGAGGAGGTCACACTGGGTGGATTGGAGGGTCGAATAGAGACGGATGTTGGTCCATTGTTGCTGCCGCTCGATTCGGGCCTGTGCTCCGGCCTGTTATCTATTGCACCAACGCCATTTTGTTGTGGTCCACGAGCTGTATAATAGCTTGTCATTTTCTGTGGCTGCTGTGGGTTTTTACGACGTCTAGGCATCCTCGTCCTGTGCAGTGGGGTCTCACCGTTAGGATGGTAGGTTTGCAAGTCGAGACAGGTGCCGGTTCTGATGGCTGTGGTTTATCTCCTGTGGGCGAGCGGAGCTCCTAGGTTAAGCATCCATCTTGGAGCCCGGTCGCCACGCCCCCTTGAAAATAGTTTTCTAGTAAGCCTTGAAAATTGCCATATTTCAGTATCACATAGACTTTGGTAAGGTTTACTGTTAAGTTTGGTTTTCATGTATTTCAAGCAGGATTTAATGAGCCCACACAGATTTATGGAGTGGAGACTGAGAGGAGATTCTGTATTGACCTACTGGATGCTTCGGTTTTTAACACTACAAATGATATGTGGCTTCTCACCGCATACTAAGAACACAGATCCATGTTCTTCTGTATTCCTGTATCCTTCTGTATCCCTGTGGCCAAATATACCTTCCTAGCTTATCCCACCCTATAGATACACTATATGCCATCCAAGACACAGGCGGCTTAAAAATCTTGTTAGGAGTGCCTAAACTATACAATGCTTGCAGCTCAATAGTGACACTTACCAAGTAAGTAAGGCTGCATAACTATAAAATCACTGTATTAATAATATTATTATAAATACTAATAATACTTTGGTGAACTTAATTTAACATTTCAGTGTCAGTTTATATTTAAAGGTATTCATAATTATGTTACTGTTTTTTGTTGCACTTAATATTGCAGCCTGTTATTAAACAGCAGAGCCTAAAACAAATAATCTTTTTATAGTTCATATTTCATGACAAATTGGAATTATGATTTCCTGGTCTAAAAAGTTAGAACAAGTAAGATTGAACTTTTCATAAAGTATACTTAAATGGCATTTCAATGTGCTGTAATATATACCAAGCTTTTTATTTGAAAGCTAGGGAAATGAGAAAAACTTTCATAAGGCTATAATCTAGCCTACCTAGCAAAAATAGTAGCTATTACTAAGAATTTTTATCTTGTCCTCTTAATGAATCTCTGGCTAAAGTTAATGCTCCTTGAGGACATGAGCATCAGAAGCTCATATGTGAAATAAAAGCAACGGACATTAGTTTGAGGCATGGAATATCCTCAAGAGGCTCTAACAGGTAAAACCTACCAATAAATTGAAAAAGCAACCTTGATTGCCCTTTGGCTGTCTATTTTTATAAGGAAATATGGTTGACATTTTTAAAATGATATTCAATAGATTGCTTTCTGCTTAAAATGTATTATTTTCCTTCCTATCCAATCTGAATTTAGATACACATGTTTGCTATGACTCAGTTACTCAAACAGCATAAATTCCCCTGATAATCTGCATTGTGCTTAAATTTTCATATAACAAGTAAAGTATTTTATTTGAAATATAATATACTCTTGTCTTTTCTGTGTATGCTGCATTATTTTTTAATTGTTATCCTAAAACAGAATACACTGTATATTTGTGTCACAAGTTCCAGCAAAAAGGTATTTTGTTTCCGAGTTTGTAAATATATTTACAGTATATACAGTACATGTGATTACATGTTTTCTATGATATACTGTATACAGCTTGTGGATGTTATAGAGATAGAAACATTGGATCATCCCTCGATGACTGTTTTTTTTTCCATTGCTACTGGGTTACTGATCTGAAACAGGTATGATCAAGGGGAGTACAGAGTTTATATGCTTTGCTGTCTGCATTATTGTTCCATGTTAGTAACTCCTTGGGTAATGAATCCAGGATCAACCCTAGAGTCTGCCAAGTAAAAACAAATCAGCAAGTGCAGCTAGAGTGTTTTTTGCTTAACCACTTCAGCCCCGGAAGGATTTACCCCCTTCCTGACCAGAGCACTTTTTACAATTTGGCACTGCGTTGCTTTAACTGCTAATTGCGCGGTTATGGAATGCTGTACCCAAATGAAATTTGCGTCCTTTTCTTCCCGCAAATAGAACTTTCTTTTGATGGTATTTGATCACCTCTGCAGTTTTTATTTTTTGCGCTATAAACGTAAAAAGACCGAAAATTTTGAAAAAAAATGATGTTTTCAACTTTTTGTTATAAAAAAAATCCAATAAACTCAATTTTAGTCATACATTTAGGCCAAAATGTATTCGGCCGCATGTCCTTGGAAAATGAAGAAAGACAAGAAAAATGTTTTTTTTTTTTTCTTTTTTTAATTTTCAAAACTTTGTGACAAAAAGTGAGGTCTGCAAAATACTTGCCATACCTCTCAGCAAATAGCTTGGGGTGTCTACTTTCCAAAATGGGGTCATTTGGGGGGGGTTTGTGCCATCTGGGCATTCCATGGCCTCCGAAACTGTGCTAGGCAGTGAAGAGTGAAATCAAAAATTTACACCCTTAGAAAGCCTGAAGGCGGTGCTTGGTTTTCGGGGTCCCGTACGCGGCTAGGCTCCCAAAAAGTCTCACACGTGTGGTATCCCCGAACTCAGGAGAAGCAACAGAATGTATTTTGGGGTGTAATTTCACATATTCCCATGGCATGTTTGAGCAATATATCATTTAGTGACAACTTTGTGAAAAAAAAAAAAAAATTGTCTTTTTCCCGCAACTTGTGTCACATAATAAATATTCCATGGACTCGACATGCCTCTCAGAAAATATCTTGGGGTGGCTTCTTTCCAAAATGGGGTCATTTTGGGGGGGTTAGAACTGTACTGGCATTTTATGCACAACATTTAGAAGCTTATGTCACACATCACCCACTCTTCTAACCACTTGAAGACAAAGCCCTTTCTGACACTTTTTGTTTACATGAAAAAATATTTTTTTTTTTGCAAGAAAATTACTTTGAACCCCCAAACATTATATATATTTTTTTAAAGCAAAGGCCCTACAAATTAAAATGGTGGGTGTTTCATTTTTTTTTTCAAACAGTATTTGCGCAGCGATTTTTCAAACACATTTTTTGGGGAAAATACACACTTTTTTTAAATTTTAATGCACTAAAAAACACTATATTTCCCAAATGTTTGATGAAATAAAAAAGATGATCTTAGGCTGAGTACATGGATACCAAACACGACATGCTTTAAAATTGCGCACAAACGTGCAGTGTCGACAAATTAAATACATTTTTAAAAGCCTTTAAAAGCCTTTACAGGTTACCACTTTCGATTTACAGAGGAGGTCTACTGCTAAAATTACTGCCCTAGATCTGACCTTCACGGTGATACCTCACCACATGCATGGTGCAATTGCTGTTTACATTTGACGCCAGACCAACGCTTGCGTTCGACTTCGCGCAAGAGCGGGGGGGACAGGGGTGCTTTTTTTTTTTTTTTGCTTTTTTATCTTATTTTTAAACTGTTCCTTTCATTTTTTTTTAGCATTTTTATTGTTATCTCAGGGAATGTAATTATCCCCTATGGTAGCAATAGGTAGTGACAGGTACTCTTTTTTGAAAAAATTGGGGTCTATTAGACCCTAGATCTCTCCTCTGCCCTCAAAGCATCTGACCACACCAAGATCAGTGTGATAAAATGCTTTCCCAATTTCCTAATGGCGCTGTTTACATCTGGCGAAATCTAAGTCATAAAATGCTCGTAGCTTTAGGTTTCTTAGGTCATAGAGATGATTGGAGCCATTCTGGTCTCTGATCACCTCTATGGTCAGCTGGCCGAATCAACGGCTGCATTCTCAGGTTCCCTGTTGGGACAGGAGAGCCAGAGAAAAACATGGAAGACGGTGGGAGGGGGGGCATTCTCTCCTACTGTTTGTAAAAGCAGTCTAGAGGCTAATTAGCTGCTAGGATTGCTTTTACATGAAAACCAACTGCTGGCTGAAAAGAATGATACCAAGATGATACCTAAACCTGCAGGCATCATTCTGGTATAACCTTGGTACCTTGCTGGTCCTTGTTGGGCATATATTGTAAACTTTTTTTCCCTGCAGCCTGTGGGCTGAACGAAAAAAAGAGATTGATCGGTGGGTATGCCCACCATTAGAATACCTCCCTTCATCCACCTACTTCTAATGATGGGCATATATGCACCGTTTATATATGCCGAAGCATGGGGGCATCCTCCCGCAAAAGGTAGGGGCAAATCGCTCCTCCGCCCACTGCTGCCCCCACGCTTCGGCATATATGCTAAAGTGTGTAACTGTGGTGGTGAAATCACCTCCGACAGCGCTGGAGTCACGGCTTTATGTATAGTGGGAGCAAACGCTGTTGCTGTCAAGATAAATAAATCCACGCTGCAACTGAATGGCGTACCTGCTAAGCAAATGATGGTAAACAATACAACAAAATAACATTATAGTATAACAGTAAGACTTACCATACCTGCAAAGCAAATACAAAAACAAATAGTAAAAAATAAAACATTTAACTCAACCTGTGCCTAAAATATATATATGCCGAAGCATGGGGGCATCCTCCCGCAAAAAGCAGGAGCAAATCGCTCCTCCACCCACTGCTGCCCCCACACTTCGGCATATATGCTGAAGTATGTAACTGTGGTGGTGAAATCACCTCTGACAGCGCTGGAGTCACGGCTTTATGTATCGTGGGAGCAAACGCTGTTGCTGTCAAGATAAATAAATCCGCGCTGCAGCTGAATGGCGTACCTGAAAACAAAAAAATGGTTAAAACACAGTAAACTATAAAAAAATTACATACCTGAAAAGCAAACATAATAAAACATAACAAGAATAAAACATTGCAGAATAGAATACAGTAAAAAAGAGCAGAGAAGAGAGAAAATAGAGAGAGAGAGAGAACAATAAAAAGACAACTATTTTTGTTTTTTTTTAATTTTTTTTTGTTTGTGTATTTTTTATTTATTTATTTATTTTTATTTTTTTACATTTTTTTTTTATAACTGTAACTTTTACAACTGTAACGGTTCCAGGTTTGGGTCTCTCAAAATGTGATGGCATCTTGGGAGACCCTGTGAAAGTGTGTCCTAGTCTGTGCAATGCTGTACCCTACGCTAAAACGTAACTAGTGTATGGTAGCACTCAAAACATTCACCAATGCAAAGACCAGGATTGCCAGGACAGGAGGGACAATAATACCAGGTGTCACGCCTATATCCGCGCTTTCTGCAGACACAACATTTTCTTTGGGGGGCTCGTTGGGTAGGGGTACTCGGGAGGACATAAGGAAAATGCCTCCCATGCAGCCGGCTTACTGCATCTGGTTGGGGAAGGTGAGGTGGAGCACGTCTGGATACAGAAGGGCTCTGACGATCTCTTCCTGGAATTTAAGGAAGGATCCAGTCTGTCCTGAAGCTCTGTATAGCACATGAGCGTTCAGCAAAGCCAATTGAAATAAGTATATAGACACTTTTTTGTACCAGTGTCTGACCTTACGGGCAACTAGGTACGGCGCCAAAAAACTGGTCGTTGAGGTCCATCCCTCCCATATTTTGGTTATATTCATGGACACAGAGGGGTTTCTCCACAACACCAGTCGCCGTAGTAATTTGGACCGTCGTGTCTGCATGAAGGGATGTAAGAACGAAAACATTCTTATTGTCCCTCCACTTCATAGCGAGCAAATTATTACACCGCAAGCAGGCTCTCTCCCCCAGCCTAAGACGGGAATCTACAAGCCGCTGGGGAAAGCCCTGGCGATTAGGTTGCACGGTGCCACATGCTCCAATTTGATGATCAAAAAGGTGACTAAAAAGTGTCACGCTCGTGTAATAATTGTCCACATATAAATGGTACCCCTTTCCGAATAAGGGTGACACCAAGTCCCACACTATCTTGCCAGCGCTTCCTATGTAGTCAGGGCAGTTTGTCGGCTCTACGTGACTATCTTTGCCCTCGTAAACCATAAAACTACATGTATAGCCTGTGGTCTGTCACAGAGCTTATACATTTTGACCCCGTATCTGGCACGCTTGCTGGGAAGGTACTGTTTGAATGACAAGCGGCCAGAAAATTTAATCAGGGACCCATCAACGCAGACAACTTGATGGGGAGTAAACAAGTCTGCAAAATGCTGGTTGAAGTGGTTTACGAGGGGCCGAATTTTGTAGAGCCGATCGTATTCAGGGTCTCCACGAGGACGACAGCGTTCATTGTCACTGAAGTGCATGAACCGCAAAATCTGCTTGTATCATGCCCTGGTCATGGAGGCAGAGAACAAGGGCATATGGTGAATTGGGTCAGCGGACCAATATGACCGCAACTCACGCTTTTTAGTTATGCCCATGTTGAGGGAAAGGCCCATAAAGATCTTAAATTCAGAGACCGTAATTGGTCTCCAATCTCTGGCAAGGGAGGATTGGGGATTAGCGGCGATGTGTTGACCAGCGTATAAATTGTTTTGGTCCACAATAGATCTGTAGAGATCTTCGGTGAAAAACAGTGAATAAAAATCCAGTGGCGTAAAATCAACTGTTTCCACCTGAATTCCGGGTTGGCCAGTGAATGGGGGAAGTACAAGGGCTGCAGAAGTGGTGGGTTCCCAATTCGGATTGGTGAATGCAGCAGGAAGGGCACTATAGGCACGACGGGCCTGTGTTCGTCTTCTTGGTGGCAGCTGGTCACTACTAGTGCTTGCCACCTCGCCAGCTTGAACTGCACTTATGGGACTCGCCACGTCACCACGTGATACTGCAGTGCTGGATGTACGAGCAGGGTGTACTAGGCTGCTGGTGCTTGCCAGTTCACCAGAAGGAATAGCGGCGCTAGTACTGCTCTGCTCCATACGAGGGACCTGCGGTTCTTGCACTTCAAGGACAGAAGAAGAAGTTCAGGGTCTAGTACACCTGACCTTGGCAGGGACCACAACTCCGTCGTCAGAGCTATCTGTCATGGAGCCGCTGTCATCTACAGGATCGTATTCTGAGCCTGAATCTAACAGATGAGTGACTTCCTCTTCACTATCTGTCATGCTCAAAAACATGTAGGCCTCTTCACTAGTGTACCTTCAATTTGCCATTTTGGGCTCTAAATTTAGGGGTGCACTAGTGAGACTCACAGGCAAAAAAGCTCCTGACTGTCAGCGACTGTATCAAAACGCTACCAAAAAACTGTTAGCAATCGCAGGGATCAGGCCTGACTCTGTGAACGATGCAGTTATGTGTGCTTAGTGTTTTGTAAGTGTCAGTGATCGATCGATACTGCACTTGGGTGGGCTGGGCTGGGCTGGGCCGAGGGGAAAAACGCAGGTGCTAGCAGGTATCTGGGCTTATCCCGCTACCACTGCATTTTTGGGGACCCTAAACTGCTGGGGATGCTAGTATAGATCTGATCGGATCAGATATTGATCCGTTCAGATACTATAGCACTAAGGGAGGTGTATGCTGCGTGCGTGGGTTTTAGCTCTACTGGCGCTAACCTGATGCTGCCTGGGGCGACGCAGACCTTATCTGACCCTAAAAACCTAACTTATATCACCGCCGGGCGATCAGGGGGTTAAACCTTTACAAGGTAATAAACGGCGGGTGCCCTAAAACTATAATAAACTATAATAAACAAATTAACTAACCAGCGTCACCCGTAACAATTATATGGTGATCACTGGTGAAAGGGTTAACTAGGGGGCAATCAGGGGGTTAAAACCTTTATTAGGTAGTATATAGGGGTCCCTGTCGCTATAAAACACTGACGGCGAACCTATATACTTACCTCCCTAACTAGCGTCACCAGCGTCACCAGTGTCACTAATACAGCGATCAGAAAAACGATTGCTTAGTGACACTGGCGACGGGGGGGGTGATCACGGGGTTAAAACTTTATTAGGGGGGGTTAGGGGGGTACCCTATACCTAAAGGGGGGTACCCCAGACCTAAAGGGGGCTAACCCTAACTGCCCTAACACTTATAACTGTCTCAAACTGACACCAATGCAATAATCAGAAAAAAAAAAAGACCAGCTCGAGGAGAGATGACATCACTTCCTCTGCTTCTGTTTACATTACAGAAGCCGAGGAAGCCTGTCATTCGCCAGGAGCGATCGCGAGGGGGGAGCCACGAATGAGTGGCTTCCCCCTCACCTTTGATCGCCCCTGACCTGAATCCAACCGCCGCAGGCACCGGGGGGGGTCCGATCGGACCCCCCCCCCCGCCCACGGGAAGGCAAGGACAGACCTGTAAGTCCTTTTGCCTGCCCATGCCATTCTGCCGACGTACATCGTCGTGCGGCGGTCGGCAACTGGTTAAACAGTTTATACAAAAAGGATATTGGAAACCCCTTATCAGTTAGCACAAAAATCTAGCACAGAAGATCTCAAGAAACAAAAGAATAAACTGTCAGAAGTTGACGATTCTTTTGTATATATGTTGTTAGTATGTCTGTGATAGTCCTTATATCAGGCCATGATGTACAGTAATACTGTAATAACTGTAATGCTGTAATTAGTAACATTCAACTGGACTTGTTTTGTAATGTTGAAGATGTTTCACCACTCATACAAATAGTTTTTAGTTCTAATAACAGTGGCATTGCTGGGGGGGTGTGGGAGGTACAGACCGCACCTGGGTGACACTAGGCACGGACTGGCCCCCAGTGCAGGATTAAGGGGGCGCCACGGCTCGCTTCTCTTCTTCATTCCCCTTGGCCTTCTGGGATCTTTGCTGTGTCTCCTTAGCTCCCCACAATCTGCTGGGTGGGAGGGGGAGAAGGAATTTTAAGGCAGAGGCAGATAGCTCGGGAACTGGCACTGCAGTCGCTTGCTCTATTATTGTGACAGGCAGACAGGGAGAGGTGCCAGCTGCCTATCTCCATTACACACTTTAGAACCGATGGAGCCTATGATCCTCCTCAACTCTGACAGTACATCCACAACAGGAGGAGGAGTCTAAGAGGAGGGACAACTGTGTGGACAGAGCCATGTTGATCTAAGGTCTTTAAAGTAGGGAGGGAGATTTACACTGAGCATAGTCACACTGGGCAGATTTACACAAGAGGGATTACATTGGGGGATTACACAGGGAGATTACATTGGGGGATTGCACTGGTGGATTACATTGGAGGGATTACACTAGGGGGATTACACAAGGAGGATTTCATTGGGGAATTATACTAGGGGATTACATTGGGGGAATAACATTGGGGGCATTACACTAGAGGGATTATACAGGGGGATTACATTTGAAGGGTTTACACAGGGGGGGAGTACACTGGGGCATTACATTAGGGGGATTACATTGGGGGTATTACACTAGGGGGATTACATTGGGGCATTACACTGGGGGATTGCATTGGGGGATTACAAAGAGGGGTTACACGGGGGGGATTACATTGGGGGGATTTACACAGGGGAGTATAATGGGGGAATTATGTTGGGGGAGTTTACACTACAGAGGGAATACACTGGGGGGGGTTTACACTGGGGGAATTTACACAGAGTACAATGGTGGGAATACAAAACAGGAGAGAGCCTGATGTGCTAGCCTGCCCAGTGTCTACTTCTCTGTACTGCTTCTGCTGTCACCCTGCAGCGACAGGACAGAGCACTGTGGCAGGCTAGGGGGAGAGAGCTGTGCTGATGTGCTAACCTGAACAGTGCCCCGGATTGTTCAGTGACTGGGGGGTTGGTGACGCCATGTTTTACTGCATTAGGTGACACCAACCCTAGCAACACCACTGTCTAATAGGTATGAAGCATATGTAGCCCTCTTTTGGGAGCTTAAGAGAAATGACCCTCGTCTAACAGGATATTGTGTTAATTCTGTAGGTAAATAAAAGAACCAGAACCTTTGCTAAGTGGAAGAGTGGGTTTGATAATAAATTTGGCGGTGCATCCACCCAGGACAGGGCCTCTGTAAACAGAGGGGATTTCCTTCCTAGAAAATTAGCCAGCAATCTAATCAAAGTAATTGGGAGAAACTACTGAAACCAGCATATAACATTAACCAAAGGTATACAGAAGCACACCAGTATGGAAATAATACAACTTAGCTTTTTATAAGAAAAGAATTATAAACATACATACATACATCCAATGTAAAAATGGATATTACTAGCAAAGGACCCAAGAGAAGTCCTGGTAGAATTATGCACATATACCCAAGTATACAGTATATACTGTAGTTATTAATAGAGATACCTCCAGATGAATGTTGCAGCAAAGTTCAGTTGGTCCCTGAGGATAATGCGGCATCTTGACCTGAAGACAAGAACTTTGGTCATGGGAAGATCTTCCAAATGTTGTCCAACCAGCCTGGACCACAGCTTCTTACCAGCAGGAACTGTGGTGCGGCACTGGAACTGTAGTTTTGGAACTTAGAGTCAGCCTATCTACTTTGTGCTTTAGTCCCTCCCTAATAGTTTCTAATCCGACATGCAACCAGACCTCTAAGCCAATGATCCTAAAGTGGCCATCTGAAGCCTAATCTGGCTCTAGGCTATGCTGGTTTTCAATCCCTAAGCTAAATCTATCTATAGAATCCAAGGCCAGAATGGATGGGGTTAACTAGAATAACAGGATCTGCATGGAAGCTAATTGGTTTACCTAGGTTCACCTAACAATATGCTGGGAGGCTACCACTACATGTTCACTGTCACGGACTTAGCTATCTGGCACTGTGCATGTGAAAAATTAACAAACGCAGGACAGAGATACTCTGTCACAAGGATTTAGATATACACTCAACAGTTGTAGGTAAACTATAAGATCATAAGAATAGTTGAATTATAGTCCCTTCTGGCTTGGGGTTTGAATGGACATGACATGTGTCTAAGACTCGCTCTCTCTCTCTGTCTCTCTCTCTGTTTCTCTCTCTTTCTGTCTCTCTCTCACACACTTTCTCTGTCTCTCTCTCTCCCTCTCTCCATCTCCTCTTTCCAGGGTTTCAAAGCCGCTGACACAGGGACTTGGAAGTACATTCACAATATACTTTTTTTTTTTTTTTTTTTGTTTTGTTTTGTTTTTGTTTGTTTCAAATTGTTTATTGAAGTTTTCATTACAACAAGGAGAATATAGTGCAACAATGAAATGTTACAAGCATAACACGGTTTAAATGTATACAGTATAGTTATAGTACAACATAAAATGTTCAGTAATCAATAGACTACACAACTAAGAGGGTAAAACAAGCCAAATAGAGAAACAGATAAGGAAGTCAACATGAATGGTAAGAGGACATCTCCACTGGCATCTATTTGAGTATGGTACGATGTCTTGTGTATATAACTTAGTGAGGGTGAAGTACAGGTATACTCAGGCATGCTCCCCCGACAACCGAACACCCCTATTGGGTTCTAACTGTGTCTGGAGAGGGGAGCTACTAATCTCGGCCGGTAATATCAGTAAAGGAGTATTTCACCTGTACAATAATTTGTTGTTTGGTATGCCAGTGGGACGAAAATATAGTGGGGTGATAAGCTCCAAAGAGGTTATATAACCAGGGAAACCTCTGTGGTACTACATGACGATATAGTGAAGGGAATCTTCACTATATGGCTCTTATGTGCCAGATGTCATCCAGATAATAAGAGGATTATAGCAGGTAGGGGTAGTATGTGAAGATGGGTAGAGGTAAGTGGGATCATGCATCTTTCAGGTGCATCTTAAAGGCAGAAAACAGTATGTGTAATAACCCGGATAGAGTAAAGGTGTGTCTTTATAGAGAGTTGCGGTAATCGGCAGATTCTTTAAAGTGTGACCAGCAGGCCCAAGTTTGTTGAAATTTTTGTGGGTTCTCTCTAGCCTGGTGAATGAGGGCTTCCATTTCTGCTATGTTATTTATGCAGCAAAACCAGTGAGAGGTAGTAGGGGTATTGGTCTGTCTCCAAAATATGGGTATGCATTGTTTGGCGGCGTTGATGAGGTGGAGGGCAAGGGAATTTTTGTAGGCCAAGTAGGGTATAGATGTGTGGTGGAGCATATATTGGGCGGGGGTAAAGTCCGGTGTGTAAGTAGTAATGTGGGTTATGAGACGGTGTACTTCTTTCCAGAAAGGTTGTATGAGCGTACAAAATATTTTACAGCGCACACATACAAGAATGACATTTCCTGCAGGGCTAGTTAAAACACCTGAACATATTCAAAAAATATGGGGGTTTGGTCACACTATATGGTCATATAGTGCTAAGCCCACTTACTGCGACAAAGTACCCCGAATTAGTGGGTCCTACACTAGTAATAGAATGGAAGATCCTTTGTCTCAACCATGGGAGCTAAACTCCTCTATGTGGGAGAACTGAAGGGGATACATCCTAAACACTGGTGGCCACTAAATAGGAGGTAATGAGTAGGGGGAGGGGTGCTCCAGCCCAAAAAACCTGGTCAGGTCCTATTACAATATACAAGAACATATTTGGAGGGCACACCACACAATGCGTTTAAATTCAAGATGGTGCTGATATAAGACCTACAAACAGTACAAAATATTTTACAGCGCACACATACAAGAATGACATTTCCTGCAGGGCTAGTTAAAAACACCTGAACATATTCAAAAAATACGGGGGTTTGGTCACACTATATGGTCATATAATGCTAAGCCCACTTACTGCGACAAAGTACCCCAAATTAGTGGGTTTTTGGGCTGGAGCACCCCTCCCCCTACTCATTACCTCCTATTTAGTGGCCACCAGTGTTTAGGATGTATCCCCTTCAGTTCTCCCACATAGAGGAGTTTAGCTCCCATGGTTGAGACAAAGGATCTTCCATTCTATTACTAGTGTAGGACCCACTAATTCGGGGTACTTTGTCGCAGTAAGTGGGCTTAGCACTATATGACCATATAGTGTGACCAAACTCCCGTATTTTTTGAATATGTTCAGGTGTTTTTAACTAGCCCTGCAGGAAATGTCATTCTTGTATGTGTGCGCTGTAAAATATTTTGTACTGTTTGTAGGTCTTATAGCAGCACCATCTTGAATTTAAACGCATTGTGTGGTGTGCCCCCCAAATATGTTCTTGTAGGTTGTATGAGCGGACACTCCCACCATATGTGGAGTAAGGATCCTTGAGTCAAATTGCATCTCCAGCAGAGTGGGGAGATGCTAGGGTGGTATTTGTGTATTTTGATCGGGGTTCTGTACCATCTAGAGTATAGCTTATATCCATTTTCTTGTGCTGTGACATTGATGGACCCTTTATGAATGTGCTCAAAGATCCGTTCCCATTCAGTGTTAGATAAGTCTAATGAAAGGTCCATTTCCCAATGCTGGCTAAGTGCGTTAGATTTAGGGCTACAGTCTGAGAACAAGAGCGAGTACATGGTCAAAATCAGATGTCTTTGGGGATCAGTAGCAGTGCAGATAGCTTCAAAGGGGGTGTGTTCCCTATGCCAGTTAATCAGAGGTTTAGAACTTTGTATAAAGTACCTAACCTGTAAATATTTAAAGAAGGGGATGGTTTGATTGGGAAAACGGGAGGATAGCGTTGCATACGTTGTGAATTCATCGTTATGGAAAAAGTGTTCAGCCCTAAGAGAGGGTAGCCGTCGTTGGATATCAGTATTGGAATTCGAGAGGCCAGGAAGGAAGTCAGAATTTTGATTGATGGGTGTCAGAGGCCTGGGCGAAGATGCTATGTTATGTTTTTTACATGTCATCTGAAAGTGGAGGAGGGTAGAGTGTATAAATGGGTGGTTAGTGCATTCTTTGGGGATCATTTTCTGTGAAATCCATGGTAGATGTGAGATCGGGATCCCTGCAAACGTTTCTTCAAGTTTAACCCAAGCCTTAGTGTCTGCGTGGATTTGCCAGTCAACTACTCTGGTCAAATGGCATGCACGATAATATTTGTAAACATCCGGGAGTCCAATACCCCCTTTTGATTTAGGCATGGTTAATCTATCCCAGCTTAATCTGGGTGTTTTTGTTGACCAAATGAAGTTTCTGCAGAGTCGTTTGCAGGTTGCAAAGAATGTTAAGGGAAGACGGATAGGCAGGGTTTGAAAGAGATATAGGAGTCTGAGTAGGATATTCATTTTTATGATGGACGCTCTTCCGAACCATGAAAATATGCCCACATGCCATTTCTTGAGATCTTGTTGAATAGATTGGAGAATAGGCAAGAAGTTTCTGGAGTATAAATTGGATAGGTTTTTGGGGATCTGAATACCTATATAAGTGATAGCGTGAGGCTCCCACTCGAAGGGAAAGTTTGCTTGGCACTGGGATACTGTGTTGGTAGGCAGGGAAATGTTTAAGGCCTTAGATTTTGAGAAATTAATTTAGAGGTTGGAGAGTGATTTAAACATAGTGAGGTATTTTAGTAAATTGGGTATAGAGGTGATTGGGTCTGTAAGGAAAAGCAAGACATCGTCAGCGTAGGCTGCTATTTTATAATGTTTGTGGTTGATGGTGACACCCTTGATGTCAGGGTTGGCTTGTAGCTTACGAATAAGTGGCTCCATAGTAAGAATAAAGATGAGGGGTGATAAAGGGCATCCCTGGCGTGTGCCATTCGAAACGGAGAAGGCGGACAGGCAGCCATTGACTCGAATGCTAGCTGATGGCTGGGAATATAGTGCGAAAATTAGTTGAAGCAGGTGTTCTGGGAAACCCATAGCCTTAAGTGTCGCCATCATGTAGTCCCATGCCACTCTGTCGAACGCCTTCTCCGCATCGAGGGACAACAGAAATCCCGGCTTCGAAGAATGCGTTAACCAGTGATGTATGTTGAGGGCCTTTAAGGTGTTGTCCCTGGCTTCTCGTCCGGGGACAAAACCTACCTGATTCAGTGATACCAGATTAGGGATTAGCGGAAGAATACGATTTGCAAGAACTTTCGCGTACAGTTTTACGTCCACGTTCAGGAGAGATATGGGTCTATAATTTGATACTAAGGTGGAGTCTTTGCCGGGTTTTGGAATAAGCGTTATGTGAGCAGTTAAAATATCTTTGCTGGCTTGAGGGGAGGAGGGTAGAGAGTTGAACACTTTTAGGAATCTAGGGACTAAAATTTCAGTAAATAATTTATAGTAGCTTACGGAGAGGCCGTCAGGGCCTGGGCTCTTGCCTTTTTTTCAATTGTTTCAATGCTAGCATAGTTTTTCCAGCGGTAATCGGGTGATTTATCTTAGCCGCATCATCTGGTGTAATAGGTGTGGGGCCATATTGAGTTAGAAAACTTTCAATAGCCTGTGTTCTGTCAGGGGTATGTCCAGTCATGTTTGTAGAAGGTAAGTTGTAAAGTTTGGTGAAGTAGCTTACGAATTGATCTGCTATGCCGTCAGATGTGACAATTGAGTTCCCAGAGGGGTCCTTGATGGTGTGAATGGTGTATGCTGCTTTTTTAAGTTGAAGGGCTCTGGCTAACATTTTACCAGATTTAAATTTGCGTTTCAGCGTTTTTCCTAGTTCTTCTAATAGTTCTTCTCTTGCCTTTTGTAACTCTTCAAAGGATTTTGTAGCCAGGGTTTGCTTGTGGACTTTTTCAAGAGAATGAATGCGCTTAGACAGCTCCTCAATATGCGCTATTCTGGCTCTTCTTCTGTTTGCGGCTAGAGAGATGAGTGCACCTCGGATGACGCATTTATGCGCCGCCCAAAGAGTGGTAGGAGAGATGTCTGTAGATTCATTCTCCCGAAAATAATGTGTAAGGTGAGTATTGATCTTCTGTGTAATTGCAGGATCTGTCAACAGTGAATTATGAAGGCGCCAGATGGGAGAGTTTGTCTGTGAAGTCAGGAGAGTCAGGGTCATGGAAATGGGATTGTGGTCGGAGAGGAGCATGGGGTCAATGGTAGCTGTCTTAAGGAGTGTCAGGTCATTCTGTGAAATGAAGAAGTAGTCCAGTCTGGAGTACTTATTGTGTGGTGAGGAAAAGAAAGTACAGTCCTTTTCCTTGGGATGAAGAGTACGCCATGTGTCGTGTAGGGTTAATTCGCTTAGTTGAGTCTTGATTGCTCGGAGGGCTCTGTATGTCAGGGAAGAGGATCCTGCTGATGTGTCTTGGGATGGTGATAGTGCTACATTAAAGTCACCCCCTACTATCAGGATGCCATTCTGGAAGGAGGTGAGTTGATGTATATTGGGTGCGTATAAGTTGGCTAGTGTAACAGGTCTGCTGTGTAATGAACCCTTGAGGAATAAGAATCTGCCCTTTTCATCTCGATCAACATCTTGTATTTGGATGGGACAGTGTTTAGATAATAAAACTGATACGCCTTTGGTTTTTGATTCTTTATTGGAGGCTTGGTATACAGTCGGATAGAAGTTGCTATGTAATTTCGGAATATTATCAGATCTAAAATGGGTCTCTTGTAAAAAAATTATGTGGGCTTTAGTTCTTTGAAGGTGGTGCATTAGTTGGGATCTCTTTTCCAGGGTGTTAAGTCCACGGGCGTTCAGAGAATAAAATTTAACACTGAGTGTGGGTTGTACTGCCTTATTGCGTTGCCATGATAGGGTTAATGATCTATAGTTGTGAAGTGGGGAGTAAGGATAAGAGCTTCAAGGAATGGAGAGGATGTTAAAGAACGCAATCGTCAAATAAGGGGGTATGGGGTACTCTTAGTTAAGTCACCGAAGAGAGGGGGTACCAGCCCACCCGTCTCACAATTGGGGAGTATCGGTGAATTACGGTGCCCAGTCAGTGTGTATTGGCCTAGAGGCTTTCTACACTATATTCTGGGGCCGTGTGGGGGTTGGCGAAGATCTGACGAGGGAGAGGTATACGAAGTGAGTGTCTGCCCACTGTTATAGGGTAGTGGAATATACAAGTGAAGGTAAACATTTGTGAGTTACGGGTATGGAGCAACCGGGTAAAAACCAAACAGGTGTGTAACGAAACATGCAAACAAAGAGCATTTAATGGTAATAAGGTGAGACAAGACATTATCTAGAGGTCGGCCAGCTGGGGACGTAGCCATTCATATGGGCAATAAACATGTACAATTTGAGTTAGTTGCCACCCTGCCACCCCGGGTGATGAAGTACTGCATGTTATGTATAAACCTTAGCAGTGTGTAGAGCATATATAGGGTTAAACCTCAGTAGCATGAAAGGGTGTAGTTACTGAGATAAATGGGTGGAAGGTACGGTCTGATGTGATGGGAAATTTTTAGTTTACAGGCCCCGACGCTATTGATTGGGATGACCCGTAACCTGCAGGTAATGTTAATATGGAATATGGTCAGGATCATGTCAGGTTTACAAATATGCCCGTTTAAGGGCAGATCATAGCAGGTGACGATTCCAATCATATATGTCAATTTTGGCTGGCTATTTGGGTTGTAAAATGTGGCTTATACCATGTTCTTATGGGCCTGGTGCCAAAATGTATTGTCGGTTACTAGGCCATTAGAGTGCATTAATTGGACCCACAGCGTCTAACATCAAGTTATTGTGGGTGCAGTTTATAAGTTTGGAGCGTGGTCGAGGTCTATGTCAGCGTAAGCGCTGTTAGATTATGTGAGAGCCCCGGTAATAAGAACCTCTAGGGCAGATTTTTATCTAGCTCCATTGCATGTCTAGTATTTGGGAAGACACTCCCTGGATCCCTTGCCTTTAGTAATGACACACATGGGGTCGATTGGTATTATGTCCTATCCATTTCTGCATTATTGCAAGTTTCATTAGCATGAAGATTACAATAGGGCTGCAGTAATTCCAAATAGGTCATTCTTGGTAGGGTCTATTTTCGTAAGCTTATGCTTAAAAAGGGGGTATAATAAAGTAATGAACGTAGGTACCATGTGGCTCAACATTTGGCTCTGTATCCCGGGGGTTCATTCCTTCCGTATAACATAGTCACATGTCAACTTCGGTAGATATAGTATTATTAAAATTTAAAAAAAAAAAAGATATGACTCCAAGTGTGTCATGGAGGCTGTCATTACACCTCAAATGGGCAAACAGCACCGCAGGTCAGGGAAGGTTTTGTATTTGAATGAGTGAGTCCAATTATCCCGAGCCAGAGGGGTGACAACCAGCCTCTTGTATTTGGTCTCTATGTCCCCCTGATAGCCTAAGTACAGTAGGCGAATCAGATAGAAATAAGCTCCATATGTCTCAAAGATTTGATAGCGGAATAAAACATGTAAACTAAAGTCAGCAACTTAACTTATAAAAGAGAAACGTTTGGTGTTCCAGCGGAGGATCGATCGAGTCAGCGGTCTCTTCTGGCTCTGCGTGTGTGCGGAGGTTTAGTCGGGCTGTGAAGCGAGGCTGGATGCGGTCCCGATTGATGTAATCTATCCTCTGATGAGGATCGGCGTCTGCGGTACCGGACCTCCTGTGTCTCCATGGGTTCGGATGTAGGCGCGGGGGAGCGGAACTCCGCATACCACTCTGGGACTTCGGTGAGAGGAATCTCCAGCGTTGCACAGAAATGATGAAGGTCCTCCGGGACCCTAAGGAGATCGGAGCGGCCATGTGAAGAAGCCGCAAGACCAAAGGGGAACTTCCAGCGATATGTGATCCCCTTCGTGCGAAGAACATCCAGCAGAGGGTGCAATTCCCTTCTACACTGCAGCGTTATGGATGATAGATCCTGGAATATACGAATCTCTGTACCATTGTGCTGTAATGGCGCCAAAACACGGGCTCTCCTCAGCAGCTCCTCTTTGAGGTGATAGTCCACAATGCAGCATATCACATCCCGCGGCGGATCATCCTCCCTTCCTTTTGGTCGCAAAGCACGGTGTATCCGTTCCATATTGATTGTAGTGTCTCTTGGTCTTTCTAGCATGTTATTAAATATGCTGCTGACTTCTTCCTGCAGATGATCTGTATCGACCGTCTCTGATAAGCCTTTCACACGGAGATTATGGCGCCTGCCACCATTGTCCAAATCCTCCAAGTAGCGGTTCATATCCCTTAGTTGCCTGGTGTGGGTATCTAAAATTAGGTGGTTTCTCCTGGTCACTGTGGTGTGAAGGGCTGTTAATTTCTCCACAGCCTGTACTCTGCCAGTGATTGCCTGGATGTCAATCCTCAGTTCTGTGATGGCTGCTGTCAAGGTGTCCTTTATGTCGGCTGCCACATAACGGAGATCATTTAAACTGCAGTGTTGATGAAGGGAGAGGGTAATTCCCCTGTTAGAGTCCGCATTCTGTGAGGCGGCTGTGGTCCCAGTAGCGCCCGTCACTTGTCTTTGTGTTCCTTGTGAAGAATGAGACGGCGCCATGTTGCTCGCCTGGGCTCTAAACATTTCAGGTATATTTTGAGTCGGTCTGCCAGGTAATTCATGAGGTGAGCGGGACCGAGAGGCAGAGGAGTTTCTAGAAGCCGTACCCATGTTTTCCGGTAGGTAAGTATTTAAGAATCCTCCGTTGTGAGAAGAAATCAATCCCTGTCAGTGGGAGCTCTGAAGTTAAGTAGCCATCTCCTCAGAGGTCAAGCCACGCCCGCATTCACAATATACTTACAGGCATTTACAGGCATTTACAAATTCAGATAGTAGAGGGCAGCAGATTCATACACACATATCACAGCATTTGTAGGTCACTCAATCACTATGCAACATATCAAGGCAGATGTTGACTTTCCAAGAACATGTTTGGAGTTGTAAAAGCTTTTGAAACAACCCTGTTTTAACCCAATCACCATGGAGCCATAAAATCTGGTACATGTGGTGATTGCTCAAGTTCTCTAGCTAAAAGTGTAAAATTGTTGTTAAATCACAGGGGTAGAAATTGTAAAATTGCATTTTACGTGGGTGACAGATGTATGTGGCAGTAAATGGTGGGGTATGTTTCTGACACTTAGAACTAAAAACCTACTCATATAAGTGGTTCAACATCACAGAAAAAAACAAGTCAAATTTGAATACCTAATGCTAGCTATTTCTTATTAGCTAACATTTCAGTTCTCTATCTGTATTTTTTAAATTACACTATAACATTAAAAAGGTAAAACTATACTTAGAAGCTTGGAAACCAAATCAGATAACTGTAGTGATATAATGTATATTGGGTGGATAATTAATTTAGTAGTTATTATAATGATGATGTAAGTACTCTTCCGCAGCAACCCAATTCTTCCAGAGAGATGCACTTTATTGACTTCCAACACAGAACAAAGTCCAAAGTCCACAGATGATAAAAATCCCACAGAGTATATAATTCAGAGACTCATTTTTCCTAGGTCTGCGCCTTCATAGTCATACACAGACAGACGATACTAAACTATAGACTGAACGCCATGTTATATTCACTAGACATTGAATGGCTGAACAATTTGATTGGCTGTCTCCATTCAGGCCTTTGATATACTTTAGTCTTTCAGACCGATAACAACCCCCAGCCGTGAACAGCTGCAGTCATAAACCACCCCAATTTGCACTCCCGCATATCAACATCAACAAGTCCCCTTAGATATGTGTAATTAGATTAGATTAACATATACCTCCTGAACACCCTTTTGAGCCCTTGGAATACCTACATTCCTAATCTTTATTCCTGCATATTAACATCAACAAGTCCCCCCTGATATATTAGCACCCCAGGAGGGAGTTTCTGCTAGGTCAACGCAAAATACTCTTTGATCTTATTGTTACCCTCTCAAGTCTATTTACCATCAATAAATACTTCTTCTATGGTCCTTTAAACAATGTACCCTTTGAAATGTTGAATTAGGTTAACAGGCCATACCTCACACACCTAGGTAGACTTGCATAAGATCAACACATCAAAGGGTCTTCAGCTGTCCCCTTGCTATGTTAAAATTCAGTTGGCTCGGACAAATCAACCATCGTCAATCATTGTCATTGTACTGTATGTGTACAAACATATAATAATATAATGTCCCACATAAATCGGTGAACATATTACAACAATAACTAGTCATAACTTTCAAAAACAGATTAGATCAAATTTAAATATTTTTTTATTAAAGTCAATGCCGTCCTGTCCCAGATACGCCTGTGACTCCCATTTCTAATGTGGACAACACAGGGACAGAAAGTAGGGCAGTGTTTCTCAACTCCAGTCCTCAAGGCGCACCAACAGGTCGTGTTTTCAGGATTTCCCTCAGATGAAACAGCTGTGGTAATTACTAAGGCAGTGAAACTAATCAAATCACTTGTGCAAAATAATGGTAGGCCTGAAAACATGACCTGTTGGGGCGCCTTGAGGACTGGAGTTGAGAAACACTGAAGTAGGGAACATTTTCTGCAATGGGATCACAGAGAAAAATAAAACATTTGCAAAAGACGTGCTCAGAATACTTTCAAGCTAGCCATCATTTAAAAAATTAACTAATCTGTTTCAACTACACAGGTTAAAACCAAAGGTTTTAGTTCCATGCATTTGCAAATAAATATAAACTCCCACTTCATGTTACATTTCATGAAGCCATCTATTCACCACTCCTCTTTAGCTAATCAGAGGAAGCCCAATATTCGTTGATAAAGTACAAAGCTTCCTGTAAATAGTTGAGCAGAACTCAGCCTGACTTCATTTTGCTCTGGTGGGGCGTGGCTTGATGGTGGAGCCGAATGGATGCTCAATCCCCTTGCTGTACTCTGCTAGTGGGTTTCTCACAGCAACCATAAACACAAGTTCCCACTCTTGAAAAACGGTTATTGTATCAACACAGAGTGGCACTGTGGATACTATATAGATACAAGGTGCCACGTCCCATTTAAATTGGAAGAAATTTGATAAGAAGAGTTTGGACTTTTTAGGCACAACAACACAAAGGTTACAAAAATATAAATTTATTTAGAGAAAATGACAAACCATGTATAAAATCACACTGATAAAATGAACCAATAAGGAGAATATAAAGCTAGATATAACCAACTTATTGCTACATGGAATCTGACAAGTAAATTTGCTGTATAGTAACGGTGAATCCAAGAGTACAGTTATATTGCAGTGAAGCAGTATCTTGCTCTACATGTTACGTGCCTTGCGTTCTTCAGGAGCGTTTGAATAAAATGAACTATAAAAACACAGGCTCACAGCTGAAAGTGATGCATACAATTAAACAGGGTGGCTGCTGAGGGGTCAGGTATTACCATCAGAAAGTGGAGATCCATCATAGACACGATCACTGTCTAAGGAATGGGAGGAGATATAGGGCCAAAGGTAAATACAGTGGGTGGTGGAAAAAAGGGAAGAAATGAGCGCTAGCACAAGTCCCCCTTTATAGTAAACATTGCCACAGATTTCAGAAGGGCCATTGATAGCAGACTCCCCCCAGAGAGAAAAGCGCCGTTGAGTACACTATCGGGTAATTTTTAACAGGGAGAACCCTCAAAAACATGCCTGTGTAGTAACACACCAGGTGTGTATGACTGCACGTTTTTGAGGGTTCTCCCTGTTAAAAATTACCCGATAGTATACTCAACTGTGCTTTTCTCTCTGGGGGGAGTCTGCTATCAATGGCCCTTCTGAAATCTGTTTCAATGTTTACTATGAAGGGGGCCTGTGCTAGCGCTCAATTCTTCTCTTAAAAAAAAAAAAAGAAGGAGTGATGATAAAATAAGCAGCCTCGATCACACACAAATCTTGTGATTTGACCTGATTTCTAGTACTACACTGTGATCCGATACAAAAAAAGAAAAAAGTTTGTAATATTGCATAGGAGTACCAGAAACTGCCTCACTGAAAAACAAAAACAAAAACAAAAAAACTATTTTAAATAAGACACCTAACTGTGTTCAAGCTCTTCATTGCCACATGTACAGCATGGTGTGATACATACTGCAGGGGGAAAAGGGAAGTACTGGTCCCAGCACTCAAGACCGCAAAGTTGACCAGTTTGCCACATTAAAGAGAAGCAAATAGGAGAGAATAGGAAGGCATGAAGAGGAGATAGGGACAAAAAATAGGAAAAAAAAAAAAAACTTAACCCCAAGAAAAAATAAATAAATATAATGATTGGTGCTTTTTATTCCTGGTTCCGGAGCTGATTAGACAGTCAATCCAGTCCTTCATAGAGAGCATCTCCGCTAGTTGCACAAGTTGCCTGGATATACCAGTTTCTATGGTGGAGGGAGTGCAGTCCTAGCTTGCCTGTTATTTCTGCGGCGTTCATAACATTCAGCAGATCCTGTTTGTTAGCGAACACTAACAATACTGCATCTCGGAGCTCGTCTTCCGCCAACATCCTCATCAACTCTTCTTGTGCTTCATTGACTCACTCCTGATCGTTGCTGTCCACCACGAAGATTAAACCTGTGTTCTGGAAGTAGTGATGCCACAGAGGCCGGATCTTGTCTTGACCACCCACATTCCACACCATAAAACTGATGTTCTTATTTTCCACCGTCTCTACGTTAAATCCTATTGTGGGGATGGTTGTGACGATTTCTCCTAGCTTCAGCTTGTATAAAATAGTGGTTTTACCTGCCGCATCCAACCCCACCATCAGAATATGCATCTCTTTCTTGCCGAAAAGGCCCTTAAAGAGGTTTACAAACATATTCCCCATGTTGGAAATGTGATAGTGTCAGGAATGGCAATGTCCCCAAGGAAAGACATTGATAGGGTTTTACCCTCACTTCCTGTTTGGCTATGTGACAGGAAGTGAATACATTTGAAGGAGAAAGCAAAATTTGGGAGGTTTTTCACCCTATCAGAGGTTCAGACACCCCCAAAAACTGGCAAGACTTCTAATCCCCAAGCAAAAATAAGAAAGGATTTCATTTAGTTTAACTTTGCAAAGACACATTCCAAAGTTCAACTGTGATGCATGTCAATGGCCCATTTAGACCTTGTTTAATAGAAAACATCAGTTGCCTTTCACTATAAACATTCCAGTCCTGGAAATCTGCATCTGCTTTACCATTAATTTCCCTAAAAATTGGGTTCCTGCAGCTAGATACACCAAATGCATCTAGATGCGCAACTGCTGTGTGCGCAGAGGTATGTACCCATGGTGCATATCTGGTTTCTGGAGGCGGTGGCCAGCACACAGGAATTACATCACACCCCTACAGGAAGTTGCTTGTATTGCTGCTAATTTTTTCCCATTGATTCTCTGAGGAAGAGATGATCCTTATTTACAAATTAAGATATTTTTTTATTTATTTTTATATGGGGTGGTGTTTGTGTGGGTGAAAACCAGAGTACCTGGAGGAAACCCATGCAGGCACAGGGAGAACATGCAAACTCCAGGAAGATGGTGTCGCAGGTGGGATTTGAACCAGTGACCCTTTTTGCTGCTAGGTGAAAGTGCTAACCACTACACCACTGTGCTGCCCTAATATATATACATATCTATAAAAGTAGGTTCTTGTGTCCACCAGCAGAGAGAAGTTGGGTAGATGCCACACTCCCGATTCTAGAGGCATAATATAGGTCTAGCACAGGGGTCTTCAAACTACGACCCTCCAGTTGTTCAGGAACTACAATTCCTATCATGCCTAGTCATGTCTGTGAATGTCAGAGTTTTAAAATGCCTCATTGGATGTGTAGTTCCGCAATAGCTGGAGAGCCATAGTTTGAAGATTCCTGACCACTCTAGCATGTCTTAAAAAAAGGTGGTTTCTCATGTGTCTTGTATAATGCCCAAGAAATATCCTTTGGAAAATACAAGTGGGTTATGGCACATCTACATTCCAAATTTGGCACTTAAGATGGTCATGCACTATGCAATCTGATTGGCCAATCTCTGTCCAACTCGATATTTAGGCAAAATAGGTAATAGGAAGACGCACTTGAACAATTAATTCAAATTATAGGAAATCAATCAGGCTCTTGCACTAAATATAGTTTATTTAAGAACTGATTGCAGTGTATGGTCACCTTTAAAGATCAAGATCTGAAAATATACATTTATTGGGTTTAGAAACACTTCTCTGTTCTTTGTAATGTATGGAAAGATTTGGGTTAAAAAAAAAAAAATTCAAAGATATATTATAAGTGATAGGAATGAGATTAGCGTCAAAAGGATTAATTAACTGAGAACACCTACTAATTGTCTAACAAGACACATCCATTGAGATTAAATTAATCAATTGGATTGGGCATGCGCTATTATTAATGAGAAAACCGCAGTTACCCTAGCGCCAGTTGCAGCTTACATATGCGGGTATTTATTATCGTTATTTGCGCTTCAAAGTGCGCCGGTTCGCATATTCGGTTAAGGACTTTTCCAGCGCACCAATTATTGTATGAACTGGTGCAGCGCATTCATCTTAGTAAATCACACACCCCCGTCTCTCTGTGTCCCAGTTCCCCCTGGAGCAGCTCTCCTCTGAGGCGTTGGTTGGTCCGGCACAAGATGGTGGATCCCGCCGGCAACAATGCCGTTTTTTTAAATTATTTTTATCTACAATGCCGGGGTCCGGCAATACATTACATCCACGAGAAGTTTTAAATAACATTTTTCCCTTTACAAATGTAATTTTGCTGATCTCATTCATAAAACTATTTATGGCTGCCGTGTAAGGAGCCTTGCATAGTGTGGGGTGTGGATTCAGCCCCCTGAGCCATGATTGGCCAAAGGCGCACTGCCTTTGGCCAATCATGGCTCTCACAGCAGAGCACACTGTGATTGGCCAAAGCATGCAGGTCAGGTGCATGCTTTGGTCAATCAGTAGCCGTCAATGCACTGCAATCTCGCAGTACATTGATGGTCTCACCATCCATTATGGTGCATTCCACAGGCGCTCAAATTTCCCGTGAACATCCCATAATGTTTGGTATTCGGGAAATGGGCGAACACCCGATGTTTGAGTCGAACTTACTTTCGACTCGAACGTCGGGCTCATCCCTACTGGCAACCCTTCTTGATCCACGTTACAAGGGTAAAGTTGCAGAACTCATCCTGCCTTCACAGATGGAGCAGAAGATGAAGCATCTTCAGGAGGCCTTGGAGAAAGGTTTGTGTAACGCATTTCCAGATCCTGGGAGGTTACAATTTCCTGGTGCTGGACAACGTGATGCTGAGGCTTCATTCAGTCAGAGGAGGAGCGGTGGAGAAGGTGGCCAGCTGACCGATGCCTTTAAACAATTTTGAAGTTATCAGCACCAAGGTCTGATCGGTTCAAGCAACCATCGACAGCATCTGCATTATATGGTGCAGGAATATCTAGGGGCAAAAACAGATTTGAAGACCTTTCCAACAGAGCATCCACTGGGTTACTGGGTCTTGAGAATGGACCACTGCCAGAGCTTGCTCAATATGCAGTTGAGCTACTAGCCTGTCCTGCATCCAGCATGCTTTCTGAACGCACATTCAGTGCTGCTGGAGGGTTTGTAACGGATCAAAGAGTGCACCTGTCCACAGACTCTGTTGATAGGCTCACATTCATAAAAATGAATGAGTCTTGGATCAGCAGCTGTCAAGCACCTGATGCTGATGTAACTGCTTGAATTTGCTATGGATCTGGGATCCCTTGAAGACTGCCTATGCTGACTATCCTATTCCTCCTCAATCTTGATGATGCTAGCTTCCAACAATATTTTTGGTTTAGGGCACCACCACCATCACTCAAGGCCCGATTTTTCTGCCCTTGTTTAACAGGGGTGTGTAATTAAAATTTTTGATCTAATATTTCACAGCAGGGCCCATTCCTGTGCCCGACAAGAGTATCTGTGAGGGGTTACAGTGTTGTGGCACCACCACACCACCCAAGGCCCATTTTTTCTAACCCTGTTTAACAGGGGCATGTAATTACTATTTGTGATATAATATTTAAATGCAGGGCCGTTCCTGCGCCCAACAAGAGTAACTGTGAGAGGTTACAGTGTTCTGGCACCACCAAAACCAAAGGCACAATTTTTCTGCCCCTGTTTAACAGGGCCATTTAATTACATTTTTTGATATAATATTTTAACACAGGGCCCGTTCCTGCGCCCAACAAGAGTAACTGTGAGGGCTTACAGTGTTCTCGCACCACCAAAACCAAAGGCCTGATTTTTCTAACCCTGTTTAAAAGGGGCATGTAATTACAATTTTTGATATAATATTTCACAGTAGGGCCCGTTCCTGCGCCTAACAAGAGTAACTGTGAGGGGTTACAGTGTTGTGGCACCACCACCACCCAAGGCCCAATTTTTCTGCCCCTGTTTAACAGGGCCATGTAATTACAATTTTTGATATAATATTTCACAGCAGGGGCTATTCCTGTGCCCAACAAGAGTAACTGTGAGGGGTTACAGTGTTCTGGCACCACCAACATCTAAGGCCCAATTTTTCTTCAGAGTATATAGGGCAGGCCATATAGTATATACAGTATACTGCTGTTCAGAGTATATAGTGGCTGGGGGCCTGGGGGACCGCCACGCTATTTTTTGTTTAGTTTTGGTGCGGGGTTCAACTTAATATCCATACCAGACCTGAATAGCTTTTTATAGCTTTTTGCTATAATAAATATCCCAATTTAAAAAAAAAATCCTCAGTTTAGGCCAATATACTGTACAGTCTTCTACATATTTTTGGTAAGAAAAAAATCGCAAAAAGTGTATATTGATTGGATTGCGCAAAAGTTATAGCGCCTACAAAATAGGTTATTCATTTATGGCATTTTTATTATTATTTTTTTACTAGTAATGGTGGCGATCTGTGATTTTTATCGGGAGTGCGACATTGCGGTGAACACATTGGACACTTTTGACACTATTTTGGGACCATTGACACTTATACAGCGATCAGTGCTATAAAAATACACTAATTACTGAGAAAATGTCACTGGCAGGGAGGGGGTTAACACTAGGGGGTGATCAAGGGGTTAAATGTGTTACCTAGGGAGTGATTCTAACTGTGGGGGGGATGGGGCTGACTAGTGAAGGAGACTGATCAGTGTTCCTATATACTAGGAACACATGATCAGTCTCCTATTCCCTGACAGGGCGTGGATCTGTGTGTTTACACACACAAATCCACATTCCTCCTCTGTGATGAGCAATTGCATGTGCCCGGCGGACATCGTGGTCATCGGCTATGTGCATCGGAAGTGGGAAGTATTTAAAATGCGAATTAAGGAAGGATTCAGGCTGGGTTCACACTGCTGACGAAACTGGCTCATAGCAGAGACCCAGTGCGTCACTGTTCACCATTTCAGGGATGAATCAGGGACAGATTTTTGCCTGAATTCAGCCCTGATATGGAGCCAAAGACATACAGGACTCCTCCGGAGCCGTCATGGAGATATGTGAACCGGCTCCATTGAGAGCTGGTCGCAAACTCCTATCATGCGAATTAGATGCGGTGAAACCCGCATCCAATTCGCATTAGCGTGAACCCAACCTTAGGGATATAGATTGGTAAAATTCTTAGCTAAAGGCTCTAGTTCTTGGGAAAACTGCTGCCTAAATGGTAGAAAATGAATACTGAAGAGATGTTTTGTACTGTTAGTGAGTTTTATTCCAAGGTAGTCTATTTTGGAATCTTTCCAAGGATAGGGGTAAAAAAGCTCCAAAAGGTTCCACAAGACCCCATCCAACCCCATGTTGATGATATGGGACTTGAATTCATTAACCTTGTAGTATGAGATCTCTCCAAATTCCGGGGCAGTTTGTATTTTCAGTAAGGAAGATAGCAGGTTGGTGACCATGAGAATGACATCTTCTTCAAATAAGCTTATTTTATGTTGTGTCTTCCCTACAGTGACTGCCAAAATGGTCAGCTACAAAGACCTAAGCAGTCGGTGTGGAGTATAAAGCAGTGATGGCCGAGAGGATTTTATTCTTAAATCCAAATTTGGACAGCACTGCTTGTAGGTAGGCCCAGTTAACTGTGTCAAATGCCTTCTCTGCATCCAGGGAGAGGAGCAGAGAAGGTGTTCGAGTACATTCTGCAAAATGTATGATATGAATCAGACACCTAGTAGCGTCTGAAGACTTCCTCCATTTTGTAAATCCTGCTTGATCTTTGTTGATAAGAGAGGGTAAAACCTCCATTAGGTGGGTTGCTATGATTTTGGGGTAAAGTTTGAGGTCTCTGTTTAACAGGAATATCGGCCTAAAATTTAGCGGCATGTCTGCAGATTTTCCCAGCTTGGGCAGAGTTATTACTAAGACTTTTAGCATTTCTTTTGGAATGCCCGAGGAGGAGGCAGTATTGTAAAACAATGGGCAAAGGTGAGGGGCTAAGGTGTCTTGGAACTGCTTATAATATTCTCCTGGCAGATCATCGGGGCCTGGTGATTTACCATTTGGAAGGGATTTCATTGCCATGGCAACTTCTGCTACTGTGAATGGGGCATTTAGAGCTTGTAGTTGTTCAAAGGAGAGAGTGGAAAGTTTAATTTGTTGTAAGAAGGTTTCTATAGATGCTGGTGTAGGGCGGGTGTGGTGGTATCATCATGAATAGTATATAGGGCTTCATAGTAACTGCTGAATGCATCAGCTATCTCTTATGGATTGGACACTTTATTCTTGGAAACTGGACGTATGATGTAGGGAATTTTGAATTTAATGCAGTGGCCTCAGATACAAAGTGCCATTGTTTACCCCGCATTGTTAGTAGTTGTAATGTTTTTGGCTTTAAGGTTGCGTTGTTGTTTCTCAAATGAGTCCAAAAGCAGGGCTCTGAGTTCCTAGTGAAGGGCCAGAAGTTTGTGTTGGATAGTTTGGCAAAGTATAGTTTGGTTAAGAGAATTTGCCTGGGCAATCTCCTACGTAATTTGATCAATGCGCTGCGTCCTCCTCTTTTTGGCCCATTAGCCCAATTTGAATAAAACAACTCTAATAAAAGCTTTGTGTGCAGTCCATAAGTTAGCAATCTGACACAGAACCAACATTATTGTGAAAGAATTCCACCAACTGGTTCTGCAGTTGATCTGCATAGGGAGAGTTTTTCATGCTGTATTAGCCCTCCAGACTTTGTGAGGTGGTGGGGATGTTTGATTGGAGATGGAGATACATGTTGATGCATGGTCAGACCATGTGATTGTTTCTATGTCAGACCTCCTAACCTTTTGCAGTAACCATTTGTCTACTAAAAAGTAGTCAATATGGTTATATGTATTATAAACAGGTGAACAAAAATTTATAACCAGGCTCTGTAATCTGGTGACAACGCCAAACATCATATAAAACATTTGTACTCCATTGGTTTTCTTGGGACCTGATGCTTTAATATATGGGGGAAGTCTCTGCATGTGCAGGTTGGAGATGTTGCAATCTTAAAGTATGTCTCTTGAATGCACAGTATAGAACACAACTGAGCTTTGGCTGCTTGCCATAGGGATGCCTGTTTGGCCAGGTGATCTAACCTGTTGGCATTTAAGTTTAAAATCTTAAGATCCATGGGGAAAAGTAAGTATGCTGGCAGACGAAGTACTTACAGGTTCGCAGGTAAGTATGGTGCAGGCAGAGGGTCTTAAGTCTTCACAAGTTGGATGAAGCAGTTTGAGTTTCTCTCTTGCAGTTAGAAGCAGTAGGACTCAATGCAGAGTTGAGTAGATCAGATAAATATGAAGTCTAGAAAACCATAACACAAACAAAGAAAAAAACAGGTAATAACTGAGAGGTGCAGCTGCCAGAGGCATAGTGTCAGGTCAACTGAGTCCAGGTGACAGATGCACCCCGTTGGGGTCAGTAGTGCACCGTAAGGTAGTGGACCCTATGGCTGACTGCTGTATATGGAGCTCTAGGTGATTTAGGAGAGCTGGTATTCTGGAGCACCAACACAGATCACTCTGGGAGCTAGATCATGAGATTTCCCAGGGCACAGAATCTAATAGCCAGCGGGTGTTCACCAGAGGCCCCTAGTGGTGGGGATGGATTTAGCTGCAGTCTGGCTTCAGGATGCGACCCCCAGGGCCTCCCAGCTCACGCTCACGGTAGAGTACAGGAAGGTAGAGAGGAAGCAGCAGACTGTGACAACAAAGGATAGTCAGGAGGTAGCCAAAGGTCAGGGCAACAAGCAGGTAAGGATAGTCAAGGAACACGCCAAGGTCAGGATATGAAGCAGACAAGGACAGTCAAGAACAAGCCAAGATCGGTAACTAGAATCAGACGTAGAACAAACAGCAAGGAGCACGTGAAAGCCAAACACACAATATTGATCAGCAGGGCTGGCTTGCAGTGCACAGGTTAATATAGTGTTCCCTGATAGGGCTTGGGGTGGACCCATGCCTTGAGGAAAGATTACTTAAGCAACTCGATGAAGGGCAGCTGGTCTCTCAAGCTGAACACATGGAGAAGTAAGCTGACAAACATTACTGCGGATCCATGACAGTACCCCCTTCTTACGAGGCATCCCCTGCCTGGGCCGAGGCTTAGAGTGAAACCTCAGATGAAACATCCTCAACAGACGAGATGCAAAGACCTCAGATGCAGTGATCCAAGGCCTCTCCTCAGGACCAAACCCTTTCCAATGCACGAGGTACTGAAGAATGCCTCTACAGAGCCGAGAATCCAGAATTTGACTAACCTCGTACTTCTGATTATCCTCCGAAACCGGGGCTGTGGTAGGGAGAGGAACAAGTTTGAAACAAACTGGATTCAGTTTAGAGGTTATAGTTTACGGACCAATGAATCTTGGGGCAAACTTCAGAGAAGGAACTCAGAGCTTGATGTTCCTGGTGGATAGCCAGACTCTGTCACCTGGCTGTAGAGAAGGCGGTTTACGCCTGCGACAGTCGGCAAAGCCTTTGAATTTGTCAGCAGCTGCCCGGAGGGAATCATGAACGTCAACCAAAATGGAATTGAAAGACTCCTGAGCCGTAGCCAAAGCTGGAATGTCTGGAGAACAGGGAACAGTGTTTTCCATAAACTGTGAAAAAAGGGTGTCTTCTGAAAACTGGTATTTACATGATTGTTGTGAGAGAATTCTGCCCACAGGAATAGAAAGGACCAATTGTCATGATCAGCAGAGACTAAGGTGTGGAGAAAGACCTCTAACTCCTGATTAACCCTCCCAGTCTGTCTATTGGATTGAGGGTGGTAAGAAGAGGAAAAATCAAGACAATATTGAGGGATTGGAAAAAGCTCTCCAGAAAAGAGATGTAAATTGTATTCCCCTGTCAGGAACAATATGAGAAGAAACCCATGGAGGTGGAAGATTTCTCGAACAAAAATGGGAACCAAAGCAGAGGCAGAAGGGAGGCCAGGAAAAGGAACAAAATGAGCCATCTTGGAGAACCAATCGATTATCACCCAAATGACCGTATTATTCTCAGTCAGTGGGAGATTGGTGATAAAATCCATGGCAATGTGAGACCAGGGCTCCTTAGGAATGGGCAAGGGCATAAGAAGACCAGCAGGGGTTTGTATGGAGGATTTAGACTGAGCACAGACATGACAAGCCTTAACGTAGTCTTTGACATATGAGCGGAGATTAGGCCACCAGTAGTGGCGACTGATGAGCAGGAAGGATCAGAGGAACCAAGCATGACCTGCCACCTTGGAGTCATGTCCCCAATGGAGGATTTTAGCTCTTAGTTCAGTGGGGCCGAAGGTCTTGCCAGGAGGAATTTTTGACTCCAGGGTGGTAGAATGGGCAACAATGCATGAGGTTGGAATGATTGGCTCAGATTCAGGGGTGAGCTCCTTGTCCAAAGTGTCAAATGACCTAGGGAGTGCATCAGCACGACTGTTGCAGGGACCAGGTTTGTACGTAATCGTGAAATTAGAACAGGAAAAGAAAATACTCCACCTGGCCTGTCTGAGATTCAGAAGTTTAGCATTATGTAAGTACTGTAGATTCTTATGATCAGTAAAAATCTTTATTGAGTGAGGGGGACCCTCCAAGAGATGACGCCACTGCTCTAATGCCAATTTAATTGCCAGAAGTTCCCGATCACCAATAGCATAATTTCTCTCTGTCTGAGAATTTTTTTTGGAGAAGAACGCATATGGTTGACATCTCTTCTCAAAGGATTGAAGAAGCACAGCTCCCACCCCCATTGAAGCAGTGCATCCACTTCAATAAAAAAATGGATCCCTAAGATTAGGTCTCCTCAAGAAAGGTCCAGAGACAAAGACCTGTTTCAGGTCGTAAAATGCAGAGACAGCTTCAGGGGGCCAGTCCTTGGCATTCGCACCCTTCTTGGTCAAGGCAATAATAGACGCAGATATAAACAAAAATCAACCAGCGCGGACCAAAGCCTAACTAAAAAGCAGCTGTGATACTGAGGGTAAATTTATCAAATCCCATAAAATAGCATATAGAAAAAGCAGTACAGCGCATAAAATAAAGATATGAATGTAAAACTAAAGTCCAACATGAACAAATTGCAGGCAATATTCCAGTGATTCCTCCAGTGACTCAGGTGACATAAGAGAAACGAAAGGTGACTGTAGTGACACACATGGACCTCCACCTTCGGTGACACCAGCTGCTCACCTCAATAGATGGACCCCTGAGTAAATCAGTCAGGTCAAAATCAGCGGTTCCCTCACAGGGACAATACCATAGGAGGACAGCAACAGCAGCAGCAGCGGCTTAGAAATATCAGCTCTCAGTGATCAGCATACAGGCAGATATTCACATGTAAAAAATTAAGAAAGGATCTAGTGCTCTCTGTATAGTGCTAAAACGATTTATTAAAAGATATGCAAAGGCACTCACATTACAATGCACTGTACCCCAGTGCGGAGGATGAAAGTATGGATGGAGTGGATGTCCCAGTACAGGATGGACGAGCGGAGAGCGCGGGTGACGTCACGATCGGAGCACGTACACGGATGCCGTACGCGTTACGTCCCTCAAAGTGGGCGGGACTTCCTCAGCGGCGACGGCTGAACGTGAGAACACCATTTATATGCAAGTCCGCTCCTCCCCATCAACCAATGGGCTCAGATGTGTAACCTTCTCTATGGTAACCCAGTCTAACTACTCAGAAACAGGAAGTGACTTCATAAGCTCCTCCCGAGCAACCAATAGGCTTGAATGTGCCCATCACTATAGTAACCAGGGTCAAAACATTCAAACCAGGAAGTCACTATCTGCATGAAATAGCCATGGATCTATGAATAAAAAGCTGATATTAAAAAGCCTATAGTAATATGCCACAAGGACACAGCCATACAGCTACTAGAATAAAATAAAACATAAATACAAATTGTAAAAATATGCAAAAAAGTATAATTATTAAAACAATCGGTGTAAACCCCATGCTTCCGCTCGACATCCTGGGTCATCCAATCCATTAATGCAAAGTACATATGAAATTAACATTTTAAATTAATGAAAAACTTTACAGAAAGCAATTACTAGCGATCAGAGATGAAGCAGTTAACATCGAACTCGACGTTCAAGCCCCCCGGAACAAGAACCTTAGTCTCATGGATCCAATGAGATTCTCTACGACTTATTTGGCGTAGAAAATTGCCCCCCCTCCAATGTTTATCAACTCTCTCTATACCCCAGAAGCTTAAACCCCTGGGGTTTTGGTTGTGTACCAGTTTAAAATGCTTTGAGACGTTGTGTGTTTTTATCCCTTTTTTAATATTTTGACATGTTCCCCTAAGCGAACATGTAAAGGGCGGGATGTCCTACCAATATATTGTAAGCCACACTCACACTGTAACATGTAGACAACCCCGATCGTGGTACACGTTATGAGTTGTTCTATTTTGTATTCTTTACCTGTGGAGGTGGCTTTAAAACTTTTGCGTTTTTTATTATTGCACTTGGAATGCCTGCAGGCTGTGCACCGCCCACAGGCATAAAATCCTGAAAGAAAGGAAAAAAGTCTACTTTCAGAATGTACTGGGGGATCCACTACGCCAGGGGCTAGGCGATCACGTAAAGATGGAGCCTTTTTATAAATAAACAATGGACGAGGTGGCAACAGGGGACCCAGCACACGATCCTGTTTGAGAATTGACCAATTCTTTGAAACAAGTTTTTCAAATTGCTTGTGCTGGATGTTAAAATTCAGTACCATTTTAAAATTCGAAACATCTGAGCCAGTGGGGAGTTGTCATCACAAATCATGGCTCTGTAACATCCCCAGGGGACAATTTGTCAGACTCAGACGGAACTGCACACGAGATAGTGATTTCCTCTCTCAATCTGCCTTACTTTCATCTAGGTTTGTAGAAAAAGGATATGATACACATACATTAAGCAGTGAGGTTGAGAGGGTTATGGCTATGGACAGGACCTCTTTGATATCCGATAAGATCAAGGACACTGGCTCAGATGTTTCGAATTTTAAAATGGTACTGAATTTTAACATCCAGCACAAGCAATTTGAAAAACTTGTTTCAAAGAATTGGTCAATTCTCAAACAGGATCGTGTGCTGGGTCCCCTGTTGCCACCTCGTCCGTTGTTTATTTATAAAAAGGCTCCATCTTTACGTGATCGCCTAGCCCCTGGCGTAGTGGATCCCCCAGTACATTCTGAAAGTAGACTTTTTTCCTTTCTTTCAGGATTTTATGCCTGTGGGCGGTGCACAGCCTGCAGGCATTCCAAGTGCAATAATAAAAAACGCAAAAGTTTTAAAGCCACCTCCACAGGTAAAGAATACAAAATAGAACAACTCATAACGTGTACCACGATCGGGGTTGTCTACATGTTACAGTGTGAGTGTGGCTTACAATATATTGGTAGGACATCCCGCCCTTTACATGTTCGCTTAGGGGAACATGTCAACAATATTAAAAAAGGGATAAAAACACACAACATCTCAAAGCATTTTAAACTGGTACACAACCAAAACCCCAGGGGTTTAAGCTTCTGGGGTATAGAGAGAGTTGATAAACATTGGAGGGGGGGCAATTCTCTACGCCAAATAAGTCGTAGAGAATCTCATTGGATCCATGAGACTAAGGTTCTTGTTCCGGGGGGCTTGAACGTCGAGTTCGATGTTAACTGCTTCATCTCTGATCGCTAGTAATTGCTCTCTGTAAAGTTTTTCATTAATTTAAAATGTTAATTTCATATGTACTTTGCATTAATGGATTGGATGACCCAGGATGTCGAGCGGAAGCATGGGGTTTACGCCGATTGTTTTAATAATTATACTTTTTTGCATATTTTTACAATTTGTATTTATGTTTTATTTTATTCTAGTAGCTGTATGGCTGTGTCCTTGTGGCATATTACTATAGGCTTTTTAATATCAGCTTTTTATTCATAGATCCATGGCTATTTCATGCAGATAGTGACTTCCTGGTTTGAATGTTTTGACCCTGGTTACTATAGTGATGGGCATATTCAAGCCTATTGGTTGCTCGGGAGGAGCTTATGAAGTCACTTCCTGTTTCTGAGTAGTTAGACTGGGTTACCATAGAGAAGGTTACACATCTGAGCCCATTGGTTGATGGGGAGGAGCGGACTTGCATATAAATGGTGTTCTCACGTTCAGCCGTCGCCGCTGAGGAAGTCCCGCCCACTTTGAGGGACATAACGCGTACGGCATCCGTGTACGTGCTCCGATCGTGACGTCACCCGCGCTCTCCGCTCGTCCATCCTGTACTGGGACATCCACTCCATCCATACTTTCATCCTCCGCACTGGGGTACAGTGAATTGTAATGTGAGTGCCTTTGCATATCTTTTAATAAATCGTTTTAGCACTATACAGAGAGCACTAGATCCTTTCTTAATTTTTTACATGTGAATATCTGCCTGTATGCTGATCACTGAGAGCTGATATTTCTAAGCCGCTGCTGCTGCTGTTGCTGTCCTCCTATGGTATTGTCCCTGTGAGGGAACCGCTGATTTTGACCTGACTGATTTACTCAGGGGTCCATCTATTGAGGTGAGCAGCTGGTGTCACCGAAGGTGGAGGTCCATGTGTGTCACTACAGTCACCTTTCGTTTCTCTTATGTCACCTGAGTCACTGGAGGAATCACTGGAATATTGCCTGCAATTTGTTCATGTTGGACTTTAGTTTTACATTCATATCTTTATTTTATGCGCTGTACTGCTTTTTCTATAAATAATAGACGCAGCAATGGAAGAGTAATTTTAAATGAACTGCCTATAATAATTGTGAACCCAAGAAAGCGTTGTGTGGCCTTGAAGCTAGCAGAAAGAGGTCAGTTGGTAATGGCAAAGACCTTTCCAGGATCCATACGAAAACCCAAACTCGAGACAAAGCATCCCACAAACAGGACCGCAACATTCAAAAGAACATTTCTCCAGCTTGGCATACAGATTATTCTCTTTAAGGCGCTGAAGTACAGTGCAGACATGGTTTCTGTGGACAAGCAGATTTTCTGAAAAGATGAGAATGTCATCCAGATAGATGACAACAAACTGATACAGCAGATACATGAAGATTTCATTGACAAAGTTTCGGAACACAGTTGGGGCATTACACAAACTAAAAGGCATAACCAAGTATTCATAATGCTCATCTCTAGTGTTAAACACAGTTTTTCATTTGTCACCTTTCCGTATCTGAATCAGATTGTATGCACCTCTGAGATCCAACTTGGTAAAAATGGAGGCACCTTTCAACCTGTCGAATAGCTCAGATATTAAGGTTAAGGGGTATCGATTTTTGATAGTCACCGCATTTAAACCTCAATAGTCGATGCACAGTCTCATGGTACCTTCCTTTTTGCCAACAAAAAAAGTACCCTGCTCCTGCAGGCGATGAGGATTTCCGGATGAAACCTCTCTCTAGATTCTCGGCGACCTACTCTGACATGGCCTGGGTCTCTGGGATGGACAGAGGGTAGGTACGACCCCTGGGCAGAGTTGCTCCGGGAACAAGGTCAATAGCACAGTCAAACGATCCCTAAAGACATTTTAATAGGGAGAGTCTGGAAGCTGATAGGGCTCCCTGGGATAACAGTGCCATCAATTGCCGAGACTAACAGTGGCGTAGTGAGGGGCAAAAGGGTATTAGACCTGAAAATTTCCTGGACGAAGCGAGCAGGAGTCATGAAAATGACCCTTGCCCCCACAATAGAGACACAAGCCCAGGGTTCTGCGCCTATCGCTTTCTTTGGGGGTTAGTCTGGTCCGACCCAGCTGCATAGGTTCCTCAGCAGGCAGAAGATGCTCCACAGGATGAAGGGAGGGGAGCTCAGACTAGCTAGGGCCCAGGGAGTGCTGGCGTCTTTTTTCTAGGGACCTCTCCTGAGAATGAATATCGATCTGGTTACACAAGGAAATTACATCGTCCAGACAGGCGAGGATGGCTCTTCCAGCTAATTCGTCTTTCACTCAGTCAGAGATGCCATATAAAAAGATTGCAACTAAGGCCTCTTTGTTCCAGCTCAATTCAGCTGTGAGGATTTGAAACTGAAGAGCATATTGTCCCACTGAAGAAGATTCTTGGCAAAGACATAAAAGGGCACTGGCCACTGAAGAAACCCGAGCTGGTTCCTCAAAGATGCTTCAAAAGAGCTTCAAGAAGTCTGACAGGCTGGAAACCACAGGATCATTCTTCTCCCACAGGGGAGCAGCCCAGGCTAAAGCTTCACAGAAGCGTAGGGAAATAATATAGGCTACCTTTGCCCAATCAGACGGGAAGTTTCGAGGCTGGAGTTCAAAATAAATGGTGCATTGGCTGAAGAATCCCTTGCAGGCCTTGGAGTTCCCAAGGAAAAAGAATGGAGCTGGCAGTTGTAGTGAATGTGTGGCTGCGACTGTACCCAGAATAGGTACAGCTGCTGATTGTAATTGAGGTTGCTGACTTGGGGTTCCCAAGGAGGCCTGAAGCTACGCGAAGCCAGATCCTGGAGGAATCACATCACCTGAGTCTGATTCGATTCCTGGGTCTGAAGACTATGCCCTGCAATGGATCATCTGCGGGTAGCTGTACGTCAGCCAGGTCCATGGCTGATCAAACTGTCAGGTCACCTGAGTCCAGGTTACAGAAGCATCCTGTTGGGGTCAGGAGTGCACCGCAAGGTAGTGGACCCTACGACTGATTGCTGTGGATGGAGCTCTAGGTGATTCAGGAGAGCAGGTATTCTGGAGCACCAACACGGATCACACTGGGAGCTAGAGCATGAGATTTCCCAGGGCACGGAATCTAAGAGCCAGCGGGTGTCCACCAGAGGCCCCTAGTGGTGGGGATGGATTTAGCTGCAGTCTGGCTCCAGGTAGCGACCCACAGGGCCTCCCAGCTCATGGTAGAGTACAGGAAGGTAGAGAGGAAACAGCAGACTGCGACAACAAAGGATAGTCAGGAGATAGCCAAAGGTCAGGGCAACAAGCAGGTAAGGATAGTCAAGGTCAGGATATTAAGCAGACAAAGACAGTCAAAAACAAGCCCAAATCGGTAACAAGAATCAGACGTAGAACACACACCAAGGAGCACACTGAAGCCAAACACACAATATTGATCAGCAGGGCTGGAATGCACTGCACAGGTTAATATAGTGCTCCCTGATAGGGCCTGGGGTGGAGTCATGCTTTGAGAAGAGATTACTTAAGCAGCCAGGTGAAGGGCAGCTTGTCTCTCAAACTGAACACATGGATAGGTAAGCTGACAGACAAACATTACTGAGGATACATGACACATAGTAGTTGCATGTTGAAGTGGGGGGATAAGTTCAAATGGCCAATACAGGTTGGCTGGTGGCCCAAAGCAGGGGGGGTCTCGCTTAAGGAGAGCAGCAGTAAGGTGGATGCTAGGCAAGATCATCTTGGTCAATGACAGGAACAGTTGCTGGAGGTGTGTCAAGTTGTCGCAAATGTCTCCAGATTTTTTGGGGTCCTGTTGCTGGGGATGATTCAGAGATTATATTCCATGTGTAGGGTAACGCAAGACCTTCTTCCATGGAGGTGATGGAATGAGAGGACCCATTGTGGTCGACCATAAGCTTGGAAGGCTGTTTCCATTTGTATTCGATCTTTGGATTCATATATTACTATACTAGCCTTAGCTGTTACATTTTCTTTCTTTTTTTCATTATCCTTTGTATATTTCTTTCTTATCTCAAATAAAAAAAAATCTTGAAGTAAAAATCTTGCTCTGGCAGCAGATGTCAAGTCCCTATACCCCTGCTGGAACATAGGGCTGTGTACTGTATGTATACAGTATTCTAAATGCTAGATACCATTTTTAAAGCATTGATATCAGGTGCAGCAGTTTACAAAGAAACAATTTTTTGTATAGTTTTTATTGAATTAAAGACAAGACATATAAAAGATATGTAACAAGCAATATAGCGGACGCAGCCATCAATGCTTATAAGGTAAAATATGAATATAAGGTACATAAATCAACACAACATTTGAGGGAAAGCAAATGCCAGATACAAAAACAGAGAGAGAGAGGGAAATACAAGAAAAGTAATAAAGAAAGAGCTAAATCCAAGTTTTCAGAACAGCATTTCAAAGCATAGTCATATTCATGAGCTATCAATAGTTACATCCAGGATAAAAGACTAGGGGTGCATGATATTACTGCAAAAATGTTCTATATATTTAAAGAAGAGTACCATTCGACCCAAGGTTTCCATGATGTTTCAAAAATATGGAAGGAATCGGATTGCAAAGCTTGTGATTTTTCATACAAATAATGTTAGTGGGAAATATTCACAGCTTCAGACAAAATGGGGACCAGATCCTGCTTCCAATGTCTCGTAATTGTTATTTTAGCAGATAACAAAATATTAGTCATAATTTTCTGGAATTTTCAGGATTGAAAGGGGTTAGAAAACCTGTGACAGTAGAATGATTTGGAATATTTTCTGCTGCTGCGGATATTATTACAAGACCACAATTTATGCATAAGTGTGCCTGTGGAGCCGCCACCTCACCAACATAGAGGCAGGTTGGTGTCAAACATCTTATCTAGCTTATATGGGGTGAGGTATTATCTAGTTAAAACTTAGGGCCAAACCCTAGTGGTGCACAAATTACTTGACTGAAAAGTTATACCTTATCCCTCATAGCTATTGGGAATTAGAAAGAGGGGTTTGGAAATCTGTTTCTCATAATCAAAGAGCTAGTTTTTAGTCAAATTCACCCTTCTGTTGTGAAATGTTACATAAAAATTAAGTACCTTTAGTGGGTTTCACAGGGTTGGTAAAGAATGGCCACACCTTTGGATGTAGATTTATTGAGGGGATTGGAGAGGACAATAAGAAATGATGAATACAGAGTAAACTGAGTGCGGTGCTGTGCAGTGCAGTGCGGTGCAGTAGGTTACATTTAGTTATGAGAATTTCTGTTGATCAAGGTGAGCCTTGTAATAAGAGGTCTTCAACCCAGTAGATTCTGTAACGGTCCCAGTTGCTTAATGTTAGGTCTGGGATAATTTGTGTTAATACAGCCAAAGGGAATTTAATATCAGGCCATACTCCTGAACTGGCAGTGGAATGGGTAATTTTCCTCCATGCTAAGATAGATGCTCTGGTAGTAAGTGGCAAGGAGCATAGTTCAAGTTATCTGTTTCATTTATCCCCTTCTCTACAGCAAACAGTGCCGCATCAGATGGACTAAACCAGTGTTTTAACTGGTCTAAGTGGACAGCAGAGTGGTAGTCTTGTAGATCAACCATGCCCATTCCACCTACTGACCTGCGCTTTACTAAATGGCCACATAAATTGTGTGAGGAGGTTTGTGAGGACCTTCAGGTATTATTTCAGAGAAGGAATGTGTAACAATCTAAATAAATATAGAATCTGGGGTAAAACCTGAATTTTATAGGCCACCAGTCTCCCTACCCATGATAATTCTACTTGAGCCAGTTGGTTAAGCTCCTCTTCTACTTTGGTTTGAAGAGGTTTGTAATTCAACTCCATCAATGAGGCACTCTTATGCCCTGTACACACGGTCGGATTTTCCGACAGAAAATGTGTGATAGGACCTTGTTGTCGGAAATTCCGACCGTGTGTGGGCTCCATCACACATTTTCCATCGGAATTTCCGACACACAAAGTTTGAGAGCTTGCTATAAAATTTTCCGACAACAAAATCCATTGTCGGAAATTCCGATCGTGTGTACACAAATCCGATGCACAAAGTGCCATGCACGCTCAGAATAAATTAAGAGATGAAAGTTATTGGCTACTGCTCCGTTTATAGTCCCAACGTACGTGTTTTACGTCACCGCGTTTAGAACGATCGGATTTTCCGACAACTTTGTGTGACCGTGTGTATGCAAGACAAGTTTGAGCCAACATCCGTCTGAAAAAATCCATGGATTTTGTTGTCGGAATGTCCGATCAATGTCCGACCTTGTGTACAGGGCATTAGAAGTGAGTGTTATGCCACGTACACACGTTCGGAACTTTCGTCGGAAAAAGCCATGATGGTTTTTCCGCCGGAATTCCACTCAAGCTTGTCTTGCATACACACGGTCACACCAAAGTCCGACCGTCCAGAACGCGGTGACGTACAACATGTACGACAGGACTAGAAAAGGAAAGTTCAATAGCCAGCGTGCCACCCTTTGGGCTCCTTCTGCTAATCTCGTGTTTATCTCATGTTAGTAGAGGTTTGGAGAGAGATGATTCGCCCTTTTCAGACTGTTGCTTTTTCAGATCATTTTACTGCTGTTCAGTTTGTGCTTGTGGGTTTATCTGGTTTTCAGTGCATGAAGTCAGTTCGTATCTGTTTTTTAGTGCTTTCTTGTCCGCTCGTTACTGATTTTCAGCTCGCTCTTCACAGGCCTTGCTGTTCTTCAGTGTGTTCTGTTTAGTTCGTTCTGACCAGCCGACTGTTGTGGGTATGTGCTCGTCATAGTGTTCATGCTGTGTGGGGGCTTGGTGTTGGGCTTCTAGCTTTGACCCAAGCCCAGTCCATGAACAGGGCGAGGAGGAGTACATGGACCAAGAATTGGTTGCTCCAGCGTGACCAATTCTCTCATATGCCTTTGTTGCCGGAGATCTAGGAGAATAACCCTGATGATTTCAGGAATTATCTCCGGATGATGGACCCTATTTTTCAGTTTGTTGGCTTTGCTGTCCCCTTATATCAGCAGGCAGGACACCTGCATTCGGCAAGCCATCACCCCCAGAGCAGAGGCTAGTTGCCACATTGTGGTACTTGGCGACTGGGAGAAGTCTACAAGACCTCAAGTTCTCGACAGGCATCTCCCCCCAGGCTCTGGGGATCATTATTCCAGAGGCCTGTTCTGCTATTATTCAGGCCCTGCAGAAGGACTATATTAGGTAAGATTTTTCCTTTAACATCACATTATGTTTGTATTTAATGTTTGCTAATATATTGTATTTCTTTCATCATTCCCTAATTACCATGATTGTAATATGCTGCGAATGTCCCCTTTGTTCTCATGCATGCTGGAATTTTTAAAAGTTTGTTTTTTATCCTTCATGCATATTTGCCTTCACTAACCTCCCCAGCATGCTATCCTGGGCCCATATCTACCTCGCCTAGTCACTTAATGTATTTTGTCAGCTCCATTGTAGTGCTTTACCCTAAACACCCCCTAAAATGTGTCCAAATGTTATTTGAGTCCTTAAATTCAGGCAGAGTGCCAGAGGATTTTTTTGCCAAACCTATACACACTATACCTACCTCTTTTGTGTTCAGATGTATGGATGAATGCCCTAAAGCATGTAGTGAAAGGGCCTGCCTGAATACTTTCAAATGGTACTGTTTAAAGTTTTGTTCTCCTATTATCTTGATAGGTAATTTCAGACTGTAAAAATGTGCTTCCATTTGTACAGTGTGTATTCATATTTTTGTGTCACGACACTTTTTACCTGTCCAGTGGGCTGCCAATAATGTAAGTAAGGAGGGGCTGGCCAAAGTAACACACATTATTTATGCATTCAGCTTTCAATGAATTTGAGAGGGTTACCTGTCCAAAACATACCCCCCACCTAAAATATTTCCAAGGGGCCATCAGAGGGAGTGAGGAATCTGATAAGTGGGCCTTATATTTTTGCCTTTAAATACTCCTTAAAATAAATGTTATACTGATGTTGGCCAAGAATGTTTGTGTCTAATCTGCTTGCAATGTTTAAGTGCAAAATTAAAACTATTTTTTTTCTTGTTTGACTCCACAGTTTCCTTCAACGCCACAGGAATGGCAGACTGTGGCTTCCCAATTTGCTGAGCGGTGGGACTTTCCTAACTGCGATCGATGGGAAGCACGTCCACATCATCCCACCACCCCATTCGGGGTCATACTATTATAATTACAAGGGGTTTAATAGTATTGTGTTGATGGTGGTGGTGTCGGCGATATATGCGTTTTTATATGTGGACTTGGGGAGGAATGGACAGATGTCAGATGGTGGAGTATTTGCCCGGACCAAGTTCTATTGATGTCTCGAGAGTGGTGGCTTGGGATTGCCACCTCTGGAGCAGAACGTGGAAGGACTGCCATTTGTCTTCATCGCAGATAAGGCATTCGGTCTGGGTGACCATGTGATGGGGCCATTCCCCCAGAGGACCCTCACCCCAGAGAAGAGGGTTTTTAATTACCGGCTGGCCAGAGCCAGAAGAGTCGTGGAGAATGCGTTTGGGATCCTGGCCAGCCAATTCTGCCTATTTCAAACAGCCATAAATATGGCAGAAAACAAACTAAACCATATCATTTTATGTTGCTGCATCCTGCACATTTTTTTAAAAAGACATAATGCAAGTTATGTTGCCTCTGTTGAACCTGAGGCCTGACTTTCAGAAACTCCAATGACGACCCTGGAAGCTGGCCATCCTGGCTTGTCCCCCCCAAAGTGCCCGTGAAGTTCAAGAAAAATATGTAGAATATTTTACGGGTAGGGGGGCCATTTCTATGCCAGCACATTTTGAATACATTTTCTCTTTATCAGATCAAATCTTGATTTTCATTTACTGCTTTGGTTTATTTTTGCTGTCTCCTAGGTTCTCCCAGTACAGTAGTGCCAAGTGGTTTTTCCATTATTAAATAACACCCATTGTCACTGTAAACACCAACTTAACACAAAAAATGGTATTCATCATTGAAAGAAGAAGCCGCACATTGTTGAGTATAAAACCTTTTACTCCGTGCACCTTCACATGTGCGTTTTATAAAACATTTGGCGGTAAACACATTTTTTTTTCAAAGTTTTACCTTGAAATTTATGAAAAAATACAGAAACAGGCATGTTTACAAACATCACATACACAACTCTGGAACTTACAAAGTTCAACATTGAAAAAAAGAAGGCAATATCAGACATTTTATAGTGTGAAAAAGGTCTTGATCTTGCCTTCATCAGATGGGGTGAAATCCATGTAAAAGCCAAATTTAGAATATGCACACAAATTGTGAGTCAAAATGGGGATTTCCTTTCTTTCCCATACCTAATGTCAACATGTGCTATTTCCCATCATGAGGGATCAATGTTTTGAGGGTGCAACCACTTCCTCTTGCCTACTGGAGTTGGGAGGAAGTGGTTGCACCCACAAAACGCGTACATTGAAATCCCCTGATGGCCAATAGCACACGTTGACACACTGTGCGCATCTTCCAAATTTGGCTTTTAAACTGTATTAAAACTTTAGATACATTTTTATTAAAAAAAAATTTAAAAAATTCCAGGAATCTTTTTAACTTCAATATGTTTTTATTAAGGTTTTTACAAAGAAAAAGTAATAGGAACAGTAAAATAAAGTACAATCAATAATTGTTGTCTTGTATTAGTACTTCTTAAGGTAACAGTAATTAACAGCATTAAGTATTGGTGATATCCTGTTATTTTTTTAGCAGGTCACATCGTGTCCTTGGTGGGCCCTACCTACTTATGCAATTGGTCCTGTGTGGACAACATATTGATAAAAAAATGAGATATGAAGAATAAAACAAAAGGAATAATAGCTAAAATAACTAACATAAACCAACAATATATGGATATGTCCTTTGACCAGCCTTTATGTGAAGGGTTGCTGTGGAAATCAGCCTAAACCTGTTGCATCATACTATTATAGATTATTTAATTCTTCCCAAAAAATCTGAGGCCTACATTTAGAGGATACCATGTTAGCCAGGTACTCCATATTTTAGAAACCTTTTTGTGATTACCACAACTCCGAGCAAATTGTGTTTCATAGGCACTATGTGTGTTTATTATGTATAGAGTTTCCGCTATGGGAGGTGGTTCAACTCCAGGAATCTTTTTAGGATTTAAATTCTCCCTACATCAATCATGTTCTTCAGTCTTTGTTCAATCTCCTTGGTTTTTTCTTTGATAATATCCAAATCACGACTACAAAACATGATTTCCTGGATAATCCTTTAGGCACTGTCACTGGTGAAATGACTGGATTTTGGTACCACAACCTGAACATCACCTAAAATAAAAATACACACCATGTATTAAAAACATTTATTACCTGAATCTGTGGTGTCCGACACTGACCTGTTGTGGTGCCAAATTCGAGCACTTCTTCCACCTCTCCTTCCTCCACATCCGGAGGTACCACAATACTCTGCTCCCCTTCTTCAATTATCATGACCAAATGCCAAACATGCCAAACCCTGTATCTGGCAAAAACATGGTATTTAGTTGGCAAACGAACGATATTTACTACGACCGATTACTGTGCTCACGAACATGAAAGTAGTCATTTTAAACTGTTCAACAGTAAAGAAATGCACATGGAGCAGCATGCAAGTAATAATAAGAATAGGAACACACGACAAGTACTTATGTTTTAGAAGCACTTTCTTGATCCTTCTATACTGATCCTGCTCCCTTAATTTGAGGTCCGACCAGCGTTTCCTCAATTGCTCCTTGGATCGTTGTAACCCAAAATTCTGGTGCAGACTCTTCACAACCTTAGTCATGATCTTGGCCTTTCTCACATTTGGGTTTAGGTACGGTCCATACTTCCCATCATAGTCGGCCCTCTTCAATATGTCGACCATCTCCACCATCTCTTCAAAGGACATATCTGAGGCCTTCAATCTCCTCCTCCTGGATCGGGATGTTTCTTGCTCCGGGCTTTCCTCCTTGTTGTTGCTATTAAGCACCTGCTGTGTCTCCACCATGTTCCTCTCCAACTGCGACGAAAGAGACGGGGAGGGGAATATTCAATATTCAATAAAGAATGTCAGGGGCGGGCGACGCAGGTGTAGTTTCACACATGCGCGGTGTATATAAAGCGTAACACGCGTGCGTCGTACGTACGATCTGTGAGCGGAGGAAGGAGGAATGGAAGTGACGAACATAATAACGAAGGTAACATTTTAACTTGGGACATGAATGGCCTATACTTATTCTAGATTAAGGCTTATAATTGAAGAGCCCAGAAGCAGCCCGGTATAGTATTTTTAAACATATTTTTTGCGGGAAAATAATTGTTGTTAACTAGATGTTATTATTGATAACAAATGATTTACCAAAAACTGTTTTACATATCAATAAACGGTAGGGACCAAAAATTATTGGGACAAGAATGAAAAATGCTGGGCTCAGAATGATAGTCTTTTCTATTTATTAACATTTAATTTGCAACAGTCATGAGCTGAAAATTGTGTGTGATTGATGAACCAAAAACTAAAACTACAGTATGTCCCTTTTTCAAACACAGGAAGACCTCAGCCAGGACGAGGCTCTGGAATGTGGCACACAGGAGTAGGTGGGGGGAAGTGTCAGCCAGGAGGTGGGGGTTAGTGTCAGCCAGGAGGTGGCAGGGCCCAGTCTCACCCAATCCCAGGTCTCTCCCCTCAACTTTCCACCCAAAAGGCCCAGGAAGGGGAGGAACGTGGAGGAGGCAGCACTTGTCCTCATTAAGGACACTAATGACGCCCTGAAAGCCACCCTCAATGTTGTAGAGGCCTATGGCATCTATATAGCCTCAAATTTGCAGCAAATGATGGAGGGCCCACGTTGCTAATGGGAGAAAATCATTTTTGAGGCCATCCATAAGGGGTTGAGTGGCCAAATGACAGATGACATCCACTTATGTACGCTCGCCCATCCTCCTCCTCCTCCTGCCACAAGTTCACCTCCAGAGCCACAGCCTGCAGGAAAGGCTGCAAGGAAGACTGCAGGGAAGGATGCAGGGCAGCGTGGAGGGAAGGTTCCACTGAAGACAAGAAAGTGATTGCCTGGCTTCAGTCTGGTCTGACAGAAGACGCAGGCTGTGGTAGTACCACAGCCTGGGAACATATATGTCATCTTCTGCTGTTCGTGATCTCTGGGAGTCCTGGACCAGATTGTATTCCCTTATATATGGACTTCTCAAGCTACCAATTTTTTTATCCACAGAGTTGAGGTCTGCCCTGGGGGCCAAAGGCTTCGCAAATTCCAGCTGTTTCTCCAGCGTTGCCTTCCCTCTTTATTTTGTTATTATGAGCCTGAATAAATGGAAATCTTTTTGTATGAAAATACTTGCCGATGTGTTTTTCTTCAAATAGGACAGTTTTTTTTTGTGAGTAGACAGGTACATTTCTAAAATACAATCTCAAATTAACAAGGGACACCAAGCAACCTCCTTGAGGTTTACAAATACAAGATAATAATGGTGTTGTGGAAACATGACCTACAAAAAAATAAAAAATATGGAGATCACTATAAAATAATAAAAATAAAAAAAAATACAACAGGAGATCTTGATTAAAAAAAAAAAAAAATGACTATAAAAAAAAAACATTATTATGGAGATCTGGCTTTAAAAACAAAAAAGATTAGTCATGAGTTTATGAGAAATAATAAAGAAATAAGTTTGTGAGAACTCTGTGTGAATATGAGCAGCAAAACAACTTCATTCTTCTAGCATTATAAAGAAGAAGAGAATGCTCTGCATTGAAAGATTTAAAAATTTGCAGTGTGACAAATGTGCCATCTCCATTACGAACGGTTGTTTTACCAGACTGAGCGGCTCCGTCTCGTACTTGATTCTGAGCATGCATGGTTTTTCCAATCTGAAAAATTGAGAACATGCTCTCAATCTTTTGCTGGTGGAAATTCAGCTAGCAAAAGACAGATAGAGCATACACACGGTCGCATTTTCCGACCAAAAGCTATCATCGGTCTTTTGGTGGCCGAATTTCCGATCGTGTGTACGCGGCATAACACTCAGATAGAGGATTCTCTTGTGTATGGTGGTCTTCCTTTTAGCATGGACTCTGTAGTTTTGGGACACCTATATTCAGTATCAAATATTTGTTGAAGTTCATTCTGTAGTAGGACAAAAGACTAAATTCCGACAAGAGCTCATGAGCACATCGTAGTAATTCTAAAGGGTTAGTTAACATTAGAATAACATCATCTGCAAAAAGATTGATGGTGTCGGGTCTATCTGTAAATTTAAAGCCACTGATTTGTGGGTTTAAGCGTATGCTCTCAGCCAATGGTTCAATCAATACGTTGAATATTGTTAGAAACAAGGGGCAACTTTGTCAAGTTCCATTAGCTATAAAAAAGGCTTTGGATAGTAGACTAGTTGTGTACACTTGAGCATAGGGTGTTGAATACAAAGATGAAATGGCCGGGAAGATCAAGCCATGGAAACCAAATTTGGTCAATACCTGTGTCATGTAGCCCCAGTGCACCCAGTCAAACACCTTCTCTGAATCAATACAGAGAAGCAAAGAAACCTTCAACTGATTTCTCCATGGTGTACAATATTCAGTATGCGCCTGGTAGCATCTGAGGTTTGTCTACCTGTGATAAAACATATTTGGTCAGGCTGCACCAATTTAGGTATACCATCCTTCAGTCTATGTGACCACATTTTAGCATGTAACTGAATTCAATAGAGAAATAGGACGAAAACTGGCAGTTGTGGTGGCATCATTACCCGGCTTTGTAATAATTAAAATGTGCACTCTTGGCATCTCTTGGAGGGAAGATAGCTTTTTCTGCAGCAGCATTAAATAGCGAGGTCAGGTGTGGAGGCTAGAAGAATGCTAAATGTGTGGTAGTAATCGTTGGAAAAAACATCAGGCCCTAAGTGATTTGCCATTAGGCAAGGTCTTAATACCTCTTTGGATTTCTAGATCGGAAAAGGGCCTGTTCAAGTTATCTAGGTCAAAAGCTGTAAGTGAGGGAAGCTTGAGATGATCTAAAAAGGAGGAAATTACTGAAGTTGAGGGTTGTGTTGTAGTGGGGTCATCTTTTAAATTATAAAGAGATCGGGAGTAGTCTGCGAATGCATCTGCTATATGTTGTGGATCTTAGTCTGAACACGTGAGGAGAAGGTGGGAGAGAGTCCCTGGATCTGGATGCTGAGTGCCTGCCTTTAAGATCCCTGGCTGGGGTTGCAGCCATCCGCTCCCTGGGTCTCCTGTAATTAAGAGACCATTTTTGTCTGGTAAGAGGCAGTAATTTTTCCAAGAGGTGGAGGTCTGTCTACGCACTCTAATTTTTACCACAGCAAGATTTTGTTACATTATTTCACAGAGCACTGGGAGACAAGTTATTTTCTTTGCATATCAATCTAGCACGGATGGACTTCCATTATTATTGTTTTTGTTGAGTAACAGACTTATTTTGGGTTTATTGTATTTTTATTTTTTTATTCATTTATATTATATTTTTTTCTTCATTCATCACGGTTCAGTTTTTTAGTCACAGATTTGTCACATTATTATCCCTACAGTTATTTGAGATATTTACTTGTCACCGATTGGGTCATGCAATATTGATCCTTTCATACGGACATAGTCAATGATTTCTGTGTCCTATTTAACCAACAGCATTTATTTTTAAAGCGTGTATTTACATTGCTCAGCACTCTTATGAAATTCATCTACCTAATGATCACTATTCACCTTCATATCTTTATGAAGTTTTTTACCTCTAATTTTTAGCGCGACTTTTTTGATATATATATGTTGTGGATTGAGGAGTTTTTGGTTAGCAGTTGAGTGGATAAGGAAGGGGACTTTTGTTTTAACTTTTTGCACTTAGATGAGCTGCCAGAAATTTACCAGCTCTGTTATGAGAGGTGTAATATTGCAATTTGAGCTGTCTAAGCATAAGGTCTAATCATAAGGTCATGGTCATCTTGCAATATATTGCGCAAGTTTAATCTTAACTTAATGAGTTTAGCTGCTATAGGGTCAGGATTGGCTTTATTTTGGATTTATAGGTTGTGTATCACAGTCATTACTTGTGGATTTATACCTCCTAGTATTGTTGGGTGAACAGTTCGGGTCGAGCATGAGATTGAGCCGAACTGTTTGGCCCATTGCTCCATACGGGGTGTTCAGTGAGTGTTTGCCCCGCTGAACACCCTGCAAAACACTGAGCACTGCGCAGTGCATTTTTCACCCTGATTGGGCAAAGCTTTACTCAATCAGGGTGCAGTTGATGAGTCATCAGCTGTCAGAAGGGGGCGGTGTCACCAGGTGATGTAGCCAGGTGGCTCCAGCCCTTACCTACATAATAAATGTCAAATGGTGGAGGCTGCAGAAAGCAGTCAACCTTCATGTCGGTGGGAGCATTTTTTTTTTTTTTTTTTTTTTTTCAGGTGCGGCGGGTGGGGTGATTGATAATGGATTTTCACTATTTTTTTATTTTTGAATAAAGAAATTGTCAAAAACTGTGTGTGTGTGTGTTTTTATTACTTTTTGGTAAATGGGTAGGGATACTACTACCCCCGCCTGCCCCAAAGCACCCACCCACCATGTTGAGCACATGTGGATTGGTATGGTTGGGGGGGGCACTCGCTCGCATCCCCCCTTTCCTGACCTGCCAGGCTGCATGCCCAGATAAGGATCTGGTATGGATTTTGGGGGGGGCATTTTGCTTTTACATTTTGGTGTGGGGTTCCACTTAAAATCCATACGAGTTATGGTCTTGTATGGACTAGGGGAGGGGAGCCCCATGCCGTTTTTCTCTTTCTTTTTCTTTTATAGCCAGGTCCCGGCAATTGCAACCTCAAGTCATTTTAAATGGTATTTGACTTGTTTTTTTTTCTTTAGAAATGTCATATTTGCTGCAGCATGTTCTCTACATGCTACAGATGTGCAGACTAAAGGGACCCCTCAGTCACTATATCTAAAGGCGTTTTTCATTTTTATTGTTGCACTTTAAGCATCATTAAAAATCACTGCTCCTGAAAAAGCAATCGTTTTTAACGTCTGCCATATGCAGAATGATGGCCACAGAGTGGCTTCATTATCCTGACTGGACTTCATATGACATCTATCAGGATAAATCGCTCATGCGCCCATGAGGCTGTGCAGTGCAGCAAGCGAAGCAACACACCACATCTCTGATCCTGGTAAAGAGCCTTATGCCCCGTACACACGGTCGGATTTTCCGATGGAAAATGTCCGATCGGAGCGTGTTGTCGGAAATTCCGACCGTGTGTGGGCTCCATCGGACATTTTCCATCAGATTTTCCGACACACAAAGTTGGAGAGCAGGAGATAAAATTTTCCGATAACAAAATCCGTTGTCGGAAATTCCGATCGTGTGTACACAAATCCGACGGACAAAGTGCCACGCATGCTCAGAATAAATAAAGAGATGAAAGCTATTGGCTACTGCCCCGCTTATAGTCCTGACGTACGTGTTTTACGTCACCGCGTTCAGAACGATCGGATTTTCCGACAACTTTGTGTGACCGTGTGTATGCAAGACAAGTTTGAGCCAACATCCGTCGGAAAAAATCCTAGGATTTTGTTGTCGGAATGTACGAACAAAGTCCGACCGTGTGTACGCCCTATATGATTTCGGCTCTTTACCATGTGTCCAATCACAGCTGGTCACATCGTACCCAGGAAGTGCCATTTATCGGGTTTTCCTCTATTCACGCTAACAAGGCATGAGTAGAGGAGAGCTGATCAATGGCTCTCCTGACAGGGGGGTCTGCGCTGATAATTAGCACGTTGATGCCCACTAGAGCTCACCAGGGATGCCAACCTGTGCCCACCAGGGATGCCAATTAGTGCCCATCAAGGATGCCAACCAGTGCAAATCAGTAATGCCTGTCAGTGCCTCATTAGTGCTGCCTATCAGTGCCATCTATCAGTGCCGCCCATCAGTTCCACCCATTAGTGCAACCTATCAGTGCCCATCAGTGCCACATATAAGTGACCATCAGTGTGGCATATCAGTGCCACCTATGAGTGTCCATCAGTGCCACCTATGAGTGCCCATCAGTGCTGCATATCAGTGCCAATCAGTGCTGCATATTAGTGCCTCATCATCATTGCCCATCATTACCACCTCATCAGTGCCCATCAGTGTATCCTCATCAGTGACACCTACAAGTGCCCATCGGTGTGGTCTATCAGTGCCACCTATCAGTGCCCATCAGTGCCACCTATGAGTGCCCATCAGTGTGGCTTATCAGTGCCACCTATGAGTGCCCATCAGTGCCACCTATGAGTGCCCATCAGTGCCACCTATAAGTGCCCATCAGTGCTGCATGTTAGTGCCTCATCATCATTGCCCATCATTACCACCACATCAGTTCCCCGTCAGTGCATCCTCATCAGTGCTCATCAGTGAAGGAGAAAACTTACTTATTTACAAAATTTTATAACAGGAACGAAGAAACTTTTTTTAAAAATTTTTTTTCAAATTTTTTGGTCTTTTTTTATTTGTTAAAAGAAAAACCCAGTGGTGATTAAATACCACCAAAATAAAGCATGTTTTGCAATGATACATGTCCCCCAGGGCAGTATATGGACCCCCATACCCCTTTTATGGCCAATTACCTGCATATAAGCCTTCAACATGGGGACTTTTGATTTTTCCTGTTCCGCTCCCATAGACTTCAATTGGGTTCACCGTTCGGGTTAGAACTTTTCCCCTATTCAGGAGATCTGCTGTTAACCAAACAGAGGGTGTTTGATTAGCAGCTTGGGTGCCCAGTTATGTCATAATACCCCGCATATACAGTAGGTCTTGTGCCCATTCCATAAGGAAACAATATACCTACAACTGTGGTGCCATTTATGCCCCGTACACACGGTCGGATTTTCCGATGGAAAATGTCCGATCGGAGCGTGTTGTCGGAAATTCCGACCGTGTGCGGGCTCCATCGGACATTTTCCATCGGATTTTCCGACACACAAAGTTGGACAGCAGGAGATAAAATTTTCCGACAACAAAATCCGATCGCGTCAATTCCGACCGTGTGTGGCCTGTTCCGACGCACAAAGTGCCACGCATGCTCAGAAGAAATTCCGAGACGGGACAGCTCGTTCTGGTAAACTTAGCGTTCGCAATGGATACAGCACTTTCGTCACGCTGCAATGTTAAAAATGGTTTAATACAGCGCACTCTCTTCTTCTTTATAATGTGACAAGAATTAAGTAGTTTTGCTGCTCATATTCACACACACTTCTCACAAACTTTTATTTGTGTTTTTTTAGTGGGATTCCCTGAATATATTGTTATTAGTTGTCACATCTGACAGTTTTATATTATTTATTTTTTTTGGATTTTCAGCCTTTTTTTTTCTTTAATGTTTGGATTTTTTCCAAGGCTGATCTTTGTTCAATGTTATTTTTATTTTTACTCCAGAATATTTTTGGGTGTGTTTTGTGTGTCAAGTTACCCCAACACCATTGATATCTTTTATTATTTAATCTCAAGGAGATTGTTTGGTGTTGGTGTCCCTTGTTCAGTTCACATTGTATATTTGAAATGTACCTGAATCCTCACAAACAAACTGTCCTTTTTGAAGTAAAACACATAGGAGAGTATAATTCCCAACAAAAATCCTTTATTAAGGGATCAGAACCAAACAAAGAGGAAGGCAACACTGGATCAACAGGAGAAATTAGCGAAGCCTGGGACCCCCACGGCAGACATCAATTCTTGAACATCAAAATTGGTGGCCTGAGGAGTCCATATGTAAGGGAGGGCAGTCTGGTCCAGAATTCGCAGAGATCCGGATAGCAGCAGATGACATCTGTGTCCCCAGGCTGTGGTACCACAAGAGGCTGCATCTTTTGGCTGACCAGACTGAACCCAGGGCAATCACTGTCTGGTCTTCCTTCCACGCTTCCTTGGACCTGGAAGAGGAGGAGGACTGGGAGGACCTGGAGGAGGACTGGGGGGACCTGGAGGAAAAGGAGGAGGAGGACCTGCAGGAAGAGGAGGAGGACCATCCCAAAGGTGTGTCTGAGGTGTCATTTGGCCCCTCATACCTTTCTCAAGAGCCTCCAATATGAGGGCCTCACACAGGACTTGTTGGCCCTCCTCCATCCTCTGCATTTTGTATGCAATGAAGGCAGCAATGTTCTCCTCCATGGTGTGTGGTGCTCCCAGGACCTCTGTAGCCCTCCAAAAGAATCCTATAGCAGCCTCCTCTAGGGCACTCCTCCTACTGCCACTTTCTCTTTTCAGGGGGGGTGGAGGGACCTGCAGATCAGCCAGCCAGGTCGGCCCGGCCACCTCCTGGCTGAGACTTCCCTGTGTATGAAAAAGGGACATGGTTGTAATGTTTTGCATCATCAATCACAATCCTAAATTAGTACTCCCAACTAACATCTAGTTAACATCATTGATTGGACAAGCAGAAATATTTCGAGGAATGCTATACCTGGCTCAATCTAGGCTCCTCCACATGTGGCCTGGAAGGCCCAGGTTGGGCGTCAGAAGCCTCAGCCGGGGGGGAAGGAAGCGTGGAAGGAAGACTGGAGAGGGATGGCCTGGGTTCAATCTGGCCTGCCAGAAAATGTGGCCTGTCATAGTACAACATCCTGGGGACATAGATGTCATCTGCTGCTCTGGATCTCTGTGAATACAGGACTTTCTTGCGCTCCCTTAGATATGTGCTCCTCAGGCAACCAATTAATATCTTTAAATAGGTGATGTCTGCCTTGGGGATCATCTGCATCAAAATTTTACACAATTGCACCAGTGCTGCCTTCCTCTTTGTTCGGTTCTTGAAATGGGGGTGGTTAATCTCCCACAGACAGGGCAGCTCCCGTAACATATCTATGAATACTGACATGAAGTCATTATCTTTGAGTAGCATATCCATGTTCACTACAAGACACAACACAAGACAAAGCCTAATGTCAGACAAAACTCTCCTAATCTTGTTACAATATAGGCCTCAATCTAGAAGCAGTATAGGCACAAGTTTGTCTCTTACCTTCGTTCTTACGATCGGCGCGTCCAATGCTCATTCCTCTGCTCACAGATCGTACGTAATACGCACGCGTGTTACGCTTTATACACACTGCACATGCGTGTAACTCCGCCCGCCCCTGACGTTCTTTCTAGTCTATTCCCCGCCCCTTTTCGTTCGGCGCAGTAGGTGAAGAGCACATGGCGGAGTTAGAGCAGGTGCATGCTAATTCTAGCAACGAGGAGGAGGAGGAGGAAAGCCCGGATCTGGACACGTTCCGATCCAGAAGGAGACGTTTTAAGGCCACAAATATGTCCTTTGGGGAGATGTTGGAGATGGTCGACATCATGAGGAAGTCCAACTATGACGGGAAGTATGGGCCTTACCCCAACCCCAACATCAGAAAGGCAAAGATCATGGCGAAAGTGGTCAAAAGCCTTCACAAGAATTTCGGGGTACGAAGATCTAAAGATCAGCTCAGGAAGCGGTGGTCGGACCTGAAGTTGAGAGAGCCAGAGCAGTACCGAAAGATCCGGAGAGTGCTGCAAAAAAGTAAGTAGTTGTGCTGTGTTCGTATTCTTTCTGTCTTTATTACGTTCGTGCTGCTCCATATGCTTTTATTAATTGTAACGTTTAAAAGGGCAACTTTAATGTTCATGGGCCCATTATTCGTTCGTATCAAACATTTTTCTTTCGGCCTCTAGAACACCATTGTTTAGGCCATATGCATTTTCCCACATTTTTTTTGGGCCTACTTGGATGCCAAATATTTGTTTGTGTAGATGGGTTTGTTACTAGAATTAAATGCAAACTAGATTGTGTGTAAGGAGAGGACACTGAGCAGCTGTTTTCACATCTGGACACTGGAGCACTAGTGTGGGACACAAGAACACCATTTTTATTAGGGGGCCACACAGGTGCTCCAGTGTATACTATAGGGGGGTCTCCATCTGTGAAGCTTGTACTAAACAGGTAAAGTATTGCAGCTTGACAAAGGGCAATAAAAAAATACATCTTGGAACTCGGCTAAAATAGACAATTGTACCCCACTTCCAAGCAATGTTTCCTATTTATAGTTCTGCCATCAAATATCTGTGTGCTAATTATACCATTTTTGTTTTACATAGGGGAGAAAAGACTCGGAGGACACCCCTCATCCAAGGAGACCAGAGACCCCCCACCTCTGGAAGAAGGGGAACTTACACCAACACAAGCTGAGCAGGAGGAAGAAGAAGACGTGGTGGAGATTGGCACCACAACAGGTGAGTGTCTGCGACCACAGGCTCAGGTAAACGAGATGGATGGTGGCAGATTTTTGAGACCTGTTTTTTTTTTCTTTATCTCTTTTTAGGTGATCGTGATGTGAGGGATAGAGAACGCTTTACTTCAGAAAGTGCCCAGATCCCGATCGGGGAGATCATGGGGTGTAATGCCGAACTGCAAAACATACAGCAAAAAATCAATGATGTTATTAAAAAAAATAACAACATCATTGATGTTTTGGGGCGAATTTAAAACCCCACAAAATCACTTTTTGTATTGTATTTGGCTTTTCCAGGGGTGATTTCCCCCCCCCACCTGAACGCTATATCAAACCCAGTTCCTAAATACTGATGTCTGATATAGCCTTCAGGTTTTACCTAATGTGAACTTTGTAAGTTCAAGTTTTTTGGCTTTCTTGTTGGTTTTACACAGGCCTGTTTTATCTGAAATGGACATTTCAATTTTTGATAATGCTACTGCAAAAATTGTTATACAACAAACATGTTGGTTTGTTTTAAAAACCTTTGGTAAATGCACATGTGATTGTGCAGGTATAAAAAAGTGGCTTACTCAAGAATGTGTGGATTATTGTCTCAACACTACAACACTTTTGGGGTGATGTAATAGCTGTTTTATGCAAAAGTGGGGGTTATTTCCTAAGGGCAAATCCTCTTTGCACTACAAGTGCAGTTTCAGTGCAGTTGCAAGTGCACTTGTAGTGAAATGTGTTTTTGCATTTAGGAAATAACAGCCAACAGTGCTTTGTATAAGGTTACCCAATCACAACATTTTCTGCACTCAAAACCCTGTCAGGGTCAGCTAAAACAAACACAAGCAGTAAATGTCCACAAAGATTTTCTTTTTTTTTTTATTTTAAAAAGGCTTCACATATTGTCTGGCATATTGATAGCCCCCCTACCCGCAAAGAACTCCAGGTAGCGTAACCGGACATCACGGGCACTCAGGGAGGGCAAGCCAGGACGGCCACTTTCAAGCGCCGTCAGTGTGGTTTGATGTAGGATTCCGGCCTCAGGCCCAACTGAGCCAGCATAGTTGGCCGAATGTTTCCGTAAAAAGTTATGGAGAACACAGCACGCAAGTATTATATGGTTCAGTTTATACTCTGCCATATGGATAGGTGTCAGAAATAGGCGGAACCGGCTGGCCAGGATTCCAAATGTGTTCTCCACCACTCTTCGGGCTTTGGCCAGCCGGTAATTAAAGGTGAGGGTCCTCATCGGGAATGGCCGCATCAGGTGTTCCCCCAGCGCAAATGCTTCATCAGCAATGAACACAAATGGGAGTCCTTCCACATTGTCCTCTGGAGCTGGCAAGTCCAAGCTGCCATTCTGGAGACGCCTGTAGAACTCCGTCTGGGCGATGACTCCACCATCAGACATCCGGCCATTCTTCCCCACGTCCACATACAAGAAGTCGTAATTAGCCGACACCACCGCCAACATCACTATACTATTAAACCCCTTGTAATTATAATAGTACGACCCCGAGTTGGGTGGTGGGACGATGTGGACGTGTTTCCCATCAATTGCCCCTTCGCAGTTAGGAAAGTCCCACCGCTGGGCAAAGTGGGAGGCCACAGTCTGCCATTCCTGTGGCGTGGAAGGAAACTGTTTAGGAAAAAACAATAAACATTACTAAGAAATAGGGGGATAGAAGCAGGACTTTGCATGAGGCATGTGGGTGAGTATGTTGGACTAGATGGTATGTGTTGTGGTGTAAATAATAAGAATGAATATAATCTCCACAGATAGTACTGTAGGATAATCATAGTATAATTTTTTTTTTTTTTTTTTAATAGCATAGGTACTTGAGCCAAATACAATCATAAAAGTACACATTTGAGACCATAGTAAAACATGTTGACAACAGTATATAAACAGTGTAAGTTTGGCTAAGGGGAATTAGCAGGACCGAGGCGGGAGGAAGATAGTTACAAAGAATAAACATATATGTATCAATTATGGAAATTTCTGTATGACGTAGAGAACAAACCAAAAGCAGAATTATGTTATACTGTGTTGAAACAGTGTATTATAAAGGAAAAGAGGGGAAAGTATAGGACGATGGATAGGACAGAAGATAATGCTAATGATTTGTACTATATGGGATCAGTATGCAGATGCAATTACAAAGAATAGAAATGTATATACAAAAGATTATATATGTACGACTCTTGCATTGAAATCAGTCAATGAACAAGAGGAGGACCGTAGGTCTCTATAAAATGATTTATGGTATAGCAAGAAAAAGAAGAAGAAGAAGAAAGGAAAGAAAACAGAGAATAACAATGTAACTAGTAAACGGTAGAATAGGGAGTGGGGCAAGATAACAGAGCATGAATGAAGGGTGAATTGTAGTGAGTATGTGTGGGCATGGATAGGTGGAATGATCAGGTCACAGAAAGCGGGTGTCTGCCACCCTGGTTATCGTGCATCAAGGGGGGTTGTGACCAATCCACACTGTTTTTACAGAGAGCACCAACATGCCTCCATCCCAATATATACAAAGAAATAGGGGGATAGAAGCGGGACTTTGCATGAGGCATGTGGGTGAGTATGTTGGACTAGATGGTATGTGTTGTGGTGTAAATAATAAGAATGAATATAATCTCCACAGATAGTAGTGTAGGATAATCATAGTATAATTTTTTTTTTTAATAGCATAGGTACTTGAGCCAAATACAATCATAAAAGTACACATTTGAGACCATAGTAAAACATGTTGACAACAGTATATAAACAGGCAAGGTTTATGTATTAGTTGTACAGTTGCAAGAAAACAAATACATGGTACAGTAAATAGGTGCATCAATAGATCTAAACTCAACGCGTTTCTTGGCTTGAAACCAATCATCAGGAGTCCGATGCAATTTGACTGTATTGAAACAATAAGGTATCTATTAATGTATGAACAGATGTTTGTAGAAAAGATATACTGAAAATGTAATTTTCTGTATACTCACAAGTTATGCGTTAATTAATGATGATCTATGTGTTACAATACGGTATTGGTCTGGGTCCATAGAGTCTCCCCCGGGGTTGAGGCAGAAAGCACACCCCAATGAACCGTCAGCCACGGCAGCCCAAGTGACGCAAGCACCCACGAAAACCGGCAGGCAGGGACATCTGGCGAGGCTAGAGAGTGTGGATAAACTGGGGAAAAAGAGGGAGGGTGTGTGAGCTGATATCTAAGTGGTGGTGGGGATGAAATAGGTGAAAACCGCATGGCATAGCCATGATTGTATGGAGAGGAGCTGGGACATAGCAAGTGTGAGAGTTGTAGGTGAGATAGGGTGTATGTACAACAGTGAAGCCATTACAGTGATGGATGAGCCAGAGTGACAGGATGTGAGGAAATTACCTGTGTAATGTGTGCCAAGCCGAACCAGATGTCTAGCGTGCATGACGGGATCGCAAGGTGCCCGGCCAAAGACCGCCTTATGTTGCTGCGGGACAGAGGTGCGCTCCCGCCAACGTCGTGCGCGGGCGTGATGACACGGTAAGGGGAGGGAAGGGATAGCCAATAAACATTACTATTTTTACTCTGAAACATGGCAAGCAGATTAGACACAAACATTATTGGGCAACCTCCAGATAGCATTTATTAAGGGGAATTTAACAAGGCCAAAGTATAAGGTACACCTATCATATCCCCCCCCCCCCCTCTCATGGGCCATTTCTAACATTATGGGGTGTGTGGAAATCTTGGACAGGTAACCCTCTTCACTTCATTGAGAGATGAATGCCTAAATAATGGGTCTTACTTGGAACAGCCCCTCCTTAGTTACACTATTGGCAGCCCACTGGACAGGTAAGAAGTGTCATAATACAAAGATATAAATACACACTGTACACATTTGAGGACATTTGGACATTCTGCTATTACCTATCAAGATAATAATAGGATACAAAAACTTTAAACAGTACCATTGGAAAGTATACAGGCAGGCCCTTGCACTACATGCTTTGGGTAATTCAGCCATAAATCTGACCACAAAAGAGATGGGTATAGTGTGTATGGGTTTGGCAAAGTCAGCAGATAGATGATTGAGGATAGAGAATTGGGATCAGCTGACTTAGCAGTTGGGGGAGGGAGGGTTACTAAAAATTATTTTGGGACACCACAAAAAAAAGCCTCTGGCACTCTGCCTGAATTTAAATAAAAAATAACATTAACAAACATTTTAGGGGGTGTTTGGGGTAAAGCACTACTATAGAGCTGATAAAATACATTGTTAAGTGACTACATGAGGTGAATATAGGGGCAGGAGACACCATGCTGGGGAGGTTATTGAAGGGCAAATATGTATGAAGGACCTTAAATAATAATTACATAAAAATCCAGCATGCATGAGGACAAAGGGGACATTCACAGCATATTACAAGCATGGTAATTAGGGAATGAGGAAAGAAATACAATATATTATCAAACATTAAAGACAATAAAATGTGATATAAAAGGATAAAAATCTTACCTTCATATACTCCTTCTGCAGGACCTGGATGATGACAGAACAGGTCTCTGGGACAATGATCCCCAGAGCCTGGGGGGAGATGCCTGTCGAGAACTTTAAGTCCTGCAGACTTCTCCCTGTGGCCAAATACCGCAGGGTAGCGACCAACCTCTGCTCCGGAGTGATGGCTTGCCTCATGCAGGTATCCTGCCTGCTGATATAGGGGGTCAGCAAAGCCAACAAACGGTGAAACACGGGGTCCGTCATCCGGAGAAAGTTCCTGAAATCATCAGGATTATTCTCACGGATCTCACGGAGCAAAGGCATATGACAGAACTGGTCACGCTGAAGCAACCAATTCTTGGTCCATGAACTCCTCCCCACCCTGTTCTTTGACTGGACTTGTGTCAAGGTCAGGACCCCAACACCAAGCCCCCGCACAGCAAGAACTCTACTAGGAGTACGCATACGAAACATGGCTAGAAAACGGTCGGCTGCTCAGAATGAAGTAACAGAACGCACTGAAGAACAGCAAGGCCTGTGAAGAGCGACCTGAAAAACAGCAACGAGCAGGCAAGATCACACAGAAAACTCTGATACGAACTGACTGCACGCACTGAAGAGCAGATACAAACCCACAAGCACAAATTGAACGGCAGAAAACGATCTGAAAGCCACGAGTCTGAAAAAGCGCGAATCGTCTCTCACCAAACTTTTACTAACACGAGATTAGCAAAAGGAGCCCAAAGGGTGCCGCGCTTGGTTCTAAACCGGCCTTTTCTAGTCTCGTCGTACGTGGTGTACGTGACCGCGTGGTTGGCGATCGGAAATTCCGACAACTTTGTGCGACCGTGTGTAGGCAAAACAAGTTTGAGCCAACATCCATCGGAAAAAATCCTAGGATTTTGTTGTCGGAATGTCCGAACAAAGTCCGACCGTGTGTACGCCCTATTAGAGTGAAATAGTTATTGAGTCATTGGGAGAGCACAATGTTCATTTGGAAATCATTGAGAAGCTTATTATTGACATAAATAGGGCAACAGGAGTCCTGCTCTAAGATCATTATAATGTACGTAACCATTTATCAACCAAAAACATATCAATTTGTAAGTGGGAGTTGTGCCTGGGGGAATAGTATGTGCACTCTCATTCGGAAACATGTTGACATCTTCAGTGAAGATAAGCAATCATAGAAAGTAGGAACGACTCCTTTGGTTAGAGGTTGTGTCTAAATGTGTATTGACAACTGAATTAAGATCCCCACATACTATTAAATTACACCTTTTAATCTTAGTAATTTGCTAAAAAAGTTTACGAAAATTTTTTTACTAGCATTAATTGGGTGCATATACCCCCATAACAGTGGATACAAAAATGACAAAAGTTATTGAATTCCTAAGGGCAATAGGGACTCCTCTCTTCTTTGAGGAAAATTCAGCAGAAAATATATGAGGGAAGTCTTTGTCATGGCAGTTTGGAGCAGCTGATAGGTTGAAGTGAGTGTCTTGAACTATATGTATGTCAGCTTTGGCAATAATTGCTTCTTTCCATTATGAACAATGTTTGGCTGGGTGGTTGAGACCATGGACCTTAAGCAATAATAATTTAAGTGGCATATCAAGACAAGAGTAAAGGCATAAATGGAAAATTCATCCCACACCCCTAGAACTGGTCCTTAGTTGAGGTACTGACATCTAATAATGTGGAGATCAGGAACAAATCCTAAAGGTGATAGGTCAGGGTCAGTAGAGAAGAAAAAAAACTTGGGTGAAAGGCTGTACTTAAAGTTTTGAGATGGTTGCCATAACGAATAAAAGAATTCAAACAATATGTGGAGTAGGTAAATGGGGACAGGTACCTACTATAACTGACACAGGAAGAAAAAGGGTTCAGAATCAAACTAAGTGCAGCAGGGCTGCTAAACCAGACAGGGGTATAGGACTGAGCTCTTGTTAGCAAGGGGGTATTTCTGAGGGAACAGCCAATTATGTGGCAATGATAGTTAAGGTCCCAGGTTAGGCTGCTTTTTTTTGCAGAGCTTGTGAACTACTTTTGTCCACTCACTGTAGGTTTTTAAGTATGGGCGAGGAGGAACCGGTTGAGGTGGATCTTCTGGACTATATCCCAATCTTTGAGTAATCAAATTCCAGGTTATTGATGAGAGACATGGAGCCATCTCATGTGATTTTTTTTAGCATAGATGGATATTTCCTCTGGTATCCAATTTGGTGGTTCCGAAGAGCCTTAGTTATGGAAACCATATTCTTCTGCCTTTGTAAGGTATATGCAGAGAGATCTGGTAATACTTGCAAGGTGGTAGCTTGCTCTGGAAGCTGGTCTTTTTTGGCAAAAGGCATGAAGGTTTGTCTTTGTTTTACTTTAGAAAGGTTTGGGGACCCTGTGGACTCTATCAATATTGAGGTCAGCAGACAATAGCAATAATACTACTGCATGGAAAAGGTCACATACATAGTGGGGGAGTTGTGATGACTGGACTGATTCAGGACTACCTCTAATTTTTAGGTTATTGAGTCTTGAACAATCTTCTAAATCCTCCACCTTTGATTTTAGCCAAGCAGTCTCATCACTAGTGAGTGACAGCGAAATTTGGCTGCACACAGAGCACACAGCCAAATCTCCTGTTTCTAATCATAATAACAATTTCGTCTAATGATATAAATGCATCTCACCTTTTGATCATATGTCTTTCCTTCTGCCGTAGCTCATCCTCTGGTGTGTGCCTCATGCTCACAAATAAACACACACATGATTCTTACATTCTCATCTCAGCAAGACTGCCCTTACAGCTCTGTCTGCCTCCTTTATTCAGAAGACCACAAAAGCCATCACAAACAGGAAGCCCTGGCCCCAACATCCAATTGCTCCCTTCACAGGATATGACCTCAGCCTCACAGGATATGACCTCACAGGAGGTGAGTGACCATATAAGGATTTAACAACAGAACACAAAACAACCACCAATTACTACAGGACATGATACAATATACTAAATGACGATGACTAAAGTTCCTCGTGCATGGGATATTATCTGCAGGTGTATGTCATGGCACCCCAAACATGTTGATCAGGCATACCAGGGGTGACAAGAGCAAACCACCGCTAAATCGATAATGTCTTTGCAGAGTGAACGCATCCCCACCAGACGATAGTTCTGTGCATTGCACAGGGGCCCCTTGCTGGCGAGCATGTCTTCTCTCCGCAAACACCTCTCTCCAAACACCAGGAAGTTTTCCACTACCTAACAGGTCTCAACCAGTGTCAGTCTGCCCCAGTCAGCTCTTTAGAGTGGGCTGTGATTGAACAGACACTGGGAGACTTATGACAATACATTAATATAACATTTTCCACAACAGTGAGTATTTGCCATGTTGTTACAAGATGCGGTGCAAGCACCTATTTTATCTTCCTGGTGCCTCACTCTTTTGCCTAATTGCTGCACTTCTGCAGAGTGCCTGTTAAAGCATGCCAGCATGTTTGCTTTAAGTGAGGAGTGTAGAGATAGCAACATGTATTTTAGCATAGGGTCATAAATTGGTTTATCCACAGTGGGAAATGGGGCTATGGGGTCAGTGTGCAGAGTTCCAGATGGTGATTGTACTTCGGAGTCACATACCTCCATGCACAGCCCGTCAAATATATCAGGCTGGGAGTCTATCCTGGGGTGAGATTTGGCTGGACTCTTAGAACTGGAATATAGTGGAATCGAGCAGCATCTATCTTCTGCATGTCCCACTGCAGCGGCATCAGCAGAAGAGCCACGCTGGAAGGGCTCCCACAGCTATCTTGTTGTAGTTCTCTCCCCATGATCAGGAAGAAACCTGATCATTTCTGTAGCTGGACGGTCACTGTGGGTGCAGGAGAGTAACAGGTTGCTGGTGAGCCGTGGAGGCAGCAGTGGGCAGGCATGGATATGCAGTTCCCTCGGAAATCAGCATGGTGCTTGGGCTTTAAACAGCCATGATGGTGATAAGTCACCACTCCCCCCAAACAAACTATTTAAAGTGATAGCAAACCTGGAGTTCAGCTTTAGGGCACATCTAATAAGTCTGGTCCCTAACTTTAAACTAACAGTTTCCTTGCAAGGAACATACACCTTGAGATAGCTCATCCTCCTTAATTGTACAGCAGCAACATTCCAGACAGCTATACAGCTTAGGTATGCTTTGTGCTAGTTTCAAACAGATCTGAGGGACTTCTACTGTATTTTTGGAATGGAAAACCTGACAGAAATTTTACCTCTTTCCACTCTATCCAAATGAAAAAAAATGTCTGAAGTTAAGCTTTAAGGCAAAAAAACTTAATTTAAATATATTCCTCAGTAGCAACAGAGCATATAAATCCACTTTGCATGCACCAGGGATGCACTTTGCAAACCCAGCTATTACCTTGTTTATGTGGCAGTGCCATCACCACCATGCTGCTCATAGCCAGAGCTGAGAACAAAGCTATGGGAGGGGCCTAACATGCCCACCCACTACAGGCTGCATGCAGAAAATTAGGAGGGGTGGATACAAGACCAGCCACCCTGCAAAACTTCAAGAGAGCAGCTGTGAACAGTGTATTACAGGACACTATTGTACAAAGGCAAAGTTTAATGCTTGATTACTGCAAGGATCAGCAAAAAAAAAATCTATAAGGCAGACCAAAATTCACTTAAAAATATATATGCCTCTTGTATTTATAACATATTTGCTTATCCTAGAATTTTATTATGTTTCATAATTATTCTGCGCTTTATAGATTATATCCATACATTTGCATTAGTGTTTCTTCTTGCTACACACAGCCAACGAGAAGCATCATAATCATGCCAGATTTTTTTTTTGTACATCAGCTTAAACTGTGCTTAATATTTTAGCAAGGAATCATTTCTTAGTAACTTACTGAGATGACTGAAACAGCAAGGACTTGCTAGCATGGCTCTGACCTGTCTTTTGTATCTTTTGAATCTAATGAGCTGTGATCAGTTTCTCCAACCTCTCATACCTTCAATTAGTAATGTATCATTAATATCTGCGTCTAAGACTGTGAAAATGTTTTTTGTCAAGGTGGGAGAATGCAAACACTAATTAAGACCAGCTGTCTGTTCTAAGTCTCTCTCTGCACTTTCAACAGTAGCAGAAGGATCATATCAATCTCTGATGATTTAGTTTAAGTTGTTTTATGTTACACTCGAGTAAGATACAACAATGCCTATAGGAAATATATTGATGCATAACACTTTATCAGTATGACAGAATGTTACAAGGTTGAAAATGACATTTAGAAGAAATGTAACACATTTAAAACAGTTAGTGTCATTGTTCATTTGATTTAATATGTTTTGATTTATTAGTGACTACAGTATCAGAGGAAACACTGATGCTTGCAACTTCCTGATGCTGTGACATATGGCACTTTTCAACAATACATGTACATTCAATATTTAAAACATAATAATTTTTTGCCTGAAAGAATGCAACTTTGAATACCATATACCTGAAAGTATAACTAAACTATTTTTTTGCATTGGATAGAGTAGAGATGGATTAGAACTCTTGTTAGGTTTTTATTCCCGCCTGTACTCCCGTTAGGGAGATTTATCGTCTCTATTTGCCCTGTTTTCGGTTATAATCAAAAGTGAAATAATAAGAATAATCCCAAATTTTAAGTTGACACCAGAACAGGCATATGGGAAATCTTGCAATGTGGACAGTAGTTCTAGTGACCCTGGTGACACACCAGGATTCCCTCACTTTGGAGGGATTTCCTCTCACTTACTGGTTATGGAACAGGAAGTGAAGGGAAATCTCCCCAGTTCCCACAGATGCAAAAAAATTACAGAGGTTATATCCCTCCCTTACTGTATGCAAAATATTCTTTGCAACAGTTAACCACATCCTTAATAAATCATTGGTGTGTCTCATATAGATGAGGTGCCTTAGGGCCCTACTCACACTTACAATTGGGGCCTTTTGCAATTTCCCAAGGAGACTTAATAGTAGGGTTGTCCCGATACCACTTTTTTAGGACCGAGTACAAGTACCGATACTTTTTTTCAAGTACTCACCGATACCGATTACCGATACTTTTTTTTAATGTCACGTGACAGGTTTTTTTTTTTTTTTTGAGGGGGGGGGGGGTTGGGGTGGGGGTGGGGGTATAGTGAACGGTGTCTGTGTGTGTGTTTTTGTTTTGGTTTTTTTCATTTACATTTATTATTTTTTACATTTTTTTTTTTATTCTTTATTGCACTATGTGTGTGTTTTTTTTTTTTTTTTAATCAGCCCTGTTGGGGGGCTTTGGTGAGATATCAGGGGTCTTAACAGACCTCTGATATCTCCCCCTTGAGACAGAGAAATAGACTGAGGATAGAGATTCCCCAGTCCCTTTCTCTGCAGCCTCAGCTGCACTGAGAATGAATGGAGAGAAGACAACGGCTTCTCTCCATTCATAAACTGACACATTGTAATCACAGGAGGTTACAATGTTTCAGTTATGTGAATGGAAAGAGTCAGCTGACTCTCTCCATACACACAGCGGAGAGAGACAGCAGAACGGAGGGGACAGACGAAGAGAGAGGGGGACAACGGAAAGCCGGAACGGATGGGCACAGCGGAGGGGGACAGAGGAACGCATGGGGACAGCGGAGGGGGACAGAGCAAAGAAGGAGGACAGCGGGGGGGGACAGAGGAACGGAGGAGGACAGCGGAGGGGGACAGAGCAAAGAAGGAGGACAGGGGGGGGGGACAGAGGAACGGAGGGGGACACAGCAATGGAGCAGGACAGCGGAGGGGGACAGAGGAACGGAGGAGGACTAAGGAGGAGGAGGTGACAGTCAGCGGTGATCGCGTGTGGGGGAATTACAAGCACCGATCACCGCTGTATAACACTAAGCAGCTGAAAGCCGCGGGGGGAGAAGCTTGTAACTCCCCCACACGTCCATCACCGCTGACAGTCAAGGTATCGGCGGAAGCATCGGGAGCATTTGCTTGAGTACAAGTACTTGGGCAAATGCTTGGTATCGGTGCCGATACCGATACTAGTATCGGTATCGGGACAACCCTACTTAATAGGATTCTGTGTAATTAGCTGAGGGCAAGGAGTCCCATTCAAAACAATGGGAGGTTGACAGTGCCTGCGACTATTCACAGCCCTTCACATGTAATCGGTCATTTACCTGTGTCCAGGGCTGATCATCTGCAGGTTATCACCACATGAGCGATCACATTTGAATGGCTGTGAATAGCAATACCCTCCATTGCTTTGAATAGGACTTCCCAGCCACATCTAACTGTAAGGAACCCTGCTGAGTCTCCCGCGGGCAAACACAATCATCTCCACTCACAAGTGTGAATAGGGCTGAACCTTTAACATTATCCTATACAATCTACCAATATACTACCAATAAACTTTGTATATATACAATATACGTATACAGTATATATCTAACAAAACATCAGTTGTACCCTCATATGACTCATATGCATGAGATCAAACAACAATATCTATCATCTGAAAAACTAACAGCTAATTATACAATTGAAAGTAAATGAAAGGTAAATGTTTTTCACTATTTAGGGCTTGTTCGCAAGTTTTTCCACAATGGATGAATGCCAGTTAGGGCACCTGCAAAACAATTGTAATGCAGTCCGAAGGTGTGGTGCAGCAAGCTGCAGTAGAATGAAGACATGCTGCATTTTACCGAAGTGCACAGGTAGGCACCACTTGTCACACTACAGCAATGCAAAGCACCACATTGCTGTGCAGAGATGTGAAAGAAGTGTCACTTTGTGCCCTTCATATAAAGTTAACAAAAAGAGAAACATGATGTGCTGAAACTAAAACTGAGCATTTAGTATGCGGGTAGTGGGACTGGGCCCTTGGTGCTACTGCAGAAAGTTTATAGTATTTCTAGGAGATTATTCTCATGGGTGTACTTGAATGGGAAAATCAGCCAAGAATGATTTAAATGAGAGATTGTTGTGTCATTATTCTCCTACTATCATTAGGAGGAGAAGCTCACATTTTCTGCTACACAATTCAGTTACGGGTTTGTGTGATTTTGTGTGTAGCCTGGTCTGAGGATCCTATACCTTAACCTGCAGAACATTTCTATCTTGTTGCATTTTCCTACGCCCTTTCTGCAGGGCAGACAGTGCTGAATTGGAAAGTATACCCAGAAGAGCGGGAGAAGAAGGCCAAGCACTGATGAGTCATTCTATTGGCAGAAGCCTCAGAATAGACTTCTCCCACAGGACAGATGGAACAGAGGAAGAGAAAACCCATGTTTAGTGCTGGAAGGGGAGAAGGTGAACTGCTAAAGCTGCCTGAGTTGCGAGGAGAGCTTTGCAGGTTATGGTGAGAACCAATTAAAACAATCCAAAATCCCTCATTTTAAATAATGCAAAGTATAGTAAGCCTTCTTAAAACAGAAGGTATTCTTCACATGTCTCCTTCTGTCACATATCTCAAAAATGTATTTTGGCACTAACCACTTCCTTGATAATGATTTACAGGAGGAGGAAGATATCTCTCTCTCTCTCTCTCTCTCTCTCTCTCTCCCTCTATATATATATATATATATATATATATATATATATATATATATATATATATATATATCTCAGGGTGTCCGGACTCCTTCCGTCTAATGAGAACCTCCAGGGCCAGAGATAGCTGACATCCTTCTTTATGTGGTGGGTTGTGAGGCATAGTGGGTGCAAGGTGAAAGTTATTGGGTGCCAGACACTTTTTGAATGCAAAAGAGATGTTTATTTCTCTTACAAACCTTTATGGGGGAAAGAGGGTTAGGGCCAGGACACCCTTGAGCAGTTGCAAGCTCAATTAGCAGACTCCGAGACTTTAATAGAAGGACAGCTGTACAGGGAAAGGCCCCAGCAAGGCACCACATCTGCATATGTAGGAATGCTATCCCCTATGGCAACAGTTTTTAACAGTTCCTAACACAAACGTAACAGTTCTTTCAGCTTCACTACAACTTCTCCTTGTAGTTTTTCAGCCCACTGAGCTCCCGGTATCTCACTAGACCCACTGCCACTGAATCCCTTGAGCTCCTAAAATCTTCATGGTGGCATATTCCTCAAGCGTCACCCCCATCTCTCTGCTGGCCTGCTCGGTCCCTGGCTTGACACACAAGGCTGCTCTGCAAGCTGGGTCCCTAACTTGATCACCGTCTGAATTTTCCCGATTCTCCATCGTGTCCAGTCGATGAGAATACTATTCTGGTACTTGCTTCAGTTACACACTGGGCTCCCTGGTAATAAGGTGGATGGTCCCTTTGTGGCGACAGCTTCCCCTCTACCTCTGACCATGACAGGTTCTCCGTCCGGCAGAACTGTCACTTCTGGTTGGACTGCAAGCCGCAATCCCAAATCTACGCTGCTCTTTCTTGTTTCTGGATAGGCCCTCAGGCAGCCTAGCAGTCAGATGCCCCCAGGATAGGCCCAATCTCTGGCCTAGCAGCCCGGGGCAACACAACACACGTTCACCCAGACCGTGCAGGTGGCACAGAACCTAGATCACCTGACTCTACCCAAATATATAGGTGCTCCCAACAAGCCAAGGGAATAAAAAAAAACCCTGCCTATAGGCTGAGATACCCCATATACCCATAACCTGACCTAGAGCTACCCTTCTCATATCTAGTACTACCAAGTACCTGGCCACCTAGTGTTAGAAGAGAAAAGCGCAACAAGGCCAAGCTTAGGAAGAAATCAATAGATCTCTAACAACTGAACAGGATAACTACTCCTGGCAAGTACATTTGTGAGGAGCTCCCTGCCTAAACTCCAGGGTGCTATATATATATATATATATATATATATATATATATATTAGCAGGAGAAAAACAAGCAGAGTTCCCTCTGAACCTATGTTCAGACCAGACTGGGAGCTCATCCCTATCTGGCACTGAAAAAGAATTAGCTACTCAAAAGGAATGGGTAGTGGCTGTCTACATATTTTATTCCTTTGGACAAAAAAGGAGGAAAGAATTGGACTTGTATGAGGCATGTCAATGAATTCGTACCTTGTTCATATTGATCATTGAATTATTTATTGATTACAAATCAAGTTAAAAAGTGTCAGTGTCTTTAGTGTCTTTAGTAAAGGACACAATATACTGTAAATAACAGTTCACTTGTATGAATATACAGTTATTATACAAAATAAAATACAACATGATTAGCAGAACAATTTCATAAAACGCTCATCCATTGATAATAATTGAATAAACAAAAGCAATTGCTCTTAGTGAGCCAAACTTGTCTGGGCATCAGTTCGATGTATACTCAACGCACGTTTCATGGCTCATGACAAGCATCAGGAGTACAATGCTCTGAAATTAAATCAGTAAAGTATCTATAAATATAGGATACTCTTTAAACGGAGTACCATCTCTCAAGAAAAGGTCTATAACTTACAATGCAGCCCAATGGTGACGCCCAACCTGTGTCCAAGGGAGACCGGGGGACAGGGATGATGATATCCCTGAGGCCGAGGTGAGGAATCCCATCCAGACCAGAGACAGCAGCTAGGTGTAGACCAGGCAACCATATCACGGCCATGTGAATCTTGTGTATGCTTGACAGTCCATACTGGTCTGCAGGGGTATGGGGATGAAACCATGTGAAATGAATAAACTGTTAATGGAATGAACATATGACAGTGAGTGAGTGAACGTGGTGAATAAACTGTAATTACTGCAACGATCTGAAGTGTGCTAGCTAAGGGACTACAGCCAAGGGAGAGGTTTATGCATATACCCACCAGAAATGATACCAAAACCAAACCCACCATGTGATGACTATGTGCACACCATGATAATGGTGAACTATAAAATGTGAAACTAACATGAACCTGAAGAGTATTATGTGTAGATATGAGTGAGACTCAGTTACCTTGTATGTAATTCTGTGGATGTGAGCATGCCTGGGATCCCTCTCGTTTGAATGGCCCATGTAAAATGGTCAGCCATGAAACGTGCATCGAGTACACATCGAACTGATGCCCAGACAAGTTTGGCTCACTAAGAGCAATTGCTTGACTATTTAATTATTATCACTGGATGAGCATTTTATGAAATTGTACTGCTAATCATGTTGTATTTTCTTTTGCATAATAACTGTATATATATATATATATATATATATATATATATATATATATATATATATACTAGTGAACTGTTATTTACAGTATATTGTGTCCTTTACTAAAGATTGACACTTTTTAACTTGATTTGTAATCAATAAATAATTCAGTGATCAATATGAACAAGGTACTAATTCAGTAACATGCCTCACACAAAGTCCCATTCCTTCCTCCTTTTTTGTCTAACCAATATTAGGGATGGAGGTTTGCCACTGCTATGATCAGGTTGTGTCAGGTCGCATCACTATATTTTATTTCTTTATTTACCATGGTGAAGGCTAAAAAATACAGGTTTGTAAAGTTGGGTAATTGTGAAATACTGAAAATTTATATTTATATTTGTATTCTTCTTATGGGGCATCAGATGGAGCTTTAACGTCATCTTTACTTGTTTTCTGTATTTTTATTTTCTAGAATTACAATCATCTGAAAATTCCACTTTCTGATTCTCTTGAGCTGATGCATGCAGATTTGTTTAATGAATTAAAAATAATGATTGAATTGATTCATAAATTACATCATTGTCTGGTGGTCAGTAATGAGCAAAATAGTGAGTTTTTACTTTGAAGATATTTTAGCCAGTATAGTTTTTCAAGAAGGAGAAGCTCAGTGGCAAGGTGGGAAAAGTAAGCGCTTTTAAATTTCATTTTAGTGACAGAGTTTCTTTAAAAGTACTATGGGCTTTAAATAGCACCAAAGGCTTTCAACTCAACTTTTTGTTTTCCAAGCCCTAACCCAAAGGTATGAAAAAAGGAGAAAAGCTGGTGCCATGGAAGTCGGCTAAAACATTGTTTTATTATTGCATGTGAACAACAGTCAAAAAAATCCAACGCATTTTGACCATCAGGCCTTAATCATGGCTAACAAATAAGTGACACCAAACAGCTTAACTACTTGCCGACGACCATCCATCATTATACGGTGGCCGGTTGGCTCATTCCTGTGAATTGCCATAGCTGTACGGTGGTCCCTTTAACAGCTACAGTGGGCAAGGGATCGTTCCACAGAAAGCCAGAATGGGGATCTGTTAATGTAAACAAACAGATGCCTGTTCTGACAGGGGAGGAGAGAGATCTACTGTTTCTAGTGATTAGAAACAGCGATCTCTCTGTACTCCCAGTCAGTCCCCTCCCCCTACAGTTAATAACACCGCCCAGGAAACACATTTAACCCCTTAATCGCCCCCTAGTGTTAACCCCTTCTCTGCCAGTGACATTTATACAGTAATCAGTGCATTTTTAAAGCACTGATCACTGTATTAATGTCAATGGTCCCAAAAAAGTGTCAAAGGTATCTGCCGCAATGTCGCAGTCCTGCTAAAAATCACTGCCATTACTAGTAAAAAAAATGATAATAAAAATGCCATAAATCTATTCTCTATTTTGTAGATGCTATAACTTTTGCACAAACCAATCAATATACGCTTATTGCAATTTTTTTTTACCAAAAACATGTAGAAGATTACATATTGGCCTAAACTAATGAAGAGATTTGTTTTTTTACTTTTTTTTGGATATTTATTATAGCAAAAAAAATAGGTTTTTTTTCAAAATTGTCTGCCTTTTATTGTTTGTAGCACAAAAAATTTTTAAAAATGCAGATGTGATCAAATAGCACCAAAAGAAAGCTCTATTTGTGGGAAAAAAGGACGTCAATTTTGTTTGGGCACAGCATCGCACAACTGCACAATTGTCAGTTAAAGCAAAGCAGTGCCGTATCGCAAAAAATGGCCTTGTCATTAAGGGGGCAAATCTTCCAGGCCTTAAGTGGATAAATAGTGTAAACTACATAACATGGTCAACCCCAAGGTAGCCCTAGCCCTAACAGTAACCATAATCTTTTTGTAAAGAAATGTGACTATCATGACTAGATTCCCAGAGTTCCCTAAAACTGTACAAAGGCACACATACAATTAAAAAAATGCACTGTGGAAATTTAAGAATATTTCAACATTTAGCCCATGGGTTAGGGTCAGTGTGTATGGATGTCAAAGAGTTCTTATTATGATTTTCTAGTATAGTAGAACAGTATATGCAGCCTTCCCAAGTTTCACTCCAATGGTGACTTAGTGACTCTAAACATCAATTCAGCGGGTTAATTTATGGCATAGATAAAACAGACACTGATGCATCAGCACAGCTGTTCTCAGCAAAGTAAATATTCCAGTAAAAAAATAAGTCACATACAAAATTTTACACCAATACTGCCATTTAAAGACTTTAGCATTTCATCCATTGCAGTGTCCACCATAGAACTGATCATTTTGAAATTTAAAAATAAACACTCTAGGCTTTCCAATTGGAATATAATTTTATGGCAGTTTTCAGCTCAAGTGAAGTTAATGTTGTATCAAGTTGCTTCTCTCCGTGAAGGAGTGAAAATGGGGAGTGTAATGTCTCTAAGAAATCCCTAGAGATGGTAGATGTAGATGTGGATGAATATGATTTTCCATATTATCGTTGAACACTCAGGAATATATTCAGTGTGTCTCCAACAGTGTGACAGTGTGCTTTTATCATGATAACTACTGCTGGTCTATAATTGTCTCCATGCAAGAAAATCAGTGATGAAACACAAGCATTTTTTATATCCAGGGAGTCTTAAAAAAAGTTTTTTTGCCTTAGCTATCTGTATATTATGTCTTAATATGCCTTTGCTAGCTACCTGCATATCTTGATCTGCTCTTGCAGTCAGTTTATTTCTGTTTATTGTTCTTGGATGCATTTTGGATATGTATGCATATATGTTTAATAATGATTTTATTTACATTTTTACTGAAAGAAATAATTAAACCAAGTTGAGGAGGCAGAACATATCACATTATTTCTTGCAAAAGGTTTTGCCAGTTAAGGTAAGGTCACATGAATATGTAAAAATCATGGTAACAGGTGGCAGAGGATCATAGCTAAAGTGCGCATAGCAAGGACAAAAATCAGATGGAAAGCTCCAAATACATCACGTTCCTAAAAATCTAGATGCCAAACAAAACAAACTATCTTCTCTGAATACTAGATTATATGCCACGGAACAACATACAAACATTAGACTGGGGGGTAGAAGAAGATTAAGATATGGAAGGTTATGGCTAAAGAAAAGGTTTAAAGCCATGATAACACCTCACATCAAATGTACAAAGTGAAAGGTTTTATGTTTTTAAATCATATCCTTTTGCTATTACCAGAAAAAATAAGATCAAAGATGCCTCCTCTGTTTGGTGAAATCCTCCTCCATCCATCACCACCACCCACTCTCCTAATCTTCAGGTGTGGTGGTGTTTAATAGGACAAAGGAGCTGTCACAGGCTTTCATTAAGAGTGCACAACTATGACTACTCTTTCTGCCCAGCTCTTCCAATAATAGAATCTGTACTACAGCTTCTAAAATTGAAACCTTATCTGTGACAACTACTCAGTTATATTCATTTCTGCCACACAAGAAAATAGGGGGGCCATGGTAAGAGGAAGATTCCACCTAATAGAAGAGGCATCAGCACAAGGGACCCACCATATTGAGTGTAAAAGTTATGTCTCTTGTGCCAACTTTTGTGTTATAAGTGTTATCAGCTGCAATTCTATCATCAGCCTGACAGAAACATTGCAGGTATGTTTATAACCCCTTTTCCTAGTTAGACTAGTGTGTTAGGACTGTATATTGTATATACTGATTCAATGTTATTTCTTTTATGTTAGTTTTACTCTAACTTCCCTGCAATAAAAGTTGAAAAAAGGATCTAGCGCCTGCCTCAATGAGTTGTTAAGGGAGGAGAGTTAGCTTTCTGTCTAATTATACCTCAGCCACATGTAATGAGGACAGAATAGTAAAACGGTGGCTTCAAACAGGCACATAGAAAGCCAGTAAAATGGTGGCTCCAAACAGGCTTGCAGAGATAAGGCCAGTAAAACAGGCCTCCACATTACAAGACATAATGTCAGAGAAAAAGTCAGAGCCATTAGAGACAAGGTCCCAAGTCTCAGTTAGCTCCAGGAGCTCAAAGAGGTCACTGAGCAGAGACATGGTCACTATTGCCCACGCAAAAAAGTAGAAGCTGCAAAAGTAAAGGCCTTTGCCGAACAATATGCAAATGAAACTAGAGAAGCTATGAATAGAAGCTGTGTTAGAGAAATTGGCTGCAGAGAAGGAAGCAGCGACAGCCTTAGCTGAGGCAGACATCTTAGAGGGATTTGCCAGCCCCATCAGTTAGAAACTCAGCAACATACTTGAGAATAAACCTGATCATCATGACAATTCGCAGTGTACTACAGACAACATGCCAAGCCAGATTACTGCCTGCATTCAGCTCCAAGATCAGAGTCGACTCCTGACATCCACACACCCTACATTAAACTAGAAAATAATCCCATACTGGGTCAGCCTTTAGTGCAACCTGCATCCAAACTATCAAATCCCTATGATACAGGCATCCACTTCAGAAAGGAAGGGTCGTGGGCTAGAAATTACAGCAATAGCATTTTTAACCACAAATACCCACCAAGTGCCCCGCACAGCAGAGCACCTCCAGACTACTCACACAAAGATCAAGGCATGCTTGATTTTCTCAAGTTCTTAGCACAGTGTGACCTGTTGACAAAAGGACTTACAAGGTTTAACGACCGACCTGAAGGCTATAGAGCATGGCGATCGCCCTTCAGAAATGCAATAAAAAAATCTATCTAAGTGAGTAGGCCAATCTCTTAGTTAAATGGCTGGGGAATGAATCAGCAGAGCATGTAAAAAGAATCAGAGACATCAATGTTAACTACCCAAGCAGAGGACTGAGCATGATATGGGAGAGAATTGAAGAGTGTTACTGTTCCCCAGGAGCCATAGAAAATTCACGTTTTAAAATTCACGTTTTAATGTGAGTAACACAGCAGAAGTTTCGCCAGAAACTCTCTGGGCTGCCCACAAGGCCACAATAAGGGGTAAGTTAATTCAGATTTCCTCACAGATCAAAAAGGAAAGAATGACTGACATACGCAAACTGGAAAGGGAATTTACACAACTGCTACATCTTCACAAGCAAGACCCCAAAATGGTCCCTATGGCTAAACTAAACGCGGCGTGCCTCTCCCTTAACCTGGCTCTCACTGCCAAAGCTGAAAAGAATATTAGATGAAGTGGGACAGGTTTTATCACCAGAGGGATAGAATGGGATCTTTGCTGGCCGCTAAATTATCTCCACAACAACGTATGCAGGCTTTATCAAAAATTAGAACATCAGACGGGATGCACACTTTGAACCCACAAAGGATTATGGCAACGTTCCACACGTTTTATGAGCAGCTATACAGTGAGGCGAATGATTACAACAAGGCCCACATGAACTCCTTTTTAGATTTCCTCCCTATTCCGACATTGGCTGACCGCCACTGGGACAAAATGGAGACCCCAATAACAGAGTCTTCCAGGTCATTAAGTATCTTAAATGGGGTTCAGCCCCGGGTCCAGATGGCTTCTTCACACCTTACTACAAAACGTTTGCACAGACCTTGGCCCCGCACCTCGCTCGCCTCTTTAATGCCAAAACCAAAGGGGAGCCTTTAGACAACCTAACTCTGCATTTATCTCTGTAATACTCAAACCGAAAAAGGATCAAGGGAAGGTGGGCAACTACAGACCAATATCCCTGATAAATAATGACATGAAGATCCTCACTAAAATACTAGCGAATCGCTTAGCAACTTTTATAAGTCTGTATATACATAAGGTCCAAGTAGGTTTTATACCTGGGAGACAGGGCTCAGACTAAATTAGGAGAGCAATCAACCTCATTTCTCTTCTTCAGACAGGATGGGATAAAGGTAGATGACAGGAAGGACTACTCCTATCCAATGATCTCCAAAAGGCCTTCGATTCGGTCTCCTGGCCTTATCTATTTAATATTATAAATCAATATATATTCCTTCCCGGAAGCCCGAGTATGCTTGTAAGGCTATCTCTCAGAGCCAATCAAAATAGCTAGAGGAACCAGGCAGGGTTGCCCCTTGTCCCCCTTAATTTTTGCAATAGCCATAGGAAGTCTAGCGATAGCCATACGCAACCACCCAGACATCCAAGGGGTTCACTGCGGCCCACAGACACATAAATGTGCTCTTTTCGCGGATGACCTTCTGTTTTCATCATGTCCCTGACAACTTCCCTTCCAAACATATGTAAACTGCTAGACGACTTCGCTAAAGCCTCCGGGTTGCGGGTCAACCTATTCAAATCCCAGATTCTAAACGTGACAATCCCACTTCAGAAGGCGGAGAATCTTAAAAGCTCATTTCAATTTGAGTGGAGCAATTCGACAATTAGATATCTGGGAATAGATCTTACTTTAAAGACTGAGAAACTTTACATGGTAAACTTTCCCCCTCTTTTCAAAAAACTTGAAATGGACCTTAAGAAATGGGCACTCCATGAATTATCCTGGTTGGGCAGGGTGAACACAGTCAAAATGACACTGCTTCCCAAATTACTTTATCTCTTTAGGGCTCTCCCGATCCCCATAAATAATAATCATCTGCGGATTTTCCAAAGCAAAATCATAAAATTCATCTGGGGCTCCTCGGGTCAACGCCTCTCCATAAAAATGCTATACAGACCTAGAACACAGGGAGGACTAGGAGTACCCCACATGTTGTGGTATTACCAAATGGCACAACTGGCACAATTGTCGACCGTCTATACCGGACTGGAGAAACCTGATTGGGTGCATATCGAATGGCAAGCAGTACCCATACACATGTTAGACTTCCTACTTTGGTGCCCCCCCAAAGATCACCCTCCCATATTGTCTTCAACACTATCTCATTCCATTACCCTTTGGGAAAACCTGAAAAGCCTCCCAGCCCTAACCTCGGACATACAGCCTTTAGCCCATATCTTTCATAACCCCAAATTCACTCCGGGAATGAACATTAAAGCCTTCAGATGGTGGTTAGACAAGCGGTTATACCACATTGGACACTATCTTACCCCCCTAGGCCCGCTCTCGCTCAGTTACTGCAAAAGCAAATTGGAAATGCCTGACTCAGAGAGGTTTCGATTCATGCAAATATCTCACTTCTTGCACCCTCAATGGAAAAATAAACCAGAACCCCCAAAATTGACTGCATGTGAGTAATGGTGTGGCCAGTCTCAATAAATAACAACCATAAAGTGATCCCGCGCTACAGCAAAAAATATAATAAGATAAATAATAAAAAATATTATTTAAATATCCACTAAATATAATGAGTGAATCTAACGTGTCTAAGAATAGTAAAAAAGTAAACCTAAAATGTTTCTTATTTCATAATAAAAAACATGCAAATGTGAAACATAAATAGATCAATCCCAGGGCATGACAAAGAGAGTACTAATAGTCTCTTAATAAGATCTTCAAAAAATCGAGAGTGGACTGTAATACACTTTAGGTTCTTCTGCAGACAGCAGTTGTTGTTATATTAGATTGCACTTTTATGCACTACATGCACTTTGTTTATTAATTAGTCACTGTTTATTTACCATTTGGTTTTAGTAATTTGCATACAGCACATTTTAGTAGCGCGAAGGCTCTTTTCATATTATTAATGGTGTGGCCAGGTCACAGAGCAGAGGGGGGTATCTCCACGATATACCTGTCACTTGCTTCAGACAGCGCCAAATTATCATACATGACGGCTTGGGAGGGAGAGCTACAGAACAGCTGGGACGCGGAGGTGTGGAATAGGAACTTTCTCCGTTCTGGTATGCATAACACTTCCCTGATTGAAGATAATCTAAAAGTGCTAACTAGATGGTACTTAGTCCCAACCAGATTGGCCAAAACTTTTCCTTCCACCTCGTATCAATGCTTTTGAGGATGCACTCTTTCAGGATCCATGATTCATATATGGTGGGAATGTCTGAGAATCAGAGGATTCTGGAACAGGGTGTTTAACATGATACACAAGGTTACAGGTTGCCAGGTCCCCAAGGATCCTTCCATAGTTTACTTAATGCCGGTCCCTAAAATCACCAAAGCCACCCAGAATATGATATTCTTTATCCTTTTGGGAGCAAAACTTACCATAGCACGAGCTTGGAAATAACCAAAAGTCTCTGTAGCAGCAGCGAAAAGAAAAATTTCTTGGGTGATGGCACAGGAAAAAATGGTCAGTTCTCTGACCGACTCAGCTGCTAAGTTTGAAGCAACTTGAGAACCTTGGGCATCCTATATAGGCATTTTGAGTTAATATAGAGAATATGGATGGGGTATGGGGGGGATCACGAGAGGCTGGCTAACCTTTTTCATATCTTTTTCTTTCTTTACTTTCCCTTCCTCATTTCAGACTATTCTTCTTTCCTTAACTACAACATTGCAATGTTTCTTAGTGCAACATTATACTTATGTTTCTACCTATGGTCAAGTTGCAGTTATTCAGAGACCTACTAAAGATGACATCCTGATGGCTTACAAGCATAAACACAGGCTGAAGCCTTAGGGAACTAAGGAAAGTTTGCTACCTATATAGCGTTATTAGTTGACTCCACTTTACAGAAGCCAATGAGATATTCTTCTGAGGAAGTGATTAGATATACCTCCTCGTTATGATAGAAGTATTATGTGATATTACTAGGTCTCTGTAACCATCATATGTTATATGTCACATTGGACATTTCATGTCCACCATCTTTTCGTGATGTAATGTTGCTTGTTTTTGACAATAAAAACTTATTGAAAGTAAAATTACAGTGCATAAACAGTGATCAAATACATGCATATAACAACACAAATACAAGTAACGCTAAATGAAACAAACAAAACCACATTAAATATACTCTGCTCATTAGATGTTCCCAGGGCTTTTTTTGCCGGAGAATAGGTGCAGGAACTCCCCCCTGAGTCACCCGTTGTCTCTGCCCCCTACCCACCTCTGACCACCGTCCCTTGATTCCACCCCCTACCCACCTACCAGTACTGCCCCTTTTAGGGAATACAGAACCAATTATCGTTTTGTGGTGTCAAAATCATTGGTATGAAACATGTTGATGATAAAGAGAAAAGCAATAAAATAGATCCCCTGCAGTCAGCAACTATAGAATTCCAGCAATAGATCCACATAACAATAGACTCCCCCAGCAACAATGGACTCCACCCCAACAACAACAGATTCCCTGCAGCAACAGTGAACTACCCACAAAAAAACATCACACCCAGTAACAAAATATCCACCCAAGCAACATTAGACCCCCCACCCAAGCAGCAACAACAGATCTCCCAGCAGCCAGCATCAATAGATCCTCTAGCAGCCAGTAAAAAGCAACATAAGACCCCCCAGCAACAATAGATTCCCCATCAGAAACAATAGACCCTCACACAAAATCAGATCCCCACCAGTGACAATAGATCCCCCAGCAGCCAACATCAGTAGACCCTCCAGCACACCCCATGCTATTACATACAATCAGTACTGCGTTCCCCCGCGTTCCTGCTGAAAAAAAGCCCTGGATGTTCCCACATCCTACAATAGTAATATAAGGACTACCTGGGAAAAATACAGCAAACAGCAGGGAAGCAGGAATCTGACACACCTAAAAGTGTTTTGGGTGCTGTAGCTTCTTCAACACCAATAGCCCTACATAAGAACGAAGATTGACTGCACAGCATCATCACAGGTAAATGATAATCTTTTTCTTTGCATGCAGGAATTTTTTTTTTTCAAATAATGACAGTGTCACTTTAAATAATCATTTCCTAACTTAACAATGAGCAGCAGTCTAAGTATATGTTATCCTTAAAATTCTTTGTTTACAAACTTTTTTATTCAAGTAACTTGGTGGTATAAGTAAAAAACAGAACATTGAAATTGATACACTTAAAAAGAGTGTTCAAGGTACAAATTAAAGTACATAAAATCGTTGTGGTGAAAATAGCACAATATTATGACATGAGCAAAAATAGGTAGCCCTCACTATCTATATAAGATGATATTGATGGGATCAGCTGTAAATGGTTAGTCCGGAGTAAATATTTAACACTGCAAAATCTAGTCTGTAATCTAGAAAAAATCATCAGCATGTTTAAACCAAGAATCCCATTTAGTGTTATAGAAATGCATAGAGTTGTATATAGTGTGGAATATTTTTTCCATAAGACCAATGGAGTTCACTCTCGCCTTCAATTGAGTAATTGGGACTAAAACGGATTTCCAATTTTTGACTATAAGCCAGTGTATAGCAATGCAAATGGTATGGATAAGTCTCATATAGGGGATGGAGACCTCTGAAATAGGGTTATATAGAAGACAATTGGATGAAGTAAGGTGGATAGGGTTACCCATGTTATCCTTAAAATTCTAAACCATCACATTGCTGGATGAAAGAGAAAGCAGAGGTGAAAAAAAGTTGACTGTTGGAATGTGCCTGGACAATTTACAATTGTTTTTTTAGAAACAGAAAGATTATGAATGTTAGACGTTTTTGACCACCATTATTATAGTCTGAAAGAAAATAACTTGGTACCTGTCTGTGAAGGATGAAATCTATTAAAGCTGGCAGTACATCTTGATTTGAATCTTCTTTGGTTTTATAGTTAAAGGAAGAAGGGACCAAAATTTGATGATAAAACCTTAATATGGTAGTGTGAAAAAATATTACACCTATTTAAAAAAAAAAACATTTTTAAGTAGTCTTTTTGATTGAACTTTATTGCACTTTTAGAGTGTTGGAGTTGGAGCAGTTATGACCTCTGTCAGGTTTGTTTCCTGACCTTTTCTTTTCTGTGAAAATGTCATCACATTTTGTGATGATGATAATAAATATGAAAAAGTAAGAATTTTCCCTCATGCACCACTTAGTCCAGGGGCAGACAACTGCAGCCTTCCAGCTGCTGCAGAGTCCCATCATGCCCCTAACTCTGTGAGTCATGCTTGTAACTGTCAGGTTTACAATGCCTCATGAGACATGTAGTTCTAGAACAACTAGAGGGCCCCAGTTTCCCACCCCTGAGGCTTTGGAGGAAGGAGCAGCACTAAAGCCGCGTACACGCGAGTGGAATGTCCGACAGAAAAAGTCCGACGGAACCTTTTCATCGTCTATTCCGATCGTGTATATGCCTCATTGGACTTTTTTTTCGAAAATTCTGACGGACCTAGAAATGGAACATGTTCTAAATAATATCGGGAAAACCACTCGTCTGCATGCTGTTCCGCCGGACTTAAAATGACGCGTGCTCTGAAGCAAGTCTGAGACGGAAGCTATTGGCTACTGGCTATTGAACTTCCTTTTTCTAGTCCCATCGTACGTGCTGTTGTCACCGCGTTCTGGATGGTCGGACTTTGGTCGGACTTTGATTTGACCGTGTGTAGGCAAGACCGCTTGAATGGAATTCCGCCGGAGTTCTGTCGGAGAAACCTTCGGAGTTTATTCCGATGGCAAAACCGGTCATGTGTACGCGGCATAAGTCTAGGTTCACATCTATGCGGCTGCGCTTGATGCATTTTTCAGGCACGTTTTGCGTTTTCAAACCCCTGTTTTTTAAGCGTTTTTGCATACAGTTTTCATGCATTTTGCATTCTATGTTTTTTTTTCTTTTCTCTTTAAACGCACCATAAACACACTGTATATAGCTGGTTGCTAAGGAGGGGGCCGGGAAGCCGGCCATTGCGTCCTTAACCGATGAGTCATCTGCTGTCAGCAGGCTTCCCCGCTGAAAGCTAAATGTAAAAAAAAATTTGCTGGCAAAAAAAATCTTTCCCTCCAGGTCCATACAAGGCCCTTTGGGTCTAGTATGGATTAAGAGGGAACCCCCCACGCCAATTTTTTTTAAATGTCATGTAGCCCCCCAAAATCCATACCAGACCCTTATCCAAGCATGCGGCCTGGTAGGTCAGGAAAGGAAGGGAATGAGCGAGCGCCCCCCCATGAGCCATACCAGTCTGCATGCCCCCAGCATGGGGTGTGGGTGTTTTGGGTTGGGGGCACTGTACCCCCCACCCCAAAGAACCTTGCCCCCATGACGATGAGGACAAGGGCCACTTCCTGACTACCCTGGCCGTGGTTGTTGGGGTCTGCGGGCGGGGAACTTATCAGAATCTGGAAACCCCCATTGACAAGGGGGCCCCCAGATCCCGGCCCCCTATGTGAATAAGTATCGGGTACATAATACCCCTACCCATTCACCAAAAAAACGGTGAAATGTTAACAAAATACAAGAGCCGGTTTTTGACAAGTCCTTTATTAAATAAGAAGCCCCGGAGCCATCTTCTCCCAGAGTTGTCATCTCCCGTTGCCGTCATCTCCCGCTGCCGTCATCTCCCGCTGCCGTCATCTCCTGTTGTTGTCTTCTTCTTGTGCTGTCTTCTCCCACAGAGCTGTCATCTTCCTTGCGACATGACAGCACAAGGGATGGGCTCTCCGGGCTACATCATTGGATGGTAACGTCCCATGCCTATATAAAAGGTGCTGGACAGCGGGGCCCTCACAATGGATTAAAACAGCTTCAGGACAAGACTGTATTTTTTTTGTTTTTTAGTGGGTAAACAGCACAGATGAAGAAGACAGCGGCAGCAAGGAAGAAGACAGCTCTGCAGGAGAAGACAGCACAAGAAGAAGATGACACTGGGAGGTGACGGCACCGAGAGATGACGGCTCCGGGAGATGACAGTTCCAGGAAAAGATGGCTCCGGGCTTCTTATTTATTAAAGGACTTGTCAAAAACCATCTCTTGTATTTTGTTAACATTTCACAGTTTTTTGGTGAATGGGTAGGGGTATGATGTACTCAATACCCATCCACATAGTTAATGGGGGCTTCCAGATTCCGATAAGCCCCCCACACGCAGACCCCAACATCCACCAGTCAGGATTGTTGGGAAGAGGCCCTTGTCCTCATCAACATGGGGACAGAGCCCCCCGCCCCAAAGCACCCACCCTCCCCATGTTGAGGACATGTGGCCTGGTATTGTTCAGGAGGGGGGTGCTAGGTCATCCCCTCCCTTTCCTGACTTACCAGGTGGCATGCTCAAATAAGGGCCCGGTATGGACCAGGGTGGGGAACCCCACACCGTTTTTTTCGTGAATTTTTTTTTCGGAATTTTTTTCTTTTACATTCAGCTTTCAGCGGGGAAGCCCACTGACAGCTGATGATTTATCAGTTCTTAAGGATACGGCAGCTGGCTTCCCGGTCCCCTCCTTAGCAACCAGCTATATACAGTGTTTTAAACTGAAAATTAAAAACTGCAAAACGCATAACACATCAAAAATCGCATCACAAACACAACACTTGCGTTTCTGATGTGATTTCATTGAAGTCTATTACACGCAAAATGCTGAAAAAAGTCTCCGACCCTTTTCCAAAAATGCACTAGCCACAAAAACGCGTAGATGTGAACCTGTACCATAGGAAACCACGTTAAATGGACTGTAGTGCGATTCAGCAAACTGCAAAATGCACTAAAAATGCATAGGTGTGAACCTAGGGTAAAAGCAAATCAGGGGTGCTGGATGCCAATTTGATGAAAAAGAGCATGCTGTCAGAAGAAAATAAAGTAAGTAGAAGGATAGGCTCTTCAGTTTGATAATGATCCTTCACTAATCATGCACAGGTTGGAGGTAACAAGGCTGTATTGTTTATCTTTAGCAGAGAAAATTCGGGTAACCAGCCTGGCAGTGTGGTGGTTCATATTGTTATGATATGATTCATATACTGTACGTATGTATATCAACTGTGTATTTAGATGTTTGCCTAAGGTTTAGCTTTACATGTATTTCACACCAAAATGACCCATTCTCAACCTTCTTTCCAGGTCAGCCAACAGGTAATCTTTAAACACCCTTAAAAAAAATAGAAAAAGAAAATATTGATTTTGTGGATTGTTTGAGCTATTTTATTTTAATGCAACTGTATGCATGCATATTTTCACAAGCTGTAATTTCTGCACTGTGAACTAAAGTTTCTTAAATATAAACATTTTCTTGAATGTTATAAAACAACTATGCATTGAGCTAGTGTCATCAATAACATTTTATCAGTTATTTAACAGTTTATATTTTAGTTGTTATCACAGTTAGGCTTACAAAAATATGAATCCCATATAGTGCCTTCATCTACCTTTTAAAATGTTGCTACAAATGGCTTGCTTACCAACATGCCTTTATGTGCAGTATGTTACAAAGTTTATAGAGTTGGTGTAGTCATAGTCTTCCAGAGCCTCCAGCATACAGGGTAGTTTCATGGTGATGTTGGACTAATGGTTATGTGCAATGCTCCATTTATCCTTTCGTTTACCCAAGACCAATGTCAAGAACAGGCTTCCTACAGAATTCGTGAGGAATAGTAAGATGTGCATCTTGACCAACAGGCAGACGTTGCTATGAGTTCATTGAAAGGTGAGACATGTCACACCATGTTAAATATCTAAAAGAAAAGAATATCTAAAGGAAGAATATGTATTGTACACCACGTACGACGAGACTAGAAAAGACCAGTTCAGAACCAAGCGCGGCACCCTTTGGGCTCCTTTTGCTAATCTTGTGTTAGTAAAAGTTTGGTGAGAGACGATTTGCGCTTTTTCAGACTCGTGGCTTTCAGATCGTTTTCTGCAGTTCAGTTTGTGCTTGTGGGTTTGTATCTGCTCTTCAGTGCGTGCAAGCAAGCTCCGCGTGACTTTGTCATTGTGTTCTTGTTCGTTCTTTACTGTTTTTCAGGTCGCTCTTCACAGGCCTTGCTGTTCTTCAGTGCGTTCTGTTACCTCGTTCTGAGCAGCCGACCATTTTCTAGCCATGTTGCGTATACATACTCCTCGTAGAGTTTGTGCTGTGCGGGGGCTTGGTGTTGGGGTCCTGACCTTGACACAAGTCCAGTCCATGAACAGGGTGAGGAGGAGTTCATGGACCAAGAATTGGTTGCTTCAGCGTGACCAGTTCGCTCATATGCTTTTGCTCCGTGAGATCCGTGAGAATAATCCTGATGATTTCAGGAACTTTCTCAGGATGACGGACCCCGTATTTCACCGTTTTGTTGGCTTTGCTGACCCCCTATATCAGCAGGCAGGATACCTGCATGAGGCAAGCCATCACTCCGGAGCAGAGGCTCGTCGCTACCCTGCGGTACTTGGCGACAGGGAGAAGCCTGCAGGACCTCAAGATCTCGACAGGCATCTCCCCCCAGGCTCTGGGGATCATAATCCCAGAGACCTGTTCTGCCATCATACAGGTCCTGCAGAAGGAGTATATTAAGGTAAGATTTGTATCCTTTAATATCACATTTTATTGTATATAATGTTTGCTAATGTAATGTATTTCTTTCCTCATTCCCTAATTACCATGATTGTAATATGCTGTGAATGTCCCCTTTGTCCTCATGCATGCTGGATTTTTATGTCATTATTTTTTTTGTCCTTCATACATATTTGCCTTCACTTACCTCCCCAGCATGCTCTCCTGCCTCTATATTCACCTCATGTAGTCACTTAACAATTTATTTTATCAGCTCCATAGTTGTGCTTTACCCCAAACACCACCTAAAATGTTTTGAAATGTGATTGGTGCTTTAAATTCAGGAAGAGTGCCAGAGGCTTTTTTTTTGTAGTGTCCCCAAATCATTTTTATTAACCCTCCCTCCCCTCAACTGCTAAGTCAGATGATCCCAATTCTCTATCTATCCTCAATCATCTATCTGCTGACTTTGCCAAACCCATACACACTATACCCATCTCTTTTGTGGTCAGATGTATGGATGAATTCCCCAAAGCATGTAGTGCAAGGGCCTGCCTGTATACTTTCAAATGGTAATGTTTAAAGTTTTTGTATACTATATTAACTTGATAGTTAATAGCAGAATGTCCAAATGTGCTCAAATGTGTACAGTGTGTATTTATATCTTTGTATTATGACACTTCTTACCTGTCCAGTGGACTGCCAATAGTGTAACTAAGGAGGGGCTGTTCCAAGTAATACCCTGTATTTAGGCATTCATCTCTCAATGAAGTGAAGAGGGTTACTTGTCCAAGATTCCCCCCCCTCTATAATTTTAGAAATGGCCCATGAGAGGGGGTGGAAGGGGGAATATGATAGGTGTACCTTATACTTTGGTGTTGTAAAATTCCCCTTAATAAATGTTATCTGGATGTTGGCCAAGAATGTTTGTGTCTAATCTGCTTTTCGTGTTTATGTGCAAAAATACTAAGTTTGTTTTCGTTTTCCTCAACAGTTTCCTTCAACGCCACAGGAATGGCAGACTGTGGCCTCCCACTTTGCCCAGCGGTGGGACTTTCCTAACTGCGGAAGGGCAATTGATGGGAAACATGTCCACATCATCCCACCCCCCAACTCGGGGTCGTACTATTATAATTACAAGGGGTTCATTAGTATTGTGATGTTGGCGGTGGTGTCGGCTAATTACAAGTTCCTGTATGTGGACGTGGGGAAGAATGGCCGGATGTCCGATGGTGGAGTCATCGCCCAGATGGAGTTTTACAGGTGTCTCCAGAATGGTAGCTTGGACTTGCCACCTCCAGAAGACAATGTGGAAGGACTCCCATTTATCTTTGTTGCAGATGAAGCCTTTGCGCTGGGGGACCATCTTATGCGGCCATTCCCGATGAGGGCCCTCACCCCGGAACAGAGGATTTTTAATTACCAGCTGGCCAGAGCCAGAAGAGTGGTGGAGAACACATTTGGAATCATGGCCAGCCGGTTCCGCCTATTTCTGACACCCATCCATATGGCGGAGTATAAACTTAATCATATAATCCTGGCCTGCTGTGTTCTACATAACTTTTTACACTAACATTCTGCCAACTATGCTGGCTCAGTTGGGCCTGAGGCCGGAATTCTACATGAAACAACCCTGACGGCGCTTGAAAGTGGCCGTCCTGGCTTGCCCTCCCTGAGTGCCCGTGATGTCCGGTTAAGATACCTTGAGTTCTTTGCGGGTAGGGGGGCCATCAATATGCCAGACAATTTGTGAAGCCTTTATCAAATAAAAAACAAAAAAAAACAAAAAATCTTTGGTGACATTTAATGCTTGTGTTTGTTTTAACTGACCCTGACAGAAATGTGGGTAGTCCTGAAAATGGCGTGATTGTGTAACCTTATACAAAGCACTGTTGGGTGTTATTTACTAAAGGCAAAGACACTTTGCACTACAAGTGCACTTGAAACTGCACTGAAACTGCACTTGTAGTGCAAAGAGGATTTGCCCTTAGGAAATAAGCCCCATTTTCACAGAAACCAGCAATTACATCACCACAAAAGTGTTGTAGCGTTGAGACAATAATCCACACATTCTTGATTAACAATCTTTTTAATACCTGCACAATCACATGTGCATTTAGAAAAGGTTTTTAAAACAAACCAACATGTTTGTTGTATAACATTTTTTGGGGTGGCATTATCAAAAATAGAAATGTCCATTTAAGATAAAACAGGCATGTGTAAAACCAACAAGAAACACACAAATCTTGAACTTAGAAAGTTCACATTTGGTAGAACTTGAAGGCAATATCAGACATGAGTATTTAGGAACCGTGTTTGATATTGCGTTCAGATGGGGTGAAGTCACCCCAAGAAAAGCCAAATTTGCAAGATGCACACCAATTTACGAATGTGAACATGTGCTAGCTGCCATCACGGGGGATCAAGGGACGTGTTTTGGGGGTGTAACCCCTTCCTCACAGCTACTTTATTATTGAGGAAGGGGTTGCACCCCCAAAATGCGTCCATTGATCTCCCGTGATGGCAGATAGCACATGTTGACACACTATGTGCATCCTCCAAATTTAGCTTTTCTAAAAATCGGTAAAACATTTTTAAGATTGTAGCACACAAAAAAAAAGGGATTTGGAGGGGTTTTAAACTGGCCCCAAAACATCAATGATGTTTTTATTCTTTTGAATAACATCATTGAAGTTTTTCTTGAGGTTTTCCAATTCTAAATTACACCCCATGATCTCCCCGATCAGGATCTGGGCACTTACTGATGTGAAAGGATCTGGATCCACAACATCACGATCACCTAAAAAGAGAGAAACCAAACAAAAACAGGTATCAAAAATATGCCGGCATCCATTTCTTACCTGAGCCTGTGGTCGCAGACACTCACCTGTTGTGGTGACAATTTCCACCACATCTTCTTCCTCCTCCTGCTCTGCTTGGGTTGGGGGTATTTCCCCTTCTTCCCGAGGTGGGGGATCTCTGTTCTGGGATACTTAGCACACAGATATTTGATGGCAGAACTATAAATAGGAAACATTGCTTGGATGTGGGGTACAATTGTCTATTTTGGCCGAGTTCAAAAATGTAGCATTTTCAGTGTCCTTTGTCAAGCTGCAATACTTTACCTGTTTGGTACAAGCTTCACAGATGGAGACCCCCCTATAGTATACACTGGAGCACCTGTGTGGCCCCCTAATAAAAATGGTGTTCTGGGGTCCCACACTAGTGCTCCAGTGTCCAGATGTGAAAACAGCTGCTCAGTGTCCTCTCCTTACACAGAATCTAGTTTGCATTTCATTCTAGTAACAAAGCCATCTACACAACCAAATTAGTTTCATACAAGTAGGGCGTCAAAAATGTGGTCAAATGCATATGGCCAAAACAATGGTGTTTTATAGGCCGAAAGAAAAATGTTTGATACGAACGAATAATGTGCCCATGAACATGAAAGTTGTCATTTTAAAATGTACACTTTTAAAGCACATGGAGCAGCACGAACGTAATAAACACAAAAAGAATAGGAACACAGGACAACTACTTACTTTTTTGCAGCACTCTCCGGATCTTTCTGTACTGCTCATGTTCTAGTAATTTGAGGTCTGACCACCGCTTCCTGAGCTGATCTTTCGATCGTCGTACCCCAAAATTCCGGTGCAGACTTTTGACCACTTTCGCCATGATCTTGGCCTTTCTGACATTGGGGTTGGGGTAAGGTCCATACTTCCCGTCATAGTCGGCCTTCTTCAGGATGTCGACCATCTCCAACATCTCCCCAAAGGACATATTTGAGGCCTTAAATCTTCTCCTTCTGGATCGGGACGTCTCCGGATCCGGGCTTTCCTCCTCCTCGTTGCTGTAATTAGCATGCACCTGCTGTGTATCCGCCATGTGCTCTCCCCCACTGCGCTGAATGAAAAGGGGCAGGGAATAGACTAGAAAGAACGTCAGGGGCGGGCGGAGTTACACGCATGCGCAGTGTGTATAAAGCGTAACACGCGTGCGTATTAAGTACGATCTGTGAGTGGAGGAAGGAGCATCGGAGGCGCCAATCGTGATAATGAAGGTAAGATCTAAACTTGGGCCTATACTGCTTCAAAATTGAAGCCTATATTGTAACAAGATTAGGAGAGTTTAGCCTGACCTTAGGGTTTTTCTTGTGTTGTGTCTTGCAGAGAAAATGGATGGCTTCAATGACCACAATTTCCTCCCCCTGTTCATAGACAAGTACAGGGAGCTGCCCTGTCTGTGGCAGGTGAGACATCCCCATTATAATCATAAACAAAAGAGGCAGGTAGCGCTGGAGACACTGCTGGAGTTGGTGAAGCCGGTGGTCCCCACAGCAACCATCCCTTATTTAAAAGCCAAAATTGGTGGCCTGAGGAGCACTTATCTTAGGGAGCACAAGAAGGTCACGGATTTCCAGAGGTCCAGAGCTGCAGCAGATGACATTTATGTCCCCAGGCTGTGGTACTATGAGAGACTGCGATTTCTGTCAGACCACACTGAAGTCAGGGAATCCCTCTCCACTCTTCCTTCCACTCTTCCTTCCACCCCAGCTGAGGCTTCCAATGTCCAACCTGGGCCTTCCAGCCAGGAAGAAGTGGAGGAGCCCAGCTGGAGCCAGGTATAGCATTCTTCTACAGATTTCTGGTCAATAAAGAAATGATCTTTACTAGATGTTATTATTGATCACTAATTGCTGATTGAAAAAAGTGTTTGACATATCAATAGACAGTAGTGGGCACCCAAAATTGGGACAAGAATGAAAAATGCTGGGCTCAGAATGATAGTCTGTTATATTTCTTCACATTCAATTTGCAACAGTCAGGAGGTGAAAATTGTGTGTGATTGATGACTAAAAAACTAAAACTATGTCCCTTTTTCATACACAGGAAGACCACAGCCAGGAGGAGGCTGTGGAATGTGGCAGCCAGGAGGAGGCGGGGATTAGTGGCAGCCAGGAGGAGGCGGACCCACAAAAGGTCAAAGCAATCCAGGAATGGCCAGCTCCATCTGATAAGAAAGGGGTGCAGCGATTTATAGGGTTTGCCAACTTCTATAGGAGATTTATTGTTGGATTTTCTTCTATCGTGGCACCCATTACTCAGTTGACATGCCAACACAGTCATTTTCAATGGTCTCAAGCAGCACAGGAAGCCTTTACTAAGCTAAAAGCTTTATTCACCTCCGCACCAATTCTCCGTCACCCTGATCCAATGCTACCATTTGTATTGGAGGTAGATGCATCAGAAACCGCTACAGGGGCCATTCTCTCCCAGAGACATGGGCCCAAAGCTATTCTACACCCTGTAGCCTTCGCATCTCGGAAGCTCAGCCTGCCAGAACTCAACTATGATGTAGGTGATAGGGAGCTGCTGGCCATCAAGTTTGCCCTAGAAGAATGGAGGTACTTATTGGAAGGCGCACTTCATCCGGTTATGATCTTTACAGATCAAAAAAAATGTACAGTACCTCCGGACAGCGAAATGCCTAAAACCCAGACAAGCCCGTTGGGCCCTCTTTTTCTCTAGATTTAACTTCCACATATCTTACAAACCAGGCTCAAAGAATGGAAAGGCAGACGCACTTTTTCGGATGTTCTCTGCAGATCCTCAAATGGCTGAACCCAGTACTATCCTTTCATCACAAAACTTCCTTGGCCTCACCCAAGCAGACTTAATAACCTCCATCAAGTCTTCATCCAGTCACTGCTCCGACTCAGAAACACATACCTTACAGAAACATGATGATCTACTTTGGGCCCGGGGAAAAAATGTTGTAAACACCGTGAAACACAGCTTTTGGCTCTCAAGACTTGTCATGACCATAAATTGACAGGTCAATTCAGGACAAGAAAAACAGCTGAATTAATCTCTCATTCCTTCTGGTGGCCAGGGTGGAGACGAGATTGTAAGGATTACGTCTCTTCCTGCCCCCTTTTCCAGCATAACAAGGGTCAAAACACCAAGTCCGGGGGGCTGCTCAAACCCTTGCCCATCCCAGAGCGACCATGGGCTGAAATATCCATGGATTTCATTGTGGACTTACCTGCCTCAGAAGGGTTCACTACCATCCTGGTCGTTGTCGACCGCCTTTCCAAGATGGCTCACTTTTTGCCCATGATGGGCACCCCTTCTGCTTCAGACACAGCCAATATTTTTCTCAAAGAAGTAATCAGACTTCATGGTGTGCCTAAAAGTAATGTGTCAGACAGGGGCGTTCAATTTACTTCCAAATTCTGGAAAGAACTCTGCAAAACCTTGGATATTAAGCCTCTCTTCAGAATACCATCCTCAAAGCAACGGCCAGACAGAGAGGACAAATCAAACCTTGGAGCAGTACCTCCGTTGCTTCTGGCTCTCAAGACGATTGGGCAACTCTCCTCCTGTACGCCGAGTTTGCTTACAATAACTCTATCCATTTCGCCACTAATCAAACACCCTTCTGGGCAAACTTTGGGTTCCATCCCACCTTCCTCTCTAACAACATCCCTGAAATGTCTGTTCCTGCCGTTCAAGACCGCATAACTCCCTTACAGTCCAACTTTCAAAAAATTCAGGATACGTTACAAAAGGCTCAGGATGGCTATAAGAGACAGTATGACCGAGGGAGGAAGGAGAACCCAATCTTCAACGTTGGCGAGGAGGTCTGGTTGTCAACCACGAATCTTAAGCTACCCCTGCCCTCAAGGAAACTTGGACCCTTTCAAATTAAGAGGATGATTAACCCTGTGGCATTTGAACTGGCATTACCGAACTCTTATAGAATACACCCGGTCTATCATGCATCCTTGTTGAAGCCTGTTGTGTCCGGCCCTTTTCCCGGGAGAAGGGAACTTCCTCCCCCGCCAGTTGAAGTGGATGGGGAGAGCGAGTTTGAGGTGGAGTCCATTTTGAATTGCAGAAAAAGGGGCAGGCAGCTTCAGTACCTAATCCATTTAAAGGATATCCACCTGAGGACAATTCCCGGGAGCCCGCTAGAAATCTGCATGCTCCACGCTTAATTCAAGCCTTCCACCGGGAACATCCAGAGCTGATGTCCAGTTTGGGCGTCCAGTGTCCACCCCTGGGGGGGCACTGTCAGAGAAGGACTTCTGCTACCTTTACTCGTCATGCTCCTGTGCGCATGCACAGTGGATTGGTGCTTCGGTGCACACATGTGCACGGTCCAATGGCACGGCGCATGCATGTGCACAACAGTTCCTGTGTGCGTGCAGTGGCTCGCGAGTGCGCACAGTAGCGTACACAGTATGCGCAATGGTGCACGCCAATGTGCACGCTGTGGCGGGGCTATTTCAGATGGCTTTGGTGCCCAGACGGGTTGCTGGTTTGTCGTCAGCTTCCTGTTTGTGCCTGTTTACAGTTTGCCATACCTGATCACCTGCCTTGACCTGGATTGTTCCTTACTACGCTGCTGCTCTCCTCGATATGACCCCTGGCTTGCTTTAACGGACTTTGCTTGATCTGCCTACCAGTGTTTGACCCTCGGCCTGCCTAACGGACTTTGCTTATTTGCCTTACCTGGATTTGATGTCTGGCCTGTTTCACGGACTTGTTTACTTGTCATTGCACCTGATCCTTCTGTCCTGCATTGGACCCTCGGCCAGTTCCTGAAGCTCAGCTATCCTTCATACAGCTCCTCAGATTCTTCAAGGTACTCTCACCTGCTGGTGGCCCATGCCTCCGTGTGCCACCTGTTCCCTGTATCACCTTCGGGGGACAGGGTGCGTGTGGTCGCAAGGGCGAGCCGCTCTCGGCATCTCGGCCTCAGTAAGTACTATCCGTGCCTTCCTCGATGATTTGACTGATGGCCCTTAAATCATGTACCATTCGATACACTGGCTTTTCTCCCTTTTTGTCCTTTTTCTTTACAGGAAACAATGGCGTCTGTGCTCTACTTTTTGTTTTCTTTATGACACCTGCTTCAAGTAATTCTTTTGTTTGTACTCGTACACCAGCAAATTGATCTGGTGACAGTGGATACTGTGGTATGCGTGGGATTTGAGCTCCTGCTTTTATTTTGACTTTAAGCGGAGGGACTTGTAGAAGTCCTACATCATATTTTCCCTTGGCCCAGAGAATATCAGGTATTTGAGCAACAATTTCAGGTGGAATATTACCTTCAATCTCTTGCTCTAATTCAATTGCTATCAATCCACATATAACTACTTCATCTAATTCTCCAACATGTGCTTCTACTCTGTTGGGTGTATACTGTACACAGGCTTGTAAGTAACTCAGTAGGTCTCTTCCCAATAGGTGGCATGGTACAGTGACAGAGACAAGCAGCTTATGAAACATATTGTGGCTTCCAATTCCACTTTGTATGGGGGCATTTCCTTGAGAGGGGTAGATTTCCCTCCCACGCCAACTGCTAGTGGCCCAGATGTAAGGGGGGTGTCTTTTGGTAGGCATATTTTTGAATTATAGTCCAGGCAGAGCCACAATTGACTAAGCATGACATTTCCTGATCACTTAGATGTGGAAAGCATAATGTTACAAAAGTGTCTCTACCATCCATCTCAGAGATGCACAAATTAACTCTGTGTGCTCAAAAAGTTAATGCTGCTTTACTAGTCATTTATCACCATCTCCCTCTTTCTTGTGCTACGTCTGTCAGGCAATCTGCATTTTCTGGTTTCTGAGAAACAGCTCCTTGACCATCATTTTAGGCTACAAAAGCATTCAGTCTTTTCTCTTTACTTTCTTCATTCTGAGCTTCAATGCTACTGCACACTTCACAATCAACCATCACAACAGCATTCTTACAACCTATGGCAGTAACATTAGTGCGGTCAGCCATATCCACTCTTACTGTCTTTGCCATGGTCTGGACACATTTAAAGTAATCAAAAACATCCTCAGCCTTTTCTTGTCTCACATCCATCAAGCCACTTGATTTTTATTATTAAACTTTTATTAATTTTTCAACATATCCATTAAAAAATACTTCATATCGCTAGTATTCATATATTTATCAAAATAGATACATCCTTATCCATAACAACTCTCTCCCCCTCTTGAAAAACAAAAAACAGAATGGGAACAAACAAAACAAAACAAAACAAAAAATGTTAATTCTAATAATACCTCCCCCCCTGCCGTTTTGCCTCTCCCTCTAAATGCAATGCGTTCATTGTGCTTTACAACCCCCCTTCCACCAAAGTCCCTGCTTATCATACTACCCTTCAAACATACCATCATCATAATAAAAAAAAATTCTTAGGAGGCTTCTCTGAGCCATCTCAATCCCACTCTTAAACACCAAACAAAATATATAAAAATATTGTACGAGGCTTCTATGAGCCATACTTCCCTCTTATTAAGGTGAATATATACCCCATCTTCCCTTTACCATATCTACTCCAACTACCCCCCTCCTCTGTTCCCCCATTCCCTCCTATGTGTTCTATCCCCTCCCTTTTCCCCCCACCCCTTATCCCCCCCCAATATCCATTTCCATTCTACGGAAAGTCACGTGTACCACTCTATACATCTGGAAAGGAAATGAGAGAGACAGATAAAGGAAAGAAAGCAAAAAAAAATATATATATATTTATAAGTAAAAAGAAAAAAATTAACAAAATTATATATCCCCCCCCCCCCCCCCCCCAGGGACACCCGCATCTGAACCCAGAGACCGTGCGGCTCTGTACATCCTTACTCTATCCAATCTCTATAGAGCAGTGCCCCCATCCTGCCCATATTTCCCTGACTTTATCCTTCCTATCTTTCACTGCATGCATAACACTTTTCTTATAGGATCTAATAGACATTGAAGTTCTGTGAAACAGAAAATTCAGGGGCATCAACTCCATGGCTCTGGAGGATAACCTTCCGACCCATGGAGCAATCGCTTCCCAAAACACCCTAATCCTAGGGCATGACCACCAAAGGTGGAAAAAAAAGGTGCCTTTTTGCCCAACATCTGGCGTCCACCGTCGGATATATCTGTGCCAGCCTAACTGGGGTCTGATACCACCTGGTCAAAAATTTATACGACATCTCTTGAACCTGTGAACTTATAGACGTAGAGTGCGTCAATTCAATAAGCTTCTTAATTTGCGCCGTAGTAAAACTTTGTCTTAATTCTTCCCATTCTCTGATAAAATATGGAACCATTTTGTTTTGTGTCACGAGAACCAATCTATACATCTGTGACAGCAAATGTCTGGAACTGGATGTACTTACACACAAAGATTATGTGCAAATACACATAGATTCAAAGACAGTAAGAGAATTTGACGGTCTCATCAAGGGTTTCAGCTTATTGAAAAACACACCAATTGATGGTATCTCCACTCCTCCTAGGTACCTTCCCCATTTTCAATGTCAGATTTCGCAAGGGGGCTAACATTCCACATGAAGCAAATTTACCACATGTCGTGTTCCCATCCCTCCCCCAGGCTCCCAGAGATCCCACCTCCTCGCCCGGAGGAAACCATGGGTACCCCTCCAGTGGGGTCAGGGGGATATCCGCAGGGCATAGTCCCCTGATTGGTTTAATTTGTCCCATATCAATAGAGTGCTCTGAGTTAATAGGCCCCTGTCTACACTTGAGATCCACGGGATTCCTGCCAACTTTCTGCCTGCCATTATCTGTTCTAGAGGAACTCATATTTTATTTAAGGGGTCATGACACCAGTTCAGGATCCGCACCAAGGACATTGCCATATAATATAAGGCTACATCTGGTAGTCCCATTCCACCTTCCAGTTTGCCTCTACGTAAAATATCATGCGCCAATCTAGGATGCTTATCATTCCATACAAATGATATAAAGGCCTTCCGTATGGTTTTAAAAAAAACTTTGTGGAAGTGTAATTGGCACTGTGTGTAAGATGTAAATTATTTTAGGTAATACACTCATCTTTATGGCGCTGACCCTTGCAAACCATGTTAGAAACCGGCCCTTCCATTTCTGCAGGTCCCCCATTACCCCCATCATTAGAGAGCAATAATTCAAGGCGTACAAAAGTTTGGGGTCTGCTGTGATATGTATTCTCAAATAAACGAGTGAATTTTTATTCCAAATAAAGGGATAAGAGTTTTGTAAAGTCGTTTTCATCCCTAAGGGGACATGAATGGGTAAAAGTATAGACTTCTCACAATTTATATTGAAGTTAGATAAAACTCCAAACTTAGAAACCTCTGCCATCAAAACCGGCAGTGATGTCTGCGGTGAAGAAAGGTAGAATAATAAGTAGTCGGCATATGCCGAGACTTTATGTTCAACTGGTCAAATCCATGTCCCATGAATCCCAGTAGATTTTCTTACTTTACAGAGGAATGGTTCTATTATCATGGCAAACAGCAACGGGGATAGTGGACACCCTTGTCTCATACCATTACATATTTGAAAATAATCCGACAGTGTGCCGTTCACCTTTACTCTCGCTCTCGGAGTCACATATAATGCTGAAACCCAACCCATCATGCGTTCACCCAGACCCATGCCCCTCAACACTTCAATCATAAATCCCAAGTTCACCCTGTCAAACACCTTTTCGGGATCCATTGACAGTGTCACTCTTGGGGCTTTATCAGGGCTGTGTTGCATCCAATGGAGGGTATGTAAAGCCTAGATGGTGTTATCTCTCTTGCCTCTCTCACGACCCTTCATAAAGCCTATCTGATCAGGTGAACTGGCTTCACTATATGGTCCTGTAACCGGAGGGCTAAAATTTTGGCTAAGAGCTTGGTGTCCGAATTTAGCAGGGAGATGGGTCTGTAGTTTGCACAATGTTGGGGCGTCTTTCCCTGGTTTAGGGAGTACCGTAATGTACGCCAACAAGGCTTCTGGGGGTAGTGGATTGGAAGCATTAATCAAATTAAAATAGCTACATAACAGGCCCCCAATTTGGTAATACATTTCTTATAATATGAATTTGTGAAACCGTCCAGTCCTGGACTTATAGCTATTGGCAGACTGGATATTACTTCATTTCATTAATGGACATTGATCTATCTATTTACTCGATCACCATGGATGGCAGCGAAGGCAACGCTGAATCTTCTATGTAATCTCAGATCTCTGATATACGCTGTTCATCCATAGCACTCGACGAAACAGACTGAATATTATATAAAGCCTTATAAAATTTGTGAAATTCTGCCGAAATGGCCTGAGTTTCCACTAGCTTTTTATTTTGAACTGTTAAATTATGAACATGTCTGGAGTCTTGCTGTTTTTTAAGCTGGCTAGCTAATAGCCAACCACATTTATTGCTTTGCTCATAGAACCAATGTGCATAGTATCTATACTTATTTTTAGTTTTATGGTCCAGGCATTGTGCTAGATTACGTTGCAGGTCTTCCAATTGTTGGGCATCTGCTGGGTCCAGATGTCTTTTATGTTTAATCCCTAGCTCATTAATCTCTTCCAACAGATCTATTATTTCTTTTTGTTTCTCTTTTTTGTGCTCAAAAAACACAAGGTGTATTTGTGTCGTTGGCGTATTGCACTAAGTTAAGTGCCTTAATAGTATTACCCCTCGCCTCACGGGTTAGGACAAACCCCACTTGATCTAAATCCACAAGCTGGGAGAGCAATGGTTGAAGCCGTAGGGCTAGTACTTTGGTAAAGAGCTTTAAGTCCATGTTCAATAATGAGATGGGCCGGTAACTGCCACACTCTGCCGGATCCTCCCCTTCCTTTGGTATCACTGAAATGTGTGCCAGTAATGCTTCCAGGGATAGTGTAGCACCTCGGCCCAACGCATTATATACCTTTGTCATCTGATTACCCAGTATCGAAAAAAAACTCTTGTATATATTGTATGGAGAATCCATCAGGACCTGATGCTTTCCTGGGTTTAACCGTTTTTAACGCTCTTCGGTGGAAATGGGCATTTCCAAGTTATGACGATCTAATGATGATATCCGGGGGAGCCGTGCTGAGGAAAGGTATTCCTCCATTGTGGTGAGAGGTGAGGGTACTGGGTTCAGATTATATAGGGAGGAATAGTATTCTCCAAACCTCTGCACTAATCCCTTTGGCAGTGATATTAACTGTCCGTTGCCCCCTTTTATTTGAGGTATGTATGTTGTCTTACCTCTTTCTTTAAGTTTCCCAGCCAATGACTTACTGCATTTATCTCCCAGTTCATATGTTGTTTTTCTGACCAGCTGTATCTTTGCCTTAGCTTTATATCAAAGGATGTCCGTGATCTGCCGCCTCAAATGCATCAATTCTCTCCCAACAGCGGGTGCCTGTGACCTCCTATGTTGAGATTCCAAGGCCTGTATTTCCTCTAATAGCTTTTTTATCTGTTTTTCTCATTCTTTCTTATGCTTGGATCCATGTTTAATCAAAATCCCCCAGATAATGGCTTTATGAGCCTCCCATACCATGCCCGGGTCACTCTCCGGTGTGTCATTTATTTGAAAGTATACCATAATTTCTTTAGCTACATCCTCCCTAATCTCGGGATCTTGCAGCAGGCTCTCATTTAAGTGCCATCGCCACTCCAGGGAGGGAGCCGTGCCCGGCAGGGAGAGGCACAACGTGACCGGGGCGCGGTCTGACCACCTTATACTTCCTATGGAAATCCCCAAAACTAGTCAAGTAGGTAGTGTGGAACCAGGAATAGGTCTATACAGGAGTATACTTGATGTGGGTTCGAGAAGAAAGTATAATCTCTCTCTCCTGCGTGTAAGGTCCGCCATGCATCTATCAGCTGTAATTCGTGCAGTTTCCGTATTACACCCTTCCTGGTACCACTTGAGACTGAGCAAGTCCCGGAGGAGGTGTCTACCCTAGGGTCCAATGGGATATTGAAATCCCCCCCAGAATCAACTTTCCCTCCGTGAACTCTGCTAATTCTGACAAAACTTTCCCCAGGAAGTAGTCTTGATGTATGTTTGGTACATATACAGTGGCTAATGTCACTTTAGTGCCTCCGATATGGACCTTCAGAAAAAGATACCGACCATTTTTGTCTAAATATTTACCCGTAAGGGACCACGGCACCCGATTAGAGATCAATATTGATACACCTTTAGATTTTGCTTTTTGATTGGTTGCGTGGTAAGTGCAAGGAAAGAATCTGTTTTGTAAGAAAGGGAGTTCTCCTGTTTTAAAGTGTGTTTCTAGCACAAATGCTACATCTGTGCTGGAGCTTTTCAGATCATTAAGGAGCATCCATCTTTTTTCCGGGACATTAAGTCCTTTAGCATTTAAGGAGGTCACTTTCACCCTTTCCATTTCTCACTGTGAAGTTGAGGGGAAATGAGGAGAAAAAGAAAAGAAAAAAAAAAAAAAAGGGGTACAACTCCTCCGCCCCCCATTTTCTATAGAAAATCCCTCTATAACTAATCCCCCCTCTAAATCCCTAAGGAAATAGGCCCACCTCTAAACCTCTAACCTATATTTCCTGTGGGCCCTGACCTATATGGGGGATTGGTCTGAGTCGGATGTAAGGCTCAGCTTCCATCCCCATCCCCCCAACCGTCCGTATCCCATAATATCATATTTTACTTCTTCCTCTGCCTTGTCTAATTTTTTTTTCCCACTATTTCCTCTCCCCCACCTTCCCCCCACTCATTTTCAGTCAGCTGGCCACATTGTCCATTGATTCCTTTATTTATTATAGACAGGGTAGCCAGAGAGAGCACCCTACAGGTAATCCGGGAGAAGAAGAAAGAGATGGAAAACAGAGAGAGAGAAAAGGGAGAGGAGGGGAAGGAAGAGAAAGAGAAATCCCTCTCTCTGATGTTCTGTCTCCTATTCCCAGTCCCCTAACTCCCTTCCTCCTCCCCCCCACCCCACCCCCCCTCCCAGTATCCCCTAGATTCCCATCTCACCTTATTGCTGCCCACCCCTTCTACTCCCTTCTCCCTTCCATCGCTATATACAATGGGCCCTTCCTCCACCTTCCCCCTCGTTAATATCTTTATCTCACCTCTTGGTTTTCAGATATTCAAAGATCCAATATTTTCAGTATCATAGCCTATTTATATCACCCCCCCCCCCAAGGCTACCCTCCCCCCCCCCTCCCATCCCAAATGGGAGGGGGGTCTCACCTCCGTAGACCTGTTCCCAAAAAAAAAAAAAAAAGAAGTAAAATTATAATAGGGGAGGGGAGAAGTCCCCGCCTCCTAGTGAATTAATTCATTAATTCATTGCTTAATGACATTTCTGTGACATAATTTCGATCAATATATTAGTGCAGTATATGAGAGGAAAGAAAGAAATGTCCTCATTTTCTAATAGCTTAGATCAGCTCTTTCGTGGTATTATTCAATATTTTCGTGAAATAAAAAGAAAAAAAAAAAAGAAAAAACCGTGACAATTTTTCCTATTCAATTCGGTCCGATTCAATATGTCTGTGACCCCAAACGCACATACTCCAAAACACTTCTAACACAAATAATTTAACATAAAACCACAAATAAGTGTCATTATTCCAACTTCAGTTCCATGTGATAATATCATCAACTAATTCCCCACAGTCCCCTTAAAAAAAAAAAAAAAAAGGGGAAACCCCTTAAAAAAACAAAAATCAAAACAGGAGGCGGCTCAGGTCTATTTACTACACCCCTTCAGCCATGTCCTGGTAACTCACTCAGGAGATGAGAGATAAAACAAAAAAAAAAAATTTGAAACAAACTGCGAGGGGGGGGGGGGGCTTAGGACAGCAAAGGGAGAGAAACTCTGGGTAGAAGGTAGCATACCTCCCCCCACTTTTCAACTCTCATGTTTCCCCTATTAAGGGGCAACCTCATTCCTTCCCTTCCCCTGTGTTAATACATCGTCCCCCCTCGAGGGAGGCCTCTCTGTTCTTATTGACCCTGGGGTGGGTTGTATCCAGTTCGGGATCACCATATTCTCCACCCCCAGAAAAATAAACAGGTCTGGGAGGTCAGTGGGGTGTTTCAGCTTAAATGATGATGAATCCCTTTTTACAGTTAGTGAGATAGGATAGCCCCATCGATATGAACCCCCTATACTCTTAATTCTGTCCAATAGGGGGCGTAACATTGCTCTTTGCTGTAAAGTAGCTTGTGATAGGTCTAGTAAAATTTTCACTGAAAACCCCTCATGTGTGATCTCTCCTGCTTCCCATGCCTTACGGCTAATCAGTTCTTTATGAACATAGCGGTGAAAACAGCATATAACATCTCGGGGTCTGCTTAAGTCTGTCCAGCGGGGTCCTAAGGATCTGTGTATCCTCTCAATTTCTAGGGTCTGAGGGGGGGTAGGGGTGACCAGCTGATGGCATATTGCCATAATTGTGGGCTGCAAGTCTACATTCCCTATTGCCTCCGGTACCCCCCTGAACCTCAAGTTCTTACACCTACTGCGGTCTTCCAGTTCTTCCACACGGAGCTGCAGTGGGGGAGGGCATAGCAAGATTTACTATCTGTACCTGCTCCAGTTGTTTGACTCGATTCTCCAGGGAAGCCAGTGTGGTACTTTCCTTTTCAAACTTCAGCTAGCTGCTGTACCTCCGTCTGAACCACCTTTAACTCTCTATTGTGTGCTTCCTCCAGGCGTTCAATCATCTTCTCTATGTCTGCTCGTGTCGGCAGGGCTTGCAGGAGCGCTCTTAGATCCATATCGCTGAGTCTTGGAGCTGTAACCTCCAACGAGTGTACATCCATGTTGCCCGGCACTCCCTCCTCCATTTCCAGCCTCTCTGAAGGTGCCGTACAAGTGTGCTCTACTAGGTCAGGGCTCTCGCATTCTCCCCGAGCTGTTTCTGGCGTCTGTTTTTCAAACTCTGCGCCTCCCTGTCTCTCCGCCGTTCGGCTCCGGGATGCCGCTGCCCGTGTTCCCGGGAAGTATTGCTGGATCTCGGGCTGCACAGGTGTCCGCTGGAGCTTATTATCTCTCCTCCTCATAATGGGTTAGGTGTCAGGGCTCAATAGCACCACTTGCTTGGGTTACCTGCTGCATTAATGGCTGTAGAAGGCAGTCAAACAGCCGGACGATCTGGGGGATGGACAGAGCCTCTGTGAGCGTGTGTCTCTACTCCATCTTCCTCAGGCCACTCCCCCCTTGTTTCTCTTTTTTAATCCAAGACCCATTTGCTATCAATTCACCACCAATCACTGATTTATGGGCTTCCCAGACAGCCTGCTCAGACACTTCTTCAGGTATGTTTACTTCAAAATATGTTTTTATCTTAAGAGACAGTGCCTCCTCCACCCTATCATCATCCAACAGTGATTCATTTAAACGCCAGGGTCGTTCTAAGTGGCCTGCAGAAACTGGAAGGAGGGTCACAGTAATTGGAGCATGGTCTGAAATAGCTATTGGTTCTATGGTAAATGAACGGATCCTTTCCAGATAGAACTGATCCACAAAAAAAAGGTCTAGATGAGAATAAGTGCCGTGTATTTTGGAATAATAACTATAATCCCTTATCCCATTATGTGTTACACGCCATCCATCCACCAAATGAAAAGAGCGCAAGAGCTGTTTTAAATGTTTTAACGCTTTAAAAGATATGAGAGTTTTGCCCGTTGATGTGTCTATATTTGATATTATTTGATATTATTATCAAGCCACTTGATAATAATTCTACAACATACTGTTCACTTGCTTTATAGTGCAATTCACTTTCATGTTTTCTATCTACTGCTTTAAATCATCAATAACTTTTGGATAACTTCTGGCATGTGCTTCCTTTAATATTCTGGCATGTTAAAATACTAAATCAACCCAGTCTTATCAGTGTGTGGAACCTTTTCCCTTTTCACGCTCAGTAGGCTAGAATGGAGAACTAAACATTTTATTAATTCTAATAATCATGGCTACCTTTTAGGAATGTGAAGGGGAGGGGTGGGCACCTCACTCCTTTCTTACACAGAAATACAAAAGGTGGGAGGTGAGGAATCCGCAAGCAGGCTTCTCTCATCAAAATCTTACCATCATATATACGTAGCATTATTTTTCTGCTTCTCACACATTTAGATAACACTTGCATTGCCTGGTCTAATTCTCTTTTGCTAGACCCATCAGTGATATGCATTATAAAAAACTTTGACAGGCTTATAACTAGTTAAAGTTTCCTCACATTGCATACTTTCAAAAATCCAATATTGTACACATTTATTCACCTTGTCCAACTCTGTCAATCTGCCATAAAATTTAACATACACAGAAACCCAAATTAATCACAACTGTTTCTGGTGTTAGATCAGCTCTTTTTTGTATTGGTATAATTTCTGTAAAATGACTTAATTTACTTGTGCCATTCTTTTTTTACCTCTCCCTGCAGTGAGAGGTCTACGGGACAACCGTGCGCCCATTCTTAGAGTCCTCACTCTCAAGTCTCCAACAATTTGTGGGTCGTCACCCAAAAAAATGGTATTTATATATGTTTCTCCGGGCTATACACAGTAACTGTCAAATGGCACTTATTACACTTGGCCACACAGGCCTGTACACTTGCCACATAGGCAATAGGGATGGGCCAAACATCCCCCTGTTCGGTTCGCATCCAGAACATGGCAAAAAATTTGTTCGAACACACAAACACCGTTAAAGTCTATGGGACACGTACATGAAAAATCAAAAGTGCTAATTTTAAAGGTTAATATGCAAGTTATTGTCATAAAAAGTGTTTGGGGACCTGGGTCTTGCCCCATGGGACATGTATCAATGCAAAGAAATTTTTTTTAAAATGGCCATTTTTTCGGGAGCAGTGATTTTAATAATGCTTGAAGTGAAACAATAAAAGTGAAGTATTTCTTTAAATTTTGTACCTGGGGGGTGTCTATAGTATGCCTGTAAACTAGCGCATATTTCCAGTGTTTATAACAGACCAAGAGCAAAATGACATTTCTAAAGGAAAAAAAGTCATTTAAAAGTGCTAGCGCTAGTGCCGGCTATTAATGAATTGTCGGTCCCGACGATACACATAAAAGTCATTGAAAGTCATTGAAAAAAAAAAATGCGTGGGGGTCCCCCAAAATTCCATTACTAGGTCTGGTATAGATATTAAGGGGAACTCCATGCCAAGATTCAAAAAGAAATGGCGTGGGGTTCCCCCAAAAAATTCATACCAGACCTGAACTGGTATGGATTTTAAGGGGAACTTCGAGCCAAAGTTAAAAAAAAAATGGCGTGGGGTTCCCCCAAAAATCTACACCAGACCCTTATCCAAGCACACACCCTGGCAGGCGGCAAGGAAAAGAGGGGGGGAGGAGAGAGCGCCGCCCCTCCTGAACCGTACCAGGCCACATGCCCTCAACATGGGGAGGCTGTCCCCATATTGATGGGGACAAGGTCCTCATCCCCACAACCCTTGCCCGGTGGTTGTGGGGGTCTGCAGGCGGGGGGCTTATAGGAATCTGGAAGCCTGCTTTAAAAAAGGGGACACCCAGATCCCGCTCCCCCCTATGTGAATTGGTAAGGGGTACATTGTAGCATTAGCACTTTAGATTTCTCCCATAGAATTTTAAAGGGTGTTCCGCGGCTTTTCGAATTTGCCGCAAACACCCCAAATTGTTCGCTGTTTGGCAAACAGGTGAACAGCTGATGTTCGAGTCAAACTCATGTTCGACTCGAACAGATAGCCCATCCCTAATAGGCATTACTCGCCACACAGGCTCACTACTACAGGCCTCTGGTCAGACCTTCTCACAAGTCTCATAAATCTATTGCCACCCCAAGCATAGAAACAAAACATCAACATTGATAATTATTATCGTTCTATTATTTCTGTGACAGGTAAAGTAAAAGAGTTATTTGGGTCAAACTGTGTAACATCAACATTATTCTAGTATACACTTACTTTTACCTTAATCTCACCATCTCATTAACAGCATAAGACTTCTTCAACCAATGGACCCAAGACCCAGACTAATTACTCGCCACAGAGAGCAGAATAAGTATGAATAACAGTTTCTTACCATGGCCACTTGTCTGTTCAACGTGAGTTTCTTGTCTCTCTGGCCGGGAGCCCCGTGGACTGTATCTGAGTCATGTCACCATTCTGTTAAATCAGGTTAGGGAGTCTCTAAACAAGACATTTAGATGATGAGATAGTGAGTCCAGATCTTAAGATAAGTAGGTGCTTTTTATTCACTGCAGTGGAGAGACACACACCGATATTCAGCACTATCAGGCTGAACGAAGAAGGAAGTGTCTCTGACTTAAAAACATCAAGTTTAGCTATATATACTTTACGAATATGCATAAGCACTAGGCGTGTTATAGGTGTGGTTGTATAGTTTAGTCCAAACAGCATTCATATCTTCTTAGTAGCAAGGGAACAGTTAAATGGGTGGTTACATCATGTGACTGGAAAAAAATAGAATTCAGCAGTATCTGGTCAGTTCAGACTTTTTAGCAGCTTTCTGGGTTCTTATCAGTAGTTTGTGTCATCACATATCCAACAGTTTAAATTTCCAGGAATTGAAACAAGCCATCTAAGAAGGAAAAAAAATACAATTCAAGTATAATATAAATTCTTAAAGCGACAGTCTCTATATAAATATATATATATATATTTTTACCTACAGGCCATCAGCAACACAACAGATGTTACAGTACTCAGCAGAACAGTCAGTGTCAAATGATATTTTCTAAATATTTTATTCCAAATGTGTCTGCAGTGTAGATTTTTTTATCACTGTATTCTCTGCAAGAATTGTTGGATTAGCACACTTTAGATTAGATTGTACAGACTGATGCCCCGTACACACGATTGGACATTCTGACAAAAAAATCCATGGATTTTTTCAGATGGATGTTGGCTCAGACTTGTCTTGCATACACACAGTCACACAAATGTTGTCAGAAATTCCGAACGTCAAGAATGCGGTGATGTACAACACGTACAATGAGCCAAGAAAAATGAAGTTCAATAGCCAGTGTCGCTCTTCTGCTTGATTCCGAGCATGCATGGAACTTTGTGCATCAAAATTGTGTACACACGATCGGAATTTACGACAACGGATTTTGTTGTTGGAAAATTTGAGATCCAGATCTAAAATTTAGTGTGACAGAAATTCCGATGGAAAATGTCTGATGGAGCCTACACATGGTCGGAACTTCAGACAACAAGCACCCATCGAACATTTTCCGTTGGAAAATCCGACTGTGTGTACGGGGCATTAGGCTAGCCATACACATGAACATTTCTTTTGTTTAATCCCAAAAGAGAGAAATCACTCAACGCCCCCATCCCCACAAAATGGATGAGGGAATCTCCTTTGATGGCTATTGTATTTGGACAGCAACAGACATGGCTGTCTGAATACCCAGACAGTGCCTGCATCTGATTAGATACAGTCACTGTTTGGGTGATAATTTTCCACCATGATCCTTTGATTTTGAAGCCGGATTTGTTTTGACTATTTTGGCTGGGAATTTAGTAAGTTATGTTATGTTTGAGTCCGCTAATAGTGATTTTAGTGCATTTTTTGAGAATATATTGTTTTGATATTTTTGGGGGGGCTGTCAGATTGGCTGTACAGAGCTCCGTGATTTCTAGCATTCTAACAGCAGACCTGACCACCCACATGCAAAATGCACACCAAGCTTGGGAGCCAGTGCCTTAAATAGGTTCTGCCTGACCCAAGATGGCTGCTAGAGTCACATGGGGTGGCAGCATCCAACGGGGATAGCTTCCACAGTGACCCTGGAAACCATAGAGTAACCATGTTCCTCTTGACTTCCTACTCCCCTTGCAATGGAGCTGCATTTAATCACCACCTGGAGTGAAGAAAGTAGAATGCATCTACAGATGGTCAGATGGTGGAGGTGACTATCTACAAGGTTTGAACACATGAATATAACAAAAAGTACACAACCGTGGGCTAATCATTACACATTACCTTGTGATTATAGTTAAATATGGCTTAGCACAAAAATCCTATTACAGCAAGTTGTCTAAAATTGAATTCATTAAAACTTTTCTGTGTGTTTCAGATATTTTTTTTTTCTTTTGCTGATGATGAAGTTTGAACTTCATATGTAGTTATGGATCAGTGCTTGGTGGTTTCTGGAATTAAACTTATCCTAAACCTAAACCCCTGCTAATTTTGGTTGGCCTTATTCTATTACTTGGTATGAATGCCAGATCTATGCTCTCTGTTAGCTTCTTGCTCGATCCTTAGCTGTGCTTTTCTGCAGTCTTCCATGGTTTCTTGCAGTGAAATTCCATACTATTTAAATGACATGTCTAGAGCTTCTGGTAAATCCCTACTTGCAACTTAATGGTGATAGAAAGGATCAAATGCATTCTATGACATATTGTCTCTGTTTGCATAGCTTCAAACAGAAAAAACACCCCACTCCAAGCAGCTCTTCCCTGCTGCCACTCAAACCCCAGATCAGGGCTCAATGATTAAAGAAAATGCTACCCCAATCGGTTGTACCATGTGCTTGTGTTAAAAAGCAACCTATTATGTTTGTATTGCTTTCTTTGTGTGAAATACCTGGTGATTCTACCAGTCCCCCTGCTCTCCTATTTCAAACAAACCATGCTAGGCATGAAAGCACATCTTTCCCAGTGTGGTCAGTTTTTTGGCTGTGCTTGGAGAAAAGCCTGCCTGTACTCCAATGGGCAGATTTGTGCTGACATAATCCTCTGCACAGCCATTCAATTCGGTAAATCCAAATCTAAGCAACAACCTCACACTGAGTAGGAAAATTAATATAACATGAATATAACAATTTCCATTATTTGTTTTGTAATGAGGAGCTGGGTTGAACAGATGCATTGAGGATGAAGAATATTAAAATTCTTCAGTTGTTATTGGTAATAATTTATTAGTTAACAGGGTACCCCCCATCCTCACCACACACTCGCACACACCTTTGAGAGCATTTTCAAAACCACATGCCATTCAAATATTTTTTACATTTTTCAACAGACACTCTGAGACACCTTCCTAATTTTCGTTATCCTTTAGCATTTCTGAATAGGGATTTAAACATGACCTACTCCTCGCCAGACTCTCATGTCCTCCCTGAACACCTAACACTTGATTATTACTGTATTCTCTTTTCAGAATTAACTCCACCATATAAGCTAACATCACAAGAATCCATTCAGTCTGGCCACTATATTTTGAAAGTGTGTCCCAACCCTAAAGGTTAAAATGTGTATGCCTAATGTACTTAGCCACAAGGGTTAACCCAGTACAAATGTCCTGCACAAGGCTGCTCAACCATGAAGGCTTAAAGTCTGATCTAAACCTACCTATTGGTAAACCTGTTCCCACACCTATTCTAATGCCCTGTACACACGGTCGGATTTTCCGATGGAAAATGTGCGAGCGGAGCATTTTGTCGGAAATTCCGACCGTGTGTGGGCTCCATCGGACTTTTTCCATCGGATTTTCTGACACACAAAGTTTGAGAGCAGGCTATAAAATTTTCCGACAACAAAATCCGATCGCGTCAATTCCGACCGTGTGTGGACAATTCCGACGCACAAAGTGCCACGCATGCCCAGAAGAAATTTCGAGACGGAACAGCTCGGTCTGGTAAAATTAGCGTTCGGAATGGACAGAGCACTTTCGTCACACTGCAATCTTTAAAATTGTTTAATACAGAGCACTCTGTTCTTCTTTATAATGCAGGAAGAACAAAGTAGTTTTGCTGCTGATATTCACACAGAGTTCTCACAAACTTCTTTCTTTCTTATTTATCGTGATTCCCTCAATATATTATGATTTGTCACATCTGACCAAAAATCTATATCATTTTTTTTTGTGTTTTTTTTTAAAACCCTGATGTGATTTTTAAAAATTTTTTTTTTGGTTTGTATTTTTTTCAAGGCTGATCTTGTTTTTTTGGGGGCGCTAGATACCATAATATTCAAGTGCTCCAAAAAAAAAATATATATCTCCAGCATTACCAAAAAAATGGAAACGTAAGAAAGCTAGGGGGCGTTAGATACCATACTATTCAAGTGCTCTAAATACATATATCTCCTGTGTTACCAAAAAAAATGAAAATCATAATATTGACAAATAATAGTTAGATTACACATTGAAGTGCCCACATTAGTGAAAACATATATAGTGATTGATTGTCCACATAAAAAAGTGATTGAAGTGATATCTTTCAATATTATCCCAATCTTGTTGCTGTAAACAAAAGGTTTTCCATCACCAAAGAAACAAAAAAAAGAAAAACACCTCGAAGTAGTAGATATCTGCTTACCAGATACCAATGACTCCTTTAGTTAAAAAGAGAGTCACTAGCGCTTGTGCAGGGTTGTGCCTGCTCACATGGATGGCCGGGCTGTGGTTGGTATTATAGGCATGGATCATTCCCGTCAGGCTCATTCAAGATAGGATAAGGATACATAGGAAACAAAAACAGTCTCCATAGCGTAAAACCATTTATTAAAAAAGTAAACAAATTTAAAAAGCCAAATGGCCGCTTACATTGGTTGGTGCCTACCCGGCACTGGGGCTGCTTGCATGTCAGGGTGACTTCGCAGTCAAAAAAAGCCTTTCATGTCTCCTCCACGCTGGCATGCGTTCCAGCTTACACAGGGGGGCAGCCAAAGGATGATGTTGGATGATAGGACATGTGACCACGTACTGCTCCGACGTACGTTTCATAGTGAACGTCTTCAGGGAAGCGTACGTTGGTCACTAAAATGGTGGCTTTTATTAGGAACAGGAAGGGGGCGGGTAATTGGCAAATGGGCCACAGGAACTGTGCTCAAAGCAATAAAGTTGGAAAGTTCAACTATGGTCTGGAGCTTAGCTCCATCTTGTGGATATTTACTATATTGTTCACAAAAGCTCCTTATTTAAAAACGAATGTGACTTTTTATTAGGAACAGGAAGGGGGCGGGTAATTGGCAAATGAGCCACAGGAACTGTGCTTATAGCAATAAAGTTGGAAAGTTCAACTATGGTTTGGAGCTTGGCTCCATCTTGTGGATATTTACTATATTGTTCACAAACAAACTCCTTATTTAAAAACGAATGTGACTTCATATCAACCATCTCCTAGGGGGAGATGGCATGTTATTATAGTCCCCCTACTGGTTAAAAACAGGTAAGTAAATCCATCCATATAGGTGGTGGGGAAGTGAAAAAAATATATAAGTGAATAAAATTAATGGTGGTGTTTTTTATATAGAGAAAAAAACGGGGGGGGGGGGGACTCATGTAACCCTGAATACTATAACAGCCCCAGTCTCGGTTTACATACAAAAATGATTACAAAACTCAGTAGTATTTAATAAACCTTAAAAGGCTGCAATATGACCTATCCCCGTCTGACTCAAATAATAAAGAGGACAAAGAAGCGGGGGGGAAAGAGTATTCCATCTTCCACCCTGGACAACTATCTCTGACCACAACCATAATACAAGTGGTGCCCAACTCACTCTCACGATCTGACGTGGACAGATAATAATATTCCTAGACACTCCTGGACTCAATCATTTGTAAGAAAGCAATTAAGGTCCAGATCTATATTCATCCCATGTGGTTGCATAGTCTGTAATTTATAAAGCCAGTACGTTTCATTCCTAGATATTGCCCTTTTCATATGGGTACCTCTCCAATCCCTAGAGATTTTGTCGATCCCATAGAATGTACATAGTGATGGGTCACTATCATGGTAAAGTTTGAAGTGTCTTGAGACACTATGGTTAGGGTATCCCTTTTTAATATTTGTTAAATGTTCATTTATTCTTACTTTCAGTTGGCGTGTGGTTCTGCCCACGTATTGAAGGGAACATGGGCATTCCAGAACATATGTTACGTGGTCAGAATCGCATGTGATGAGAGGTTTGATATCAAATTGTTGTTGTGTTACTATAGATTGGAATTGGGTCTTCTTTTTCTTGGTACCTGGTTTTCTGGTTATTTTACAAGCATTGCATCTAGTGCAATAGTGAAACCCAGAACCATCCAGGAAAGTGGGAGGTTTCCCGGGGGGATCTGGTACATTTGGAGCCAAGCGATTCCTAAGGGTAGGGGCCCTTCGGTAGATAAACTTAGGTTTATTGGGCAGGGAAGATTGGAGATCTTTATCTTTGAGTAGGATAGGCCAGAATTTTTTGAAGATACCTTCTACTGTTTTGTATTGACGATGAAAGCCCGATATGAACGCACAGTCACCCTTGTATTCTTTTTTTGGTTTGGGGACCAATAGGGAGTGCCTGTCCATATTTGCCACCTGTGAGACCAATTTTGTCAAGATATGGGCAGGGTATCCCTTTTCTCTAAATCTAGTGGTGAGAATTGCTGCTTGTGTGAAATAATCCAAAATATTATCACAATTTTGCCGTATACGCATGTATTGCCCTTTCGGTACAGCTCCTATCCATTGCGGATGGTGACAGCTGTGTGTAGGGACATATGCGTTACGGTCAGTTTCTTTAAAAAAAGTCTTTGTACTAATATGATCACCTTGTTTGAAGAGTGTTAGATCCAAATAATTCACCGTGGCCAGACTGTACTCCGCTGTGAACTTTAGATTGTACTTATTCATATTCATACACACCAAAAACTTGTTAAAACTTTCTTTGGTTCCCTCCCACAGAATCATCACGTCATCTATGTATCTTTTATACAGAAGAAGTGAGTGAGGTCTGTTTTTGAAAATGGTCTCTGATTCCCATTTATTTAACGTGATATTCGCCACGCTAGGTGCATAGCGGGCTCCCATGGCTACACCGCCAATTTGGTTGTAGTATTCGTTTAATGCCCAGAAATAATTATTCCCCATGGCCATAGATAATCCTTTAATTAAAAATTTAATTTGTGATTTTTTCAGGGTGGATTGGTTGGTGAGAGCCCACCTCACTGATTCTAACACATCTGTTTGGCGAAGATTTGTATACGAAGACTCGATGTCTATTGTTACTAGTAAGGTTTGATCCGTGATGATGGTAGATTGTAACAGTGTAATTAGTTCTCGACTATCTTTGAGATAGGATTGGCTCTGTGGGACTAGAGGCTGGAGGAAAGTGTCAAGGTATTCCCCCACCCTAGAGTACAGAGAGCCAATCCCACTCACTATTGGACGGCCTGGTGGGTTTACCTTGTCTTTATGTATTTTTGGTACTATGTAGAGTACCGGAATTCTGGGTGTAGTTAGATTCAAATAATCTGCTTCCTTCTGAGTTAATATTTGTTTACTGGTACCTTGGTTAATCCAATCTAATAGTTGTTGTTTCAGTTGTGGGGTAGGGTTACCTTTAAGCTTTTTATACGTTGAGGTGTCATTCAACTGTCTCCTTAGTTCTGTATTATAGTTTTCTTTGGTTAATACTACCAAACCTCCCCCCTTGTCAGCAGGTCTCACCACTATCTGTTTGTTCTCTTCCAGTTTTTTTATTCCCTCCCATATTCTTTGGTTGTTTTTGTGTTGTGATATTTCAATCTGTCGTACTTCATCTTGGACCATACTCTTGAATACTTCTATGTGATGGTGAGAACCCTTTTGGGGATTGAACACCGAATTGTTTTTCAAATTACTGTGTACAAAAGGGTCTGTTATTTCCTGAGTCCTAGTGTTGCTGGTTTGCCCTGTAAAATGTTTCCTGATATTTAGTTTTCTTATATATTTCTCAATATCTACGAACAGATTGAACTTATCTATGTTCTTATTTGGCGCAAATTTTAGTCCCTGTGCCAAGACTTCCAATTCTGCATCCGAAAATTCTATGGTGGTTAGATTAAATAATCCTGCTTTTAGTTGTTTCTCTTCCTTTTTCTTTCTCCCTCTGCCTCTTCTTCCTCTCTTTCTACTCTTTCTATATGGTTTTGTTGTGAGTTGGAAGGGATTCTGTATGGTTCTTTCCAGTCTCTCCATTCCCCCCTCCCTGGTGTGGGTAGGGGTTGTGTACTGGTCTCCCTCTGAAATTACCTCTAAAGTTTCCCCTTGGGGGCCTTGATGGGTACTGATTGCGGTTGTTGGCATAGTAGCCATAGTCTGGGGGTCTATAGTCAGTAGGGGGGGGTCTATTATAGTTAGGTCCCCTGTATGGTGAATGGTATGTGGCAGGGTATGGGTAAGAATTCCCCTTAGGGTACTTAATAGGACCATGTGCTGTCCTATTGTTTTTGTGGGGTGTACTGGGGTCCCCTTTACTTTGGGCTGCCATAGATGCTACAGTGTTGTGTACTTCAACTTCCCTCTCCACTGTTGGTTCTTGGGACGGGTTCAGCTGTAAATTTTGTTGCCATTTGTATACCCTATTGTCTTCATAGTCCTTAGTATCTCTAAAATATTTTTTGAGCTTTTTATCTTTGATTTCCCCATCGTATTTGGCTAGATGGGTGTTTAATTCCTTAGCTTTGTCTAAATACTCTTTAGAGGACATAAGTGGTTCCATAGTTGTCTTGAGTTCTTTGATCTTAGATTCCAAGACAGCTTTTTTGGCTTTGCGCCTTCTTACCATCATTTGCATTAGTTTTTGTTCACAGGCGTTGAAGAATTGGTACCACTCATCGAGTAGTCTCAAATCCTCCACTCCATCATTGGGGCTAACATCCCATCTTAAACTTCTGGGGGTTAAATTTTTGCCTATATACATCTCCAGAGATGCAATATCCCACCACAGTCTAATTTGTTTTTCAGTGTCATATTTGAGTTGTTTGAATCCCTTATCCAAATCTACATTATTGGTAGATGTTTGTTGGAAAATCTCTTCTACGTTAATTTGTCTATTTTGCATAAAATTAAATACATCCATGGCTGCGATAAGTGACAAGTTTAAATCCAAATTATTCAAACTCAATTATTCAAATTATTCAAACTCGGCCAAAATAGACAATTGTACCCCACTTCCAAGCAATGTTTTGTATTCCTATTTCTGCCATCAAATATCTGTGTGCTAAGTATACTTTTTTTTTTTTTTTTACATAGGGGATAAAAGACTCGGAGGACACACCTCATCCGAGGAGACCCCAGACCCCCCACCTCTGGAACAAGGGGAAATCCACCCAAGCCAACCAGAGCAGGAGGAGGAAGACGTGGTGGAAACTGGCACCACAACAGGTGAGTGTCTGCGACCACAGGCTCAGGTAAGAGATGGATGCCGGCATATTTATAATACATGGTGTGTTTTTGTTTCTATCGTTTTAGGTGATCGTGATGTTGTGGATCCAGGGCATTTCACCTCGGAAAGTGCACAGATCTGATCGGGGAGATAATGGGGTGTAATAGGGACTTGGAAAACATCCTTAAAAACATCAATGATGTTCAACAAAAAATGAAGAACATCATTGATGTTTAGGGAGAGTTTAAAACCCCTCAAAATTCCTTTTTTTTTTGCACTTTTTGTGAGCTAAAAATGTTTAGCATTTTTTGACATATTTGCGAAAAGCCAAATTTTGAAGAGGGACACAGTGTGTCAACATGTGCTATCTGCCATCACGGGAGATCAATGTATGCGTTTTGGGGGTGCAACCCCTTCCTCAATAATAAAGTAGCTGTGAGGAAGGGGTTGCACCCCAAAAAGACGTCCCTTAATCCCCCATGATGGCAGCTAGCACATGTTGACATTCGGCAATTGGCGTGCATCTTCAAAATTTGGCTTTTCTAGGGGTGACTTCACCCCATCTGAACGCAATATTAACCACTTAAGGACCGCCTAACGCCGATTTACGTCGGCAAGGCGGCACGGGCAGGCAAAATCACGTACATGTACGTGATTTGCCTCCCACGGGTGGGGGGTCCGATCGGACCCCCCCCGGTGCCCGAGGCGGTCCCGTTTTGTCCCACGGCGATCGGAGGTGAGGGGGAGGCCATCCGTTCGTGGCCCCCCCCTCGCGATCGCCGCCGGCCAATCAGATTACTTCCTTTGCTGCTGTATGCTAAACAACAGCAAAGGAAATGATGTCATCTCTCCTCGGCTCGGTATTCCGTTGCAGCGCCGAGGAGAGAAGACATCTATGTGAGTGCACCAACACTACACACACAGTAGAACATGCCAGGCACACAAAACACCCCGATCCCCCCCCGATCGCCCCCCGATCCCCCCCCAATCACCCCCCCCTCCCTGTCACAAACTGACACCAGCAGTTTTTTTTTTTTTTTTTTTTCTGATTACTGCATTGGTGTCAGTTTGTGACAGTTACAGTGTTGGGACAGTTAGTATTACCCCCCTTTAGGTCTAGGGTACTCCCCTAACCCCCCCTAATAAAGTTTTAACCCCTTGATCACCCCCCGTCACCAGTGTCACTAAGCGATCATTTTTCTGATCGCTGTATTAGTGTCGCTGGTGACGCTAGATAGTGAGGTAAATATTTAGGTTCGCCGTCAGCGTTTTATAGCGACAGGGACCCCCATATACTACCTAATAAATGTTTTAACCCCTTGATTGCCCCCTAGTTAACCCTTTCACCACTGATCACTGTATAACTGTTACGGGTGACGCTGGTTAGTTTGTTTATTTTTTATAGTGTCAGGGCACCCGCCGTTTATTACCGAATAAAGGTTTAGCCCCCCGGTCGCCCGGCGGTGATATGCGTCGCCCCAGGCAGCGTCAGATTAGCGCCAGTACCGCTAACACCCACGCACGCAGCATACGCCTCCCTTAGTGGTATAGTATCTGTACGGATCAATATCTGATCCGATCAGATCTATACTAGCGTCCCCAGCAGTTTAGGGTTCCCAAAAACGCAGTGTTAGCGGGATCAGCCCAGATACCTGCTAGCACCTGTGTTTTGTCCCTCCGCCCGCCCCACCCAAGTGCAGTATCGATTGATCACTGTCACTTACAAAACACTAAACGCATAACTGCAGCGTTCGCAGAGTCAGGCCTGATCCCTGCGATCGCTAACATTTTTTTTGGTAGCATTTTGGTGAGCTGGCAAGCACCAGCCCCAGGCAGCGTCAGGTTAGCGCCAGTACCACTGACACCCACGCACGCAGCATACACCTCCCTTAGTGGTATAGTATCTGATCGGATCAATATCTGGTCCAATCAGATCTATACTAGCGTCCCCAGCAGTTTAGGGTTCCCAAAAACGCAGTGTTAGCGGGATCAGCCCAGATACCTGCTAGCACCTGCGTTGTGCCCCTCCGCCCGGCCCAGCCCAGCCCACCCAAGTGCAGTATCGATCGATCACTGTCACTTACAAGGCACTAAACGCATAACTGCTGCGTTCGCAGAGTCAGGCCTGATTGGTAGCATTTTGGTGAACTAGCAAGCACCGTCCCCAGGCAGCGTCAGGTTAGCGCCAGTACCACTAACACCCACGCACGCAGCATACGCCTCCTTTAGTGGTATAGTATCTGAACGGATCAACATCTGATCCGATCAGATCTATACTGGCGTCCCCAGCAGTTTAGGGTTCCCAAAAACGCAGTGTTAGCGGGATCAGCCCAGATACCTGCTAGCACCTGCGTTTTGCCCTCCGCCCGGCCCAGCCCAGCCCACCCAAGTGCAGTATCGATCGATCACTGTCACTTACAAAACACTAAACGCATAACTGCAGCGTTTGCAGAGTCAGGCCTGATCCCTGCGATCGCTAACAGTTTTTTTGGAAGCTTTTTATTGAACTGGCAAGCACCAGCGGCCTAGTATACCCCGGTCGTAGTCAAACCAGCGCTGCAGTAACACTTGGTGACGTGGCGAGTCCCATAAGTGCAGTTCAAGCTGGTGAGGTGGCAAGCACAAGTAGTGTCCCGCTGCCACCAAAAAGACAAACACAGGCCCGTCATGCCCATAGTGCCCTTCCTGCTCCATTCGCCAATCCTAATTGGGAACCCACCGCTTCTGCAGTGCCCGTACTTCCCCCATTCACATCCCCAACCAAATGCAGTCGGCTGCATGAGAGGCATTTTTATGTCCTCCTGAGTACCCCTACCCAACGAACCCCCCCAAAAAGATGTTGTGTCTGCAGCAAGCGCGGATATAGGCGTGACACCCACTATTATTGTCCCTCCTGTCCTGACAATCCTGGTCTTTGCATTGGTGAATGTTTTGAACGCTACCATGCACTAGTTGAGTATTAGCGTAGGGTACAGCACTGCACAGACTAGGCACACTTTCACAGGGTCTCCCAAGATGCCATCGCATTTTGAGAGACCCGAGCCTGGAACCGGTTACCGTTATAAAAGTTAGTTACAAAAAAAGTGTAAAAAAAAAAAAATATATATAAAATAAAAAAAAATAGTTGTCGTTTTATTGTTCTCTCTCTCTATTCTCTCTCTCTATTGTTCTGCTCTTTTTTTACTGTATTCTATTCTGCAGTGTTTTATTGTTATTGTTATTGTTATTATGTTTTATCATGTTTGTTTTTCAGGTATGTAATTATTTATACTTTACTGTTTACTGTGCTTTATTGTTAACCATTTTTTTGTCTTCAGGTACACCATTCACGACTTTGAGTGGTTATACCAGAATGATGCTTGCAGGTTTAGGTATCATCTTGGTATCATTCTTTTCAGCCAGCGGTCGGCTTTCATGTAAAAGCAATCCTAGCGGCTAATTAGCCTCTAGACTGCCTTTACAAGCCGTGGGAGGGAATGCCCCCCCCACCGTCTTCCGTGTTTTTCTCTGGCTCTCCTGTCTCAACAGGGAACCTGAGAATGCAGCCGGTGATTCAGCCAGCTGACCATAGAGCTGATCAGAGACAAGAGTGGCTCCAAACATCTCTATGGCCTAAGAAACCGGAAGCTACGAGCATTTTATGACTTAGATTTCGCCGGATGTAAATAGCGCCATTGGGAAATTGGGGAAGCATTTTATCACACCGATCTTGGTGTGGTCAGATGCTTTGAGGGCAGAGGAGAGATCTAGGGTCTAATAGACCCCAATTTTTTCAAAAAAGAGTACCTGTCACTACCTATTGCTATCATAGGGGATATTTACATTCCCCGAGATAACAATAAAAATGATTTAAAAAAAAAAAAATGAAAGGAACAGTTTAAAAATAAGATAAAAAAGCAAAAAAATAATAAAGAAAAAAAAAAAAAAAGCACCCCTGTCGCCCCCTGCTCTTGCGCTAAGGCGAACGCAAGCGGCGGTCTGTCGTCAAACGTAAACAGCAATTGCACCATGCATGTGAGGTATCGCCGCGAAGGTCAGATCGAGGGCAGTAATTTTTGCAGTAGACCTCCTCTGCAAATCTAAAGTGGTAACCTGTAAAGGCTTTTAAAGGCTTTTAAAAATGTATTTATTTTGTTGCCACTGCACGTTTGTGCGCAATTGTAAAGCATGTCATGTTTGGTATCCATGTACTCGGCCTAAGATCATCTTTTTTATTTCATCAAACATTTGGGCAATATAGTGTGTTTTAGTGCATTAAAATTTAAAAAAGTGTGTTTTTTCCCCAAAAAATGCGTTTGAAAAATCGCTGCGCAAATACTGTGTGAAAAAAAAAAATGAAACACCCACCATTTTAATCTGTAGGGCATTTGCTTTAAAAAAATATATAATGTTTGGGGGTTCAAAGTAATTTTCTTGCAAAAAAAAAAAACTTTTTCATGTAAAAAATAAGTGTCAGAAAGGGCTTTGTCTTCAAGTGGTTAGAAGAGTGGGTAATGTGTGACATAAGCTTCTAAATGTTGTGCATAAAATGCCAGGACAGTTCAAAACCCCCCCAAATGACCCCATTTTGGAAAGTAGACACCCCAAGCTATTTGCTGAGAGGCATGTCGAGTCCATGGAATATTTTATATTGCGACACAAGTTGCGGGAAAGAGACAAATTTTTTTTTTTTTTTTTGCACAAAGTTGTCACTAAATGATATATTGCTCAAACATGCCATGGGAATATGTGAAATTACACCCCAAAATACATTCTGCTGCTTCTCCTGAGTACGGGGATACCACATGTGTGAGACTTTTTGGGAGCCTAGCCGCGTACGGGACCCCGAAAACCAAGCACCGCCTTCAGGCTTTCTAAGGGCGTGAATTTTTGATTTCACTCTTCACTGCCTATCACAGTTTCGGAGGCCATGGAATGCCCAGGTGGCACAACCCCCCCCCCAAATGACCCCATTTTGGAAAGTAGTCACCCAAAGCTATTTGCTGAGAGGTATAGTGAGTATTTTGCAGACCTCACTTTTTGTCACAAAGTTTTGAAATTTGAAAAAAGAAAAAAAAAAAGTTTTTTCTTGTCTTTCTTCATTTTCAAAAACAAATGAGAGCTGCAAAATACTCACCATGCCTCTCAGCAAATAGCTTGGGGTGTCTACTTTCCAAAATGGGGTCATTTGGGGGGGGTTGTGCCACCTGGGCATTCCATGGCCTCCGAAACTGTGATAGGCAGTGAAGAGTGAAATCAAAAAGTTACACCCTTAGAAATCCTGAAGGCAGTGATTGGTTTTCGGGGTCCCATACGCGGCTAGGCTCCCAAAAAGTCCCACACATGTGGTATCCCCGTACTCAGGAGAAGTAGCTGAATATATTTTGGGGTGCAATTCCACATAGGCCCATGGCCTGTGTGAGCAATATATCATTTAGTGACAACTTTTTGTAAATATTTTTTTTTTTTTGTCATTATTCAATCACTTGGGACAAAAAAAATAAATATTCAATGGGTTCAACATGCCTATCAGCAATTTCCTTGGGGTGTCTACTTTCCAAAATGGGGTCATTTGGGGGGGTTTTGTACTGCCCTGCCATTTTAGCACCTCAAGAAATGACATAGGCAGTCATAAACTAAAAGCTGTGTAAATTCCAGAAAATGTACCCTAGTTTGTAGACGCTATAACTTTTGCGCAAACCAATAAATATACGCTTATTGACATTTTTTTTACCAAAGACATGTGGCCGAATACATTTTGGCCTAAATGTATGACTAAAATTGAGTTTATTGGATTTTTTTTATAACAAAAAGTAGAAAATATCATTTTTTTTCAAAATTTTCGGTCTTTTTCCGTTTATAGCGCAAAAAATAAAAACTGCAGAGGTGATCAAATACCATCAAAAGAAAGCTCTATTTGTGGGAAGAAAAGGACGCAAATTTCGTTTGGGTACAGCATTGCATAACCGCGCAATTAGCAGTTAAAGCGACGCAGTGCCAAATTGGAAAAAGACCTCTGGTCCTTAGGCAGCATAATGGTCCGGGGCTCAAGTGGTTAAACACAGTTTGTAAATACTCATGTCTGATATTGCCTTCAAGTTCTACCAAATGTGAACTTTGTAAGTTCAAGATTAGTGTCTTTCTTGTTGGTTTTAAACATGCCTGTTTTATCTTAAATGGACATTTCTACTTTTTCTAATATGACCCCAAAAATTGTTATACAACAAACATGTTGGTTTGTTTTAAAAACCTTTTCTAAATGCACATGTGATTGTGCTGGTATTAAAAAGATTGTTAATCAAGAATGTGTGGATTATTGTCTCAACGCTCCAACACTTTTGTTGTGCTCTAATTGGTGTTTTCAGTGACAATGAAGGTTATTTCCTAAGGGCAAATCCACTTTGGCAAGTGTCTTTGCCTTTAGTAAATAACACCCAACAATGCTTTGTAATGTTACACAATCACACCATTTTCAGGCCTCACCACATTTCTGTCAGGGTCAGCTAAAAGAAACACAAGCAGTAAATGTCACCAAAGATTTTAGTAGGTATTTTTTTTTTATTTGAAAAAGGTTTCAGACATTGTCTGGCATATTGATAGCCCCCCCTACCCGCAAAGTATCTTAGACAGACATCACGGGCACTCAGGGAGGGCAAGCCAGGACGGCCACTTTCAAGCGCCGTCAGGGTTGGTTCATTTTGAATTCCAGCCTCGGGCCCAACTGAGCCAGCATAGTTGGCAGAATGTTGCCGTAAAAAGTTGTGTAGAACACAGCACGCCAGGATGATATGATTCAGTTTGTACTCCGCCATGTGTATGGGTGTAAGAAATAGGCGGAACCGGCTGGCCATGATTCCAAACGTGTTCTCCACCACTCTTCTGGCTCTGGCCAGCCGGTAATTAAAAACCCTCTGGTCTGGGGTGAGGGTCCTCATCGGGAATGGCCGCATAAGATGGTCCCCCAGCGCAAACGCTTCATCTGCAATGAAGACAAATGGGAGTCCTTCCACATTGTCTTCTGGAGGTGGCAAGTCCAAGCTACCATTCTGGAGACACCTGTAAAACTCCATCTGGGCGATGACTCCACCATCGGACATCCGGCCATTCTTCCCCACGTCCACATACAGGAACTTGTAATTAGCCGACACCACCGCCAACATCACAATACTAATGAACCCCTTGTAATTATAATAGTACGACCCCGAGTTGGGGGGTGGGATGATGTGGACATGTTTCCCATCAATTGCCCTTCCGCAGTTAGGAAAGTCCCACCGCTGGGCAAAGGGGGAGGCCACAGTCTGCCATTCCTGTGGCGTGGAAGGAAACTGTGGAGTGAAACAAGAAAAAAAAAATTAGTCATTTTGCACATAAACAGGGAAAGCAGATTAGACACAAACATGCTTGGCCAACATCAAGATAACATTTATTTGAGGGAGTTTTTAAAGACCAAAGTATAAGGTACACCTATCAGATTCCCCTTCCCCCACCCCCTCTCATGGGCCATTTCTAACATTATAGGGGGGGGGGACTCTTGGACAAGTAACCCTCTACACTTCATTGAGAGATGAAAACCTAAATAATGGGTATTACTTTGGCCAGCCCCTCCTTAGTTACACTATTGGCAGCCCACTGGACAGGTAAGAAGTGTCATAATACAAAGATATAAATACACATTGTACACATTTGAGCACATTTGGACATTCTGCTATTACCTATCAAGATAATAATAGTATACAAAAACTTTTAACAGTACCATTTAAAAGTATACAGGCAGGCCCTTGCACTACATGCTTTGGGGAATTCATCCATAAATCTGACCACAAAAGAGATGGGTATAGTGTGTATGGGTTTGGCAAAGTCAGCAGATAGATGATTGAGGATAGATAGAGAATTGGTATCAGCTGACTTAGCAGTTGGGGGGAGGGAGGGTTCCAAATGATTTGGGGACCCCCCCAAAAAGCCTCTGGCACTCTGCCTGAATTTAAAGCACACATCACATTTAAAAACATTTTAGGGGGTGTTTGGGGTAAAGCACTACTATGGAGCTGATAAAATACATTGTTAAGTGAATACATGAGGTGAATATAGGGCCAGGAGACCATGTTGGGGAGGTTAGTGAAGGCAAATATGTATGAAGGACAAAAAAAAAAATTAAAGAAAAATCCAGCATGCATGAGGACAAAGGGGACATTCACAGCATATTACAATCATGGTAATTAGCGAATGAGGAAAGAAATACAATATATTATCAAACATTAAATACAATAAAATGTGATATTAAAGGATAAAAATCTTACCTTAACCACTTAAGGTCAGCCTCGTTTTGGATTTTAGGTATTTACATGTTTAAAACAGGTTTTTTTGCTAGAAAATTACTTACAACCCCCAAACATTATATATGGTTTTTCTTCTAACACCCTAGAGAATAAAATGGCAGTTTTTGCAATACTTTTTTTTACACTGTATTTGTGCAGCGGTCTTAAAAGCGCACTTTTTTGGAAAAAATTCACTTTTTTAAATAAAAAAATAAGACAACAGTAAAGTTAGCCCATTTTTTTTATATTGTGAAATATAATGTTATGCCAAGTAAATTGATACCCAAAATGTCATGCTTGAAAATTGCGCCCGCTCGTGGAATGGCGTCAAACTTTTACTCTCAAAAATCTCCATAGGCGACGTTTAAAAAATTCTACAGGTTGCATATTTTGCGGTACAGAGGAGGTCTAGGGCTAGAATTATTGCTCTCGCTCTACCGGTTGTGGCGATACCTCACATGTGTGGTTTGACCACCGTTTTCATATGCGGGCGCTATTCGCGTATGCATTCACTTCTGCACGCGAGCTCGTCGGGACGGGGGGTTTTTACATTTTTTTTTTTTATTTTTATTATTTATTTTACAATATTTTATTTATTTTTACACTGTTTTAAAAAAAAAATTGTGTCACTTTTATTCCTATTACAAGGAATGTAAACATACCTTGTAATAGAAAAAAGCACGACAGGACCTCTTAAATATGAGATCTGGGGTCAAAAAGACCTCAGATCTCATATTTACACCAAAATGCATTTAAAAAAAAAAAGTCATTTAAAAAAATGACAATTGAAAAAATGTGCCTTTAAGTGGCGTGGACGGAAGTGACGTTTTGTCATCGCTTCCGCCCAGCAGTGTCATGGAGACGAGTGGGTGCCTCACTCGTCTCCAGATACAGAACGGAGACAGATGCGATCGCCTCCGCCACTACCAACGGCTCCGGTAAGCAGCGGAGCGCATCGGATCGCGGCGGGAGGGGGGCCCCTCTCCCGCCACCGATAAAAGTGATCTTGCGGTGAATCCGCCACAGGGACCACTTTTATCTAAAAGCCGGCCGCCGCATGAAAATAGGGATACCGGGGTTATGGCAGCTAGCTGCTGCCATAACAACGATATCCCCATTCAAAGTTTGGACATACATCGTCGTGCGGCGGTCGGTAAGTGGTAATATACTCCTTCTGCAGGACCTGTATGATGGCAGAACAGATCTCTGGGATAATGATCCCCAGAGCCTGGGGGGAGATGCCTGTCGAGAACTTCAAGTCTTGCTGACTTCTCCCCGTCGCCAAGTACCGCAGGGTGGCGACTAGCCTCTGCTCTGGGGTGATGGCTTGCCTCATGCAGGTATCCTGCCTGCTGATATAGGGGCTCAGCAAAGCCAACAAACGGTGAAATACGGGGGAGAAAGTTCCTGAAATCATCAGGATTATTCTCACGGATCTCACAGAGCAAAGGCATGTGACAGAATTGGTCACGCTGAAGCAACCAATTCTTGGTCCATGAACTCCTCCCCACCCTGTTCATGGACTGGACTTGTGTCAAGGTAAGGACCCCAACACCAAGCCCCCGCACAGCACGAACTCTACGAGGAGTACGTATATGCAATGTGGCTAGAAAACAGTCGGCTGCTCAGAACGAAGTAACAGAACGCACTGAAGAACAGCAAGGCCTGTGAAGAGCGACCTGATAAACAGTAACGAATGAACAAGAACAGAATGACAAGAGTCACGCGTCACTTGCTGCATGCACTGAAGAGCAGATACAAACCCACAAGCACAAACTGAACAGCAGAAAACGATCTGAAAACCACGAGTCTGAAAAAGCGCGAATCGTCTCTCACCAAACTTTTACTAACACGAGATTAGCAAAAGAAGCCCAAAGGGTGCTGCGCTTGGTTCTGAACTGGCCTTTTCTAGTCTCATCGTACGTGGTGTACGTCACCGCGTTCTTGGCGATTGGAAATTCCGACAACTTTGTGTGACTGTGTGTACGCAGAACAAGTTTGAGCCAACATCCGTCGGAAAAAATCCATGGATTTTGTTGTCGGAATGTCCGATCAATGTCCGATCGTGTGTACGGGGCATAAGTCCTATACTTACTACCCTGTATAGGAAAGATGTACTGTATATACTTACCTACTCAATGGGTGCTCTCATTCAGCCATGTGATCTCCCCAGCAGCCGGCTTTAGAGGAGAGGACAAGCTGCAAGGCTTCCCTCCTCCCCCCTGGTGCTAGCACAGGGAGCTGATTATGTGACTCGACCAAGGGAATAGGTAAGTATACACATATTTCTTCTACAGGCTAGGTAGTATAGGGCTTATAATGAGGGCAGGAGCAGGTTTAATATTAGATTATATTTGATTATATTAGACTCCAAGAGAATTTTTCTGATACACCAAAGTTACACTGATTCAGGTTATAGTCACTTCCTCCAGTAAAGAGCACAGATAACATATTCTCCTAAATAAAGCTATTTTACTGATGAACTTGAAAGCTGCATGTACATTTCCCATCACTCTCCCAGGCATCTTTCAGGTGGAATTGGCTGTGCTGCTGTAACATAACATGGTAGCTAGCTTTTTCAGATAGCAAATAGGTGCATAGAGAACATAGAATGGCCCATACCTGAGATTAATAAAGTCCATAACGACAATAGTCCTTAGAAGCTTAGATTCCCTGATCAATGGGCCCATTGGAGAGAAGAGAATGGAAGAGCAGAGATCACAAAGCAGCCTTATGTCCTGTCAGACATACCTCCACGGGACAACAGCCCTGGGCCAGTCTATGTATACATACCCAAACAAATAGGATGTTACATACTGTATCTGTAAAGGAAGAAGTCTCACATGACCCAACCCCTGCAGCAATCAGCCAAAATAATTAAAGTGACATTACACCAGAAATACAATACATTGGCATAATAAAAGAAAAGTAACAGTAAACACTGGGCACTTGCCCATAGGTGGTGGTAATCGCAATGCTCATGGCAAGCCTAGGCATACTAAAATGTATAGTTTATATGTTAGGTAATCTATTTAGTGTTGGACAGTGTTGGACAGAAAGCTGGTATCAGAAGAGGGTGGTGTGGAATAAGGTGATCTGCACCAAAAACAGAGGAAAGGCAGAGTTTATTTTGAAGCTGGAGATGCTGTTCTAGCTTCTCGCTAAGACAGTGGATATCTACAGATATCTGCACTACATTCAAGTAGTGGCTCATGCTTGGCCATTACAGCACACAATTTGGAGCTTCCACTTTTTCTTTCCTATAACCATTATCCAGAAGACATAAGACCCAAATAGATGACAGATCATATTACAGAAACACTATGTATAGAGCACTACTCCTACTGATTGTTACACTTCCTCTTTCGGCAACTTCAAAAATGATTACAAGAACATTGCTACTGCACTGCATTTTGAGAAATGATCAAATGTCCCATTGTTGAAAAAGTCTTGGATGGGGGCGCATGTGCGGCAGCCTGAGGTGAAGGTAATGTTACCTTAGAGCTCCTCTCCTCGGGAGTTTTCATCTGAGGACTACAGGTCCCAGTGAACCAGCAAGTATCCCAAAACTGCAGAAAATCCTACCTAATACTGTCAGCTTCACTGACAATAGTCTTGGGAGCTCCTAAAAAGAAAATTAAAGCAGGAAAAACTAAGGAAACGGCACACAGGCTGGCGTCTGGAATGGCGGCAGCATCCTCTCCCCCACAGCACAGCGGTGAATACACTAAAAAATCTTTACCTTACAGTCAGCACAGCGGTGAATACACTGGAAAATCTTTACCTCACAGTCAGCACAGCGGTGAATACACTGAAAAATCTTTACCTCACAGTCAGCACAGCGGTGAATACACTGGAAAATCTTTACCTCACAGTCAGCACAGCGGTGAATACACTGGAAAATCTTTACCTCACAGTCAGCACAGCGGTGAATACACTGAAAAATCTTTACCTCACAGTCAGAAGACACAGGCTGCTAACGGTGAGTCTGAGTCTGAATATGAATACTGTGAATTACAAGCTGCTACACAGTCTGACATCTTCAAAAAATTTGAATGTATGCTTCAGAAAGCCCTCAAACAGACTTCTGATCATATAACTGACAAACTGACTAAAGAAATTAGAGAACTAGGTCAGAGAACAGCTGACTTAGAACTGAGGGTTGATGAAATTGATAATTTTACACAGAACTACATGTCTGAGATGAAGGTACTAAAAGAGGAAAACCTTACATTACAAAATTGTTTGGAGGACCAAGAGAACAGAGATCGTCGATCGAATCTGCGAATCAGGGGAATCCCTGAATCTGTTCTAGACCTGCAAGCTAATATCACGGCGCTCTTTCAATAATTATTACCTGGAACCCCTATTGACAGGTTCGAAATGGATAGAGTGCATAGAGCGTTAGCCCCACGCAAAATAAATGGTCCCCTGAGGGATATTATAGCTAAATTGCACTTTTACAGAACCAAAGAACAGATACTAACAGCTGCCAGAGGGAGAGAATCTCTTAGCTTCCAGGGCAATACCTATCAACTCTTCACAGATTTGTCCCCACTAACGGTTGCAAAAAGACGTGCACTTAAACCTCAACTCCAGGTACTCCAGAGAAATCAAATTTCCTATCAATGGGGATTTCCTTTTTGTCTCAGATTTACTCATTTGGAAACAAAATATGTTTGTCGCTCCTCAGAGGACTTGAAGTCAGCCCTATTTGATATGGGCCTAGCCGAAGCAATCTTACCAAATGACCAGTCTCATAGGCGCTCAGCTTTTCATTCTACACAGCAAAACAAAGACCCAAAACCCAGCTATTCCACATCTTCCCATCAAAATCTTAACAAGCGAGGTCGATATGAACATTCACCACCAAACAATGAGGATTCAATGGACTGACAATCTAAGCCAGACTAGTTATTTGTCCTTGCTACTTTTTTCCAGCACAGTATGCTGACAGAGTTAATAAACTGGCCATATTCATGACTAAAATTAGTTATGGCTACATACTACTGTTATGTTACAAAAATATATATTTTTTTTTAATATTTTTTTTTAAATTTTTTTATATTAACTTTTTTCTGTTTTTTTTTCCTCTCAAGTTTTTGAACTTTATTTTTTCTTTTTTTGTAAGAATTTAAGCGAAATTTTTCCATGATAGTAATGGAATAGTTCCTGTGGTCCTCCGATGTTATACATCCCTTAGGAATTTCTTGTTGCCCTTTATTCCACCTAAGGACTCCTACCATTGTTATAAGGGTCTCTATTGGTGGTCCCGGACCCTCTCAGAGAGTTCTAAAAACTCTCCTGAGATGCTCCTACACCCTATTATTTAGCCTTTATATACTGCTAAATTGTCTTCATATTGGGTTTGTTCGATTCTCCTCTCCTTTTTTCTTTTTCTATTCTATTGCTTCTTTCTTTAATCTTTGCTATTCCCTCCTGACTCTCGGGTTGGTGATCCTGGCTCTCGGTGAGTACTCTGCTTGTTATGCTATAATATTCGCATTTGTTGTTTTATGGCTCCTATAAATATCTTGTCATTAAATGTACAGGGGTTTAATACTCCACATAAGCAAACCAAGGCTTTACGCTCTTTTGCTATGAAAAAAAGCTAATATTATATGTTTGCAGGAAACGCATTTTACTGACAAAGTTTATCCCAAATTTCTTTCATCATCATATCCACAATTTTATACTGCTTCAGCTACGGTTAAACAGCGCGGAACTCTCATTGGTTTTCACCGTTACACTCCGTTTAACCTAGTATCCAAAATAACAAACCCTGAAGGACGATATGTTCTCCTAACAGGATTTATTTCTGATAATCCTATTACTATTGTGTCTTATTATGCCCCTAACAAACGCCCAACTGCTTCCTTATCCCACCTTTTTCAACTTATAGAAGTACATAAGTTTGGTACTGTTGTTATTTGTGGGGATTCTAATGCTACTATTTTCCCGTTCTTAGATAAATCTCCACCTGGACCTACCACAAACTCAATAAACCTAACTTTTCAACATCTACTCACCACTCATAACCTGGTAGATACTTGGCAAGAGATGAACCCTATTAATAGGCGCTTCACTCATTATTCTTATCCGCATAACTCTTTTTCACTAATAGATCATATTCTAATCCCGTCAAGTCTGCTATCAGAAATAATATCATCCAAAATCATTCCTTTTCCATGGACAGACCACTGCGCAGTATTCATTACCATTGCTTCCACAATTCCTAGATCACACGATACCACTTGGTGTATAAACGATTCAATTCTGACCCACCCTTCTCATCGTGTTGAGATTGTAAAAGCACTTTCTGATTACCTAAAATCCAATGATACAGACGATGTCTCTGCTATTACATTATGGGAGGCGCACAAGGTAGTCATTAGGGGTAGACTGATACAACAAGCAACTAACCTTAAAAGAGAACGCAAACTGTTGTTTGCAAAACTTGAATCTACCTTTAATGACTGTCATCAAACTTTTCAAACCTCTCCGAATGCTACCAACAGTAACAAACTAGAAAAAGCCCGCCTGGATCTAGATCTTTTTCTTACTGATACCGCAGATAAACTTATAAGTAAACGCCAGCATGTTCAATATCGCAGGGCAAATAAACCTGATACACCTATGGCCAGAATTTTAAAAAATGCACAACATATACATATACATTCAGATTGAAAGTATCCCGGGAATCTTACACTAGTAACCCAGTGAAAATACTTTAAATTTTTTCGCTCTAAGTTATCTAAACTATATTCTTCTGCCTCAAATTTTGATAAAACTAAAGCAGACACACTGTTCTCCAATATCACGCTTCCTAACCTTGATCAACAACAGAAAGATCTTCTTGAATGTCCAATTACAGATACTGAAGTCCTTAACGCAATAAAATCTTTAAAATTACGTAAAAGACCAGGCCAAGATGGATTTTTGGCAATATATTATAGACAATTTGCATCAATCTTAACACCTGTCTTAACTAAAGCCTTCAATTCGATCCTTAAAGGTAACTCATTTAGAACAGAGACTCTCACCTCTATAATAGCAATGATCCCCAAACCACATTCTGACTCCACCTCCTGGACTAATTATCGTCCTATATCCCTCCTAAATCTCGATATAAAATTAATTGCTAAAATTTTGGCCACTAGACTGAATAATATTATTGGCCTACTAATCCATAAAGACCAAACAGGCTTTATGCCTAAACGCCAAGCTGGAGATAATATCAGGAGAGCACTCTTACTTATTAATGCGGCTAAAACTAGACGAATCCCAGCTTGCCTTGTATCCTTAGACATAAGGAAAGCATTTGATTCGGTTACGTGGCCTTATCTGGAATATGTCCTTGGTAAATGGGGATTTGGAAACAATTTTTTAACCTGGGTCTCATCCTTATACAATAATCCTAGAGCATATATCAAATATGCAGGCTATAAGTCAACAATGATTGATATCAAAAGAGGCACTAGACAAGGATGCCCTCTTTCCCCTCTACTTTTTGCCCTAATAATAGAACCCCTGGCACACCTTATTAGAACCAATCCTGACATTAAAGGTATCGAACTAGGTGGTTATCACCATAAACTATGTCTCTTTGCGGATGACATTCTCATATGTTTGTCTCATCCCCATATATCCACCCCTAATCTACTAAAAACACTAGATAATTTTGCCCAAATATCAGGACTACATGTTAATCCAACAAAATCAAATGCATTAAATATTTCCTTATCTCAATTAGAACTTCAGCAGGCACAAACTTCCTTACCCTTTACTTGGGTTCCAAAGCTGCTTCCATACCTAGGAATAAAACTCACAATCTCTCTTAAAGACTTTTTTGCGGCAAATTACTTACCCCTCCTTAAACAAACTTCTGGCTTCCTGAAACAATGGGCTCTTCTATCATTGTCATGGTTGGGAAGGATTAATGCGGTAAAGATGTCAATCATGCCGAAATTCTTATATTTATTTAGGGTACTCCCTATTTCTTTACCATCTTACTTTCTTAGACTTACTCAACGTAGAGTTATGTCCTTCATTTGGGGTACCACCAAACCTCGTATACCTAAATCTACGCTTTACCTTAATAAATTGAGTGGTGGTTTGGGATTGCCCAACTTTTCCTCCTATTTCTACGCTGCACAGCTAGCACTTATACCCAAGTATCATACTTCTGTAAAAGCTCCTCTATGGGTAGCTATTGAATCAGTGGAAAGTGACCCTATCTCAGTGGCAAATATGTTTTGGCTCTGTCCTGCTGATAGAATACATCTTTCTAATCCTATCACAAAACAGACCCTAGCAGTATGGGATAAATGTAAATTTGCACATAATCTTGCTTTCATTTCTTAATAATCCAGCCTTTTATCCTGCCTGGAAATTCCCAAAATCATTCTCTGCATGGACCTCTACGAACCTGACTTGTTTATACAATCTTTCCTCGACTAAAGCAATATTATATTTCCAACTTAATGTGATATCTAGTGAGTTTCTACCCTCATACACAACTAAATGGGCACAAGATATGAATCGAGTGTTTAATAAACAAGATTGGTCGAATATATGGTCAGCCACCAAAACTTCCTCTCCAAATTGTTTTGCTGTAAAAACGAATTACAAGTTTCTAGCACGCTGGTACCTTGTACCAGCTAGAATAGCTAGATTTGTCCCCACATATTCACCTAATTGCTTTAGAGGATGTGACACAGCAGGAACACATTTTCACATATGGTGGCAATGCCCCGTAGTTGAAGAATTCTGGAAGAATATATTTCTTATGGCTTCTAAAGCCCTGGAAATCACGATTCCTCCAGATCCTGCAACGGCACTCCTAAACCTTAAGCACACAATACTCACCCATACTCAATTCCAATTGTTTATCCAACTTAGCACTGCAGCTAAACAAACGATTGCCAAGGCGTGGATGTCCCAAAATCTAATTCTTGCTGAAGCTAAACACAGAATGAACAGAGCACTTTTATACGCCAAGATGACAGCTATTGAAGAAAATAAAATAAATAAATTTCGCTAAATTTGACAACCATGGGTTAAAAACTACCTCCCTACAGATTTTGACCAATCTCTGTTGTTACCACACTAAGATATATATCATATTATTACTGAAATATATATTATATTTGTATACCTAATGAGAGCTGGATCATCATCCCGGGAAACTCTCTTTTTTTTTTTTTCTCTTCTTTCCTTCTTTCAATCTTTATCTCTCCTCCCTCTCCTTTTCTTTTACTATTTCCTAAAATATTCCTATGGATACTTAGTCTAATAACTTGATTTATTTCTCTAATCTTACATCTAGAATCCCAACTAGTGTATAGTAAATATGGTTGTAAGATATCTCTAAAATTACTTTATTTTATTAACTTATTTATTTATCTTTTTTTATCATACTGCAAAGATCTTCTGATGATTGATATGTATCCATGTATTGTATCATTTTATTTCTTCTTCTGTGAAAACTCAATAAATATATTTAACAAGAGAAAAAGTCTTGGATATATCATAGAGAATCATTATTCATTTTGGTAGATGGTATTTTGCCAACAAATGTGCCCTACATTAAAAATGCAGAACAACTTTACTTTTCACAGGTTAAACTGATCAGTTTCAGCTGTACTGAATTCCACCAGCAGATACTTGACCACTGTTACCAGCAACACTAATGCCCCATACACACGGTCAGATTTTCTGATGGAAAATGTTCGATGGGAGCTTGTTGTCGGGAATTCTGACTGTGTGTAGACTCCATTGGACATTTTCCATCTAAATTTCCGTCACACAAAATTTGAGAGCTGGTTCTCAAATTTTCCGACAACAAAATCTGTTGTCGTAAATTCCGATCGTGTACACACAATTCCGATGCACAAAGTTCCATGAATGCTCAAAATCAAACAGAAGAGCCGCACTGGCTATTGAACTTAATTTTTCTCAGCTCGTCGTACGTGTTGTACATCACCGCGTTCTCCACGCTCGGAATTTACGACAAGATTTGTGTGACCGTGTGTATGCAAGACAAGTTTGAGCCTACATCCGTTGGAAAAAATCCATGGATTTTGTTGTTGGAATGTCCAATCATGTTTACGCGGCATTAGTGGTAAAAAATTATAATGTGTATCACAATTTTAAAGCAGTGTTGTGTGGCTTTTATGTCCAGGCAAGGGTGGCAGGATAGATAAGTGACTTCCTAGGGCTCTTCAAAGCAGTAATGTGATTCATCAATAGGAATAACTTAATCATTAATTATATAATTTCTTCATTTTATATATGTTAGGGTACAGACTGATGTTAATATCACAATGAAAAAGGTTAACCAAGTTCAGAGTCTGCCTTGCTGCTGTTTTGCCATGTGACTGTGCCTTTAGACCATAAAACTAATAATAATAATAATTTAAAAAAAAGTAATAAAATAAAAAAAAAATACCTGAATCTATAAAGGGGGTGTATTTGCTTTTAAAATCCTCTTTTCTGGTGACAACTTGATATTAACTTGATATCTGCTTATGATTTTATGCTTGGTATATGTGGCATTGAACTCTCCTGACTCCTATGACATTGGTTATCCTTGGTTAGGACAGATATTGGATTTTGCGTTTTTGCTCTTTCTCTTGCCCTGACCTGATTCATTTCTATCATATTTACCTGCAGCCTGCAGTGACCTCCCATAAATAGGCCCATCGCTAGCAAATCTATTTGTTCTGTTATGTGCTATATTAAATACTGGTGGGTTTACAAGGATTTTTAAAGTTAGCCCCCTCATTGTCATGAGGTATTGTGCACTCAAGCCCTGTGTGAGATTGAAATCCAACTATTTTACTGCATAGAGATTCCCAGAATAGCATTTTTAATATTTTAAATAAAGATTTTCTCTGGTTGAAAAACTGGATATTACGGTAGATAAAAACGACATTTTAAAAGGATTCCTCAATCATTTCAAATTCAACAGTGTTAAAATGCATTACAAAAAACAAAGAAAAAAATATTTACATCTAGTTAAAAAATACCATAAATTTAGCTGCTGTTATACAAAAGATACACTAGACATTTTCTTAAATTGCATGAATACTGCTAAAGAGAATTAACAGATAGCAAATCATAACAACCTTTCAAAGAGCACAATATATTAATGCCTATTTTAACATTACACATATTTTAAAAGCTGTTCAAAATACATATTTTTGAATTACATCACACTGAATAGAAGAGATATGAATAAAATAGTTTAAAAAAACAACATACCCGCACATCCCAAGGTTTAAAGTTGTTCATTCTCATAAATAAATAAAAATAAGATACTACTACTACTACTACTACTACAACTACTAATAGTAATAATAATACAAAGAATTCTGGCAGTATATGAAAATAAAAGGATGCCCACTCAGTCTTAACCATTTGCCGTCCGCGCTATAGCCAAAAGGCGGCTACAGCGCGGACTTCATTTGCCGGGAGGACGTCTCTATGAGACTTACCTGATCACAGATTGGAGTATGGGGTCGATCCCGACCCCTTACCACGTGGTCAGCCAATGACAGCTGATCATGTGATGTAAACAGAGCCGGAAATTGGCTATTTTTCCTCCTCACGCTATCAGCATGAGGAGGAAAAAAAAAGCCGATCACCGGTGGCTGCCAGAGGGACATCAGTCCCGATTGTGGAGGTACCTACCAGTGCCCACCAGTGCCATCTACCAGTGCCCACCAGCACCACCTACCAGTGCCCACAGTACCACCCACCAGTGCCCACAGTGTCACCTATCAGTGCCCTCAGTGCCACCTCACAGTGCCACCTATCAGTGCCCACAGTGCCACCTATCAGTGCCCACAGTGCCACCTATCAGTGCCCACAGTGCTGCCTATCAGTGCCCACAGTGCCACCTATAAATTAATCAGTGCGTAATTACCAGTGCTGCCTATCAATACCACCTATCAGTGCCACCTACCAGTGCCCATCAGTGCCACCTATCAGTGCCCATCAGTACCCATCAGTGACATCTGTCAGTGCCAACCATCAGTGCCACCCATCAATGCCACTCATCAGTGCCACCCATCTGTGTCACCCATCAGTGCCACTCACCAGGGCCCATTAGTGCTGTCTTATCAGTGCCTATCAGTGCTGTCTTATCAGTTCCCATCACTGTCTTCTTATCTGTTCCTATCAGTGTCGCCTTATCTGTTCCTATCAGTGTCGCCTTATCTGTGCCTATCAGTGTCGCCTTATTTGTGGCCATCAGTGCAGCCCATCAGTGCCCATCAGTGCAGCCCATCAGTGCCCATCAGTGCAGCCTCATCAGCAAATATCAATGAAGGAGAAAAATTACCCGTTTGCAAAATTTTATAACAAACTATGAGACATGTTTTTTGTTTCAAAAACTTATGTTTTTTTTTGTTTGTTTAGCAAAAAATAAAAACCCAAGTGGTGATTAAATACCACCAAAAGAAAGCTCCATTTGTGTGAAAAAATGATAAAAAAATCATTTGAGTACAGTGTAGCATGACCGCCCAATTGTCATTCAAAGTGTGACAGCGCTAAAAGCTGAAAATTGGTCTGGGCAGGAGGGGGGTTTAAGTGCCCAGTAAGCAAGTAGTTAATTGATCTTGAGAGACTCAACACCAATCTACTTTAATTATGAAGATTTAGGGTTACATTTTCATGAACTTGTCTTTGCACACTCCCGCACCCATAGAAGGAAAAGGGGATAAAGGAAAAAAGCTGCATATTGTCCTCATTTGTTTCTCAAAGTGGGCATCTTAGAATCACAATATCTAAATATAAAAATAGACACAGGTCTCAGCTGTCCCTTATTTGGAAGAACAGCCCCTCTTTTGGAATTAAATTCATTTGCCCGCTTTCAACCTCAAGTGTCCCTGTTTCAATCTAATGCATGGACCTCTTTTTTAAAAAAAATTACAGTTTGATTACCAAAGTTTTTTTCCCAAAGTAAAACTATTGTTCAACCTCTAAATAAATGAATTGGTTATTTTGTAACATCTAAATGATACCTTTAACTTAATAAAGATGCAAGCTTCTGAAACATTTTAGGTTCTTTACTCAGGCATTATACCATACATTTTTGAAAACCACTTAGTTACTGTATACAGAGAAGCAAGATGCATTAATATATTAATGCTCTATTAAGTTGTTTTTTTGTTACTCTGTGTATTTATATGTGGTTTTCAAAACCATTTTCAGAATTATAAAAAGCCTGAAGAAGGAACCTTAACATGTGCCAAAAATTAGCATCTATGATAATTTAACCACTTCAGCCCCGGAAAAATTTACCCCCTTCCTGACCAGAGCACTTTTTGCGATTCAGCACTGCGTCGCTTTAACTGACAATTGCGCGGTCGTGCGGCGTGGCTCCCAAACAAAATTGACATCCTTTTTTTCCCACAAATAGAGCTTTCTTTTGGTGGTATTTGGTCACCTCTGCAGTTTTTATTTTTTGCGCTATAAACAAAAATAGAGCGACAATTTTGAAAAAAAAAATGCATTATTTTTTACTTTTTTCTATAATAAATATCCCCCAAAAATATATAAAAAAACGATTTTTTTCCTCAGTTTAGGCTGATACGTAATCTTCTACATATTTTTGGTAAAAAAAATTGCAATAAGCGATTATTGATTGGTTTGCGCAAAAGTTATAGTGTTTACAAAATAGGGGATAGTTTTATGGCATTTTTATTAATCTTTTTTTTTTTAAATGGCGGCGATCACCGATTTTTATCATGACTGCGACATTATGGCAGACACATCGGAAATTTTTTGACACATTTTTGGGACCATTGTCATTTATACAGCAATCAGTGCTATAAAAATGCACTGATTCCTGTGTAAATGACACTGGCAGTGAAGGGGTTTACCACTAGGGGGTGGGGAGGGGTTAAATCAGTACTAGGGAGTGTTTTATAACTGTCAGGGGGATGGGCTGTGTGTGTGACATCACTGATCTCTTCTCCGATGACAGGGAGCAGAGATCGAGTGAAACTGTCACTAGGCAGAACGGGGAGATGCTGTTTACATCAGCAATTCCCCGTTCTTCCTCCCCGTGAGGCAATCGCGGGTATCCCCGCGGCAATCGAGTCTGTGGGACCGGCGACCTGACTCTTGGAGCTTGCCGCGGGCGCGCGCCCGCTGGCCGCCTCTTAAAGGGCAACGTACAGGTACGTGATTTTGCCTGTACGAGCCCTTCTGTCGCAGTATATCTGTGTGAGGCGGTCGGCAAGCGGTTAAAGTGATTGTAAAATCTTGTTTTTTCACGTGTTTAGAACAGTACCACAGCAAAATGACACAAAGGGCCTGGTAATGGACTGGGGGGGGACCCATGCCATTTTTTTCAATGAGTTTTATATATATTGCCGAGACAATTCATTACAGCCGCAATCAGTTTTCAAATGAATTTTTTTTCCTTTAGAAATGTAATTTTGCTGCAGTACTGTTCTAAACATGGGAAAGATGTGCCACTTTACAGGCATACTATAGACACCCCCCAGGCATGATATTTAAAGGGATATTTCATTTTTATTGTTTCACTTTAAGCATTATTCAAATCACTGCTCCCGAAAAAGACGTCCTTTTTTTGAAAATCTTTTTTACATTTATACATGTCCCCTGGGGCAGGACCCAGGTCCCCAAACACTTTTTATGGCAATAAATTGCATATAAGTCTTTAAAATTAGCACTTTTGGTTTTTCATGTTAATGTCCCATAGACTTTCGAATTTCCCTCGCACACCGCATGGATGAGCTTGAATTGTGTCTCTCTCCCTTGCTCTTTTATAGTTACTTTGCAAATTGTTTTATAGCCCTCCAAGAGCTATGTGATCTGTCTGGAAGATTTTTCAACCAGGCTGTCAGTAGGGATTGTCCCATCGAGGATGTAGTTTGTTGTAATAATTGAGAGTATAGTATGGAGATGGAGTCGATTTTCTGTTCCACCACCCTGTCCACCACTGGATGTGCCATCACAGTCCATACCCGACCTAGTTGAGCTTTGATAAAATCTGATAGTTGATAGTAATGAAAGATGTGGTGAGGTAATAGATGGTACTCTTGAGAGATCTCCTGGAAGGATCGGACGATACAGGTTGCTGGGCGGATTAGGTAATCAGTCCGAGTAAGACCCATGGAGGACCAGAAGATAAAAGCCTCATGCTCGATTCCTGGAGGGAACATGGGGTTACCTTGTATGGGTAGATGGTAAATGGAGCACCTATAAGCTTGCACATTCCCTGCCATGCTATCACGGTATCTCGAGTTAAAGAGTTACCCCTTAAATGAGAATGTAGTATTTTCAGTGAAGAGTGAAGTACCACTCACAGATTGAGGGGGATACCAAAGCTTCTTCTAGGGTGCAATTAGAGTATGTGGATCTGTGCTGCAACCAGTCTCTGCTGAAGATGCAGTTATAAGCTAGCAATATGTGGCCATTTGGACTGTCATAGAAAGGCTGATAGGGCCTTATTAAGGTTTTGGACATCCTTATGCTTTAGCAGTAAAGGTAAAATTTGTAGGGGTGGCATCTTCCAAAAAATGAAATGGGGAGTGTCTTGCAGGCCTCCAGTTCACGAGTATTTTTTTCAAAAATTGGAGAGTAGTTAAGCTGATAAAGAGATGATGGATAATGTCCCATTTTAAATGCATAGATAAGTTGTATATCCCTTAGCTACCTGCAGTGGGGAGGAATGTGTCCAGAGTAGTGGAAGGCTCTCACTTTTGGTAAAATTAATGCATAAACCCAAACATCGTCAGAAGTTCACAAATATATACTGGATAATAGAGAGATCTTTAGATACCGCTGAAGAGAAAATTAGAATGTCATCCATGAAGATGTATGGTAAGGGGGTACAAAAGTACCCCTACCATTTCACAAAAAAAGTGTCAAAAATATTAAAAATGACAAGAGACAGTTTTTGACAATTCCTTTATTTAAAGTCTTCTTCTATCCATCTTCTTCGGGTCTTCTTTCTTCTATCCTCCTTCAGTTTCTTCCTCTTCCCATGGATGCAGAGCAGCCCGAGAACGAAGCGGGGAAGAAGACAACGCGGAGGAAGATGCCGGATGAGAACACCGAAGCAAGAATTGTCAAAAACTTCTCTTGTCATTTTTAACATTTTTGACAGTTTTGTAGTGAAATGGTAGGGTACTTTTGTACCCCCTTACTATTTCACACAGGGGGGAGGGCCAAGATCTGGGGGTCCCCTTGTTAAAGGGGGCTTCCAGATTCTGATAAACCCCCCACCCGCAGACACCCACAACCACTGGCCAGGGTTGTGGGGATGAGGCCTTTGTCCTCATCAACATGGGGACAAGGTGTTTTGGGGGGCTACCCCAAAGCACCCTCCCAATGTTGAGGGCATGTGGCCTGGTATGGTTCAGGAGGGGGGGCGCTCTCTCATCCCCCCTCTTTTCCTGCGGCCTGCCAGGTTGCGTGCTCGGATAAGGGTCTGGTATGGATTTTTGGGGGACCCCACGCTGTTTTTTTAATTTTGGCGCGGGGTTCCCCTTAATATCCATACCAGACCTGAAGGGCCTGGTGTGGAATTTAGGGGGATCCCCACATCATTTTTTTTTTAATTTTGGCTGGGGTTCCCCTTAATATCCATACCAGACCTGAGCAAGAAGCAGAGGATCGGAGGAAGAACCAGAGGAAGAAGAAGATGGAGGAAGAAACCGAAGGAAGATAGAAGAAAGAAGACCCAAAGATGGAAAGAAGAAAACTTTAAATAAAGGAATTGTCAAAAACTGTCTCTTGTCATTTTTAACATTTTTGACACTTTTTTGTGAAATGGTAGGCATACTTTTGTACCCCCTTACCATTTCACACAGGAGGGGGTGGGTTCTGGGGGTCCCCTTGTTAAAGGGGGCTTCCAGATTCTGATAATCCCCCGCCCGCAGACCCCCACAACCACTGGGCAAGGGTTGTGGGGATGAGGCCCTTGTATGGAATTTAGGGGGACCCCCACACCATTTTTTTTTTTAATTTGATTTGGGAAAACTAAAGGACTCCTTCTATAACACAGGTGGACATGAATAAGAGGCAATGATGGGAGAGTGGGATGCTCCAGCCCAAAGGGATTTGGTCAGAATCCTTTAGTTCTCCTATATAGAGGAGTGTATTTCTCCCATGGTTCAGAGAAGCAGGATCTTCCATTCTATGGATAGCGTAGGACCCACTGATAATGGGGTACTTTAACGCAGTAAGTGGGCTTAAGCACCATATAGCCATATGTTATGACTAAATTCCCATATTTTTTAAAAATGTTCAGGTGTTTTAAATAGCCTTATTTTGTTCTATTAGCAGAGTGAGAGTGCATTTTTTAGCAAAGATCACTGTATTAGTGTCACTGGCCCCCAAAAAGTGTCACTTAGTGTCCGATTTGTCCACCACAATGTCACAGACCTGCTAAAAATTGCTGATTGCCGCCATTATTAGTAAAAATAAAAATAAAAATGGCATAAAAATATCCCATAGTTGGGGGCGTGGCTTGGCGCGCGGCGGAGATGGCTGCTCACTGAGGAGGCTCTGAGACACACGCGGAGGTTCTGAGCCCTAACACCCGACCTACAGCTCACAAATGCCGGGCAGAAAGCTACATTGGACGCCTGGACCACAGACACGCCGAAACTCGGCTTCTGCCAGTGCCAACATCGCTGAAATCTTCCGACATAAATCAGCGGCCCGTAGCGGGACCCCGAGAAGCAAGATGGCGCCGACGCCACAGGAGGAAGGAGAGAGCGAGGACTCACTGTCCGCTTCTGAAGACACCAGTAGGGGTAAGTCCAAACCGGACCACCCGCTCACATTTGCGGACATGTCGGTATTTGCTGCGGACATAAAAGCTACGTTTTCTGCCGCCATAACGGACTTGAAAACAAGCATGATGGTGATAAATGAAAAAATGGCGGCGGACGAAAGTGCAGGCAGACAGAGAGATAAAGCAATCCACAAACTAGAGCTGGTTTCATCAAACCATATACAGCATTTTATTAACATGAACAGACACATTGAAGATCTCGATAACAGGGGGAGGAGGTGTAATATCAGAGTCAGGGGGATCCCGGAATCAGTGGATCAAGATCAGATCACTACAGCACTCCGGAGAGTCTTCAACAGCCTGCTAGAGAGACAGGAAGACACGGAAATCAATTTCGTAAGAGCTCACAGAGCTCTCAGGCCCAGAGGCTCAGATTCCGCACCGCCCCGTGACATAATCTGTTGCTTACAAAGCTTTGCTATTAAAGAAGAGATCATGCGAAAAGCGAGACAAAATGAGCAAATCATATTTAATGGCGCCACAATTATGCTGTTCCAGGATCTCTCCCAGATTACTTTAAAGAACAGACGTGCACTGCGACCCCTGCTGGAGAAACTGAGAGCAAAAGACTTGAGATACACCTGGAGATTTCCCTTTGCACTCACAGTTACATATAATGGCCATCAAGTTATCCTGCGTTCGCCAGCAGATTTACCAGAGTTCTGTGAAGCACTAGACCTGGAACCAATGGATTTACCGGAATGGTATGAGGAAATTTTACAACCAACCCTGATCAGGAGCCCCCCCACCTCCCCACTCTCTTCTCCAGACAAAAGGCTATCGAAAAAACATAAACAGAATAAAGGAAACAGCTCCCATGCAGATACCCCAAGGAGATTGGTCGGCACATCCAGAGCCCAGGAATGTGAATAGCTCCATGTGTACCACAATGGACATGATCTTAACAAACCTGCAGTCCAAACCACAACTTTTACAGTTCTGATGTTCATGTCATATTGCTGTCGCCTGTGGAACATTTCCCCCAAGGGGGAGGGATGATGGAGGAAGGGGAAAAAAGGATAGACACTCCCACAAACATCACCCGGAGGGATACTTATGACAGCATTCCATAGCTCTCTGCACAGCTATTAAGCTTAAGATGCGAACTCTGAAGCTTATTCAGGAGGAGACCTAACCCTCCAGCTCCATATCTCTTGTTGATTGAAGGTAGGGCCTTGATCCCAGACGCGACGACAGATGTGCCCTGGACGTGGCTCACTGCTACATCAACACATAGCCCTGAAGCAATGGGATTTTGGCAAGAAAATACAAACCACAAAGATTTACAAACTGTACGAGAGCGAGAGGAATAGATGGAGGATGGTTAATAGGAGTAAAAACTGTTTGTTGTCGCCACCTCCTCCCTCCCCCCCCCTTTCCCTCCCCCCCCCTTTCCCTCCCCCCCCTTTCCTCGGCCTCCCCCCCTCCCCCCCCTCCCCTCTACCTCACCATCCCCCCCTCCTTCCCTCTACCTCACAACCTATTCCCCCCCCCTTTTTTTTTTTTTTTTTTTTTTTTTCTTCCTTCTCTCCTACCGCCCTGAACAGATTTATTGTATGCAAATTAGATCTGATTATGTACATATATAGGGGGCGTATCCACAGGTGACAGCTAAGACTACCTAATTTGATGATAGTCGGATGACATAATTGTTATAGTTATTTTCTGTGAGTTCAGGTTCTGGTTTTCACGTTTAGACCCGAGTTTACTTGCTACACATCCTGGTCGGGTGTGACCTTAATAATACCAATATTTTTACTATTGTGAACCTCTGTGTGTGTCACGTTGAGACTGTTCATTCATAGTTTCCACAGCACTCCACTTACTTGGAGCCTAAGCTACGCTTAGTCGTAGTCGCTTCCCACAACCCCCACAAATTTTACTTGATATTTTACGACTGGGGGTACATCTCCACCTGGGGTGGTTTAGGTATCTCTGGAGATTGACCCCCATAGTAATAACTCTCTGCTAAACCTTTCTCCTCTTTTACTACTCACCCTTTTTCTTTCTTCTTCTCTACTTTCCCTTTTGCTTACTAGGGGAGGGGCACCCGCTCGGGCTATTAGAGATATTCTATTTCTAAGTGAAGAACAAGTGTCAAACCTCATATAACAGTCTTATCTTTACAGATTCGAAGTCCGTCCGTCTCCTCCTTTGCCGACACTATGGTATACTCATCGCTGGGGAATCGTCCCCTTGTGATATCTCACAACATCAGAGGCTTAAATATACCCGAGCGACGTTCCACCCTGCTCAGAGAACTTAAAAAAGGTAAACCTCAGTTTGTTTTCCTACAAGAGACTCATTTTAAAACAAACAACATCCCCAAATTAACATCCCCACAGTTCCCGAGAGCCTTCCACGCTACCACACCCGACTCTAAATCAAAAGGGGTCACGATACTAATAGGCAGAGACACATCATTTAAACTAAATGAACAGTTGTGTGACCCTGAGGGCAGATTTGTGTTCTTGAAGGGTACATACAATGACATGCCTTTGACTCTCGCCAATGTATACTTCCCAAATAAGTCTCACATAACTTTCTGCCAACTCATCGTGAGGAGGCTACAGGAGTTCGCCGATGGTTGTATTATACTTGGGGGAGATTTTAATGTACCTCTAAACCCACTTCTGGATACGTCCAATGGAAGGACTTGCATTACCTATAAAATCCTGAAAAAGATCAAATCACTCCTCCACAAGCTCCAGTTGGTGGACTCCTGGCGCTTCCTTAATCCCGATGGTAGAGATTACACCCATTTCTCGACACCACACAACAGATATGCACGACTGGATTACATATTTGTCCCTCAGAGAGATCTATCAAAAATTACCGCTGCAAAAATAGGTACACAAACAATATCAGACCACGCACCTATCTCACTGACATTGGACTTACAGAACTCAAGTAGACAACAGCAGACATGGAGACTGAACACGTCTTTATTATCAGATCCGACACTCTTACCTGTACTTACAAACAACATAACCGATTTCTTCAAACATAATAATACACCGGGGATAGACCCACTACTTGTATGGGAAGCACATAAATGTACCATACGAGGAGTTCTGATAGGAATGGGTTCAAGACGCAAAAAAGAAAGAGATGCCCAGATTAGAAAATTACTCACCCAAATTGAGACAATGGAAGTATTACATAAACAATCTCTATCGGAGACCTCAGCCAAGAGCCTTCTAGAGGCAAGGAAGGATCTACAGCAGATTCTCCACACTAAAGCCAAACGGATTCTTTTCTTTAAGAGGCGGCTCTATTATGAGTCAGGCGACAAAGCTGGGAGGTTCTTGGCGAGGGCCCTCAAAGAACAAAATTCAATTAATCAGATAGTTGGTATCAGATCCAAAGAGGGAAAGCTCGAGGTAACACCTGAGGCAATAGCTAATCACTTCCACGCTTTCTATACGAAGCTTTACAACCTGCCCCCACAGCATAAACCTCCACAAATGCTAGGAGATAGGACACAACTCATACAAGACTACATAAGACATAGCGGACTACCATCTCTACCCAAGGAGGATACAGATCTCCCAGAAGCCCCAATCACAACAGCAGAGGTCAAACAGGCCATCAAATTACTAAAACCGGGCAAGAGCCCAGGTCCTGACGGATATTCCGCCACATATTACAAATCCTTTATGGAGATTCTGACTGAACCCTTAAAAGATGCATTGAATGCCTTATCCAAGCCAAGACGTGTTACTCCTGGTTTTCTCTCTGCCCATATTGCGGTTATACCGAAAGAGGGCAAAAACCCAGAGGAATGTGCTAGCTACCGTCCCATCTCTTTGTTGAACCTCGATGCCAAGCTGTTTGCGAAGATCATTGCATTGAGGATGGGGCCGCTGCTCTCAAAACTAATTGGCTTGGAGCAGGTGGGCTTTATGCCAAACAGAGAGGCCAAAGACAATGTTACTAAAGCTCTCTTACTAACACAGGCTGTGAGACAACGGAAGATCGAAGGCTTTCTCCTCTCAACAGACGCGGAGAAGGCCTTCGATCGTGTGGCATGGGACTTCATGCTGGCGGTGTGTGGAGCTGTGGGCTTGGGTCCGAACATGTTGCATTGGATCTCGGCCCTTTATCAAAACCCAACAGCGGAATTAAAAATAAACGGAATTCTCTCAGAAAAAGTATATATTAAAAATGGGACTAGACAGGGCTGCCCCCTGTCTCCCCTTTTATTTATTCTCTCACTAGAGCCCTTTATTAGAACAGTGCAAAAAAACACAGCAATACAAGGTTTCCAGATTAAAGAGTACAAACTAGCTGCATACGCAGATGACTTATTGTTCTTCTTAACGAAACCGACTACAACACTCCCCAACCTGTTACAAGAATTTGCACACTACGGATTTATATCCAACCTAAAAATTAATTATACAAAGTCAGAGGCTCTGAACCTCTCCCTTCCAGACAATGTACTCAAATTAACTCAGGCGAATTCAACATTTACTTGGGATAAGACCAAATTAAAATATCTAGGAATTTGGCTTACACCATCTCTAAAAATAGCATATGAGAAAAATTTTGTGACCTTTCTAAAAAATTGTGCGAAAGATTTAACAGTTTGGAACGAGAACTATTTCTCTTGGTTCGGCAGAGCAGCCATAGTAAAAATGGTCATATTGCCCAGATTTTTATATCTAACCCGCACACTACCGATAGAGATACCTCAGAAATTTTTCAATGAGCTTAATACAATGGTCACGAGATTTCTCTGGCAACATAAAAAACCCAGAATCAAACTAGGCACCCTGGTCAAACCCAAAGATCTAGGAGGAATCCAATTCCCAAACTTCCGCAGTTACTACCAGGCCTCACACATAGCCAGAATCATAGACTGGCATTGCCATGAGTCGGAGAAGGACTGGGTATCACTAGAGTCAACGCTTGTCACGCTGCCGCTTAAATACTTGCCATGGTCCTCTATCAAAACACTACCTCATCCCGTAAGGTCACACCCAATCACTGGTACCACACTGAAGATCATTACCGGACTAGCTAAACAAAAAAAGCTGACCTCGACACCCAGCCCTCTAACACCCCTGACAGATAACCCAGACTTTGCCCCAGGTCTACATAACCCAACTCTTAAGTCGATTCCGGCAGGGGATCCCTTGCTGGCTGGAGACTGCTATAATGAAAACAAATTCAGAGATTGGTTGTCTTTTAAGACAGACTTAAACCGACCCCAAATGAAACTATGGACATATTTCCAATTAAGAAGCTATTTAGGTAACATTGAGGAACCCCTAACACTACATAGACCCCTGACGGCTTTGGAGTCGGTGTGTCGAGAGGGAATTCCAATTAAAAAGGCCACTTCTGTAGCGTATGAGTGGATGAGTCGCTCGGGGACTGAGATATCGGATGGGCACAGGAGGAGATGGTCGGAAGAACTTGAATTGGAGATCTCAGACAAACAATGGAGGTATGTGGCTGCCCTAGCACATAAATGTTCCATAAGCACGAAACTGCAAGAGACAAATTACAAACTGCTGACCCACTGGTACAGCACTCCTGATAAAATACACAAATGGGATACACAAAAACCAGACACTTGCTGGAGATGTCTCTCCGAAAAAGGCACACTAACCCACATCTGGTGGCAATGCCACAAAATTGAACCATTCTGGAATGAAGTTAAGGTTTTAATTAAAAAGATTACAGAAACCAAAGTGGAACTGACCCCAGCATGTTGTCTATTACACTTGTCCAACACCTCTTTTAAACGCTACAAACGCTCGTTGACAATACATCTCCTCAACGCAGCCAAATCTCAAATACCTCTACATTGGCTCTCTACATCTACTCCAACTGTTGGGGACTGGCTGTCGAGAGTCAGTGAGATCCACGAAATGGAAGACGTATTGGCCCAAGACAAAGGCCATATCGAACGATTCCACAAAACATGGCAACCCTGGTTGCTCTTCAAATACTCTGCAGAATTCCCTTCCTGAATTAGGTATGGGGGGGACCTTGCGGTCTTGGGTGGGTGCCCCTCCTCTGTATCCTATTTCTGCCCTTCACATCAGCATTTCCTTTATCCCTTCCTACTTCTTTTTTCTATATCCAACTTCTCAACACTTCATGGCTGATCTATAGCTTATGTCCTCACTGGTATATACCTTGGAAATTCGTACTTCTCTTGTAGACGTGAATTAGATTGTTTCAGAGAATCATAGAGACCACACTTTTGCTTGTTCTCAACAATAAACAATCTGAACAACTGATAAGAAATGTTTGTCGCAATGGCTTGCGAAGCGTAGATAGAACTATTATGCTGTATTTTTTTTTTTTTTTTTATTTTACAGCCACAAAGTCAGCTTAGTGAAAATAATCTCAGTGATGCGGTGTCTGTTAAACATTTAGACTTCTACACGAGTTTCACACTAACTGTTTTTATTCTGTAAAAAGACGAAAAGTACGCAGTTGCACCTGCAAAATTTGCAATATACAGTGTATTCTTTTGTTACTATTCTTTATCTTTTTTCAATAAACTTGAAATGATAAAAAAAAATATCCCATAGTTTGTAGACATGATAACTTTTGTGCAAACGAATCAATATACATTTATTGGGATTTTTTCTACCAAAAACATGTAGCAGAATAGCTATTGGCCTAAACTGATGAATAAATTAGATTGTTTAATTTTTTTATTGGATATGTTTTATAGCAGAAAGAAAAGATTTTTTTTCTAAATTGTTGGTCTTTTTTGCTAAAAAATAAAAACCGCAGAGATGATCAAACACCACCAAAAGAACACTGTAATGTATTATATTGTTTTTCTGTCATGTCTGTTAAAACCTAATAAACATTTTGAAAGCAAATACCACCAAAAGAAAGCTCTATTTGTCGGAAGAAAAGTATATCAATTTTGTTTGGGTACAGCGTTGCACGACCATGCAATTTTGGTCATGGTCATGAAGGGAGTAAAACCTTCCGGGGCTGAAGTAGTTAATAGTGGAGACACTTTCTGCTATCGAGATAGGAACATTTAACATGTCCAGCTGGGAGTCAGATGGCCTTGGCAGATTTAAAGAGACAAGGAGGGATTCTGCCCTATCAAGGTCTATGGGATCCTCAGAATATAGTTTTTATTAAAATTCGGTCAGCAGAGAGCTCATTTCTGGTTGGGAGGTCTTAAGGACCCCCTTTGTATCCCTCAGAGCCATGATATGGGTGGGCTTGTATGGCCCCCAGCAGAGATTGGCAAGCATCTTGCCAGCCTTAGTGCCGACCAAATTTATAGAATTGTAGAGATTGGTAGTTTGCTTTAATTCATTCCCTTTGGTCCACCTAGAGGTCAAAATTGCATTTTGTGGCTAGCCATGCCTGTCTAGACTCTGAAGAGCTATTCAGTAATATATCTGCTTGGGCATTACATAGTTGCCTGGAAGTATTGCTCTAAAGAATGTTTATTAAATTGGGTTGTGTATGAAATGATTTTGCCCCATAGCACAGCCTTGCCCATTTCCCAAAATAGATTGTGGTTGGTTTTATCCTTGGCATTCGTAAGAATAAAGTCATTCCACACTCTGTAGATTACAAGTCTAAAATCCTCATTGTCTGATAAATAGGATGGGAACCGCCATGGAGAGGGAGTGCCACAGGGCTTGAAATCATTCAAAGTAAGCAAAATGGGACTGTGGTCTGAGATGGCTATTTCTAGAATTGCAGAGTCCAGTACTGATGAAACTAAAGAAGGTGAGCAGAACATTTTTCCTATTATATTTGTGTGTATACCCCACTTTAGTAGCTGCTTTTAGTTTAGGTTATGTGTTATAATAGCGCGGTATAATGTTTTATGGTTTTCATGTGTAGAAGGGACATAGTGTTGGCCAAAAGGTGTTAGACATCTGGTTAGGGAGTAAAGTGGATCTGCAAACTGGGCAAGGAGATGATTTGTCTTTGCAGACATTCATTGTACTGCTAAAATCTCCACCTACCACATGTAAGGTCTCAGGGGAACACAACACCCATGAGGAGAGATCCCAAAAAAATGCAGAGCCTGGAGAGTTAACCGCATATATACTGGTGATGGCTAAGTCCTCTGATGCTATTGTGATGTGAATCATTAGTTTGCGACCCTCCTGATCCCTATCAGCTGAGCAAATAGTATAGGATAAGCCTTTGTGAATGAGGATAACTACTCCTGCTTTACATCCTACGGTGGAGGAGCTAAAAACTTACCCTACCCAAAGTTTTTTTTTAGGAGGTGAAATAGTTTTTGGCCAGATGGGTCTCCTGGAGAAGAGCCACATCTTCATGTAGACGCTTTAAGTGACGTAGGATTTTCATACGCTTGTTTGGTGACCGAAGCCCTTTGACATTCCACAGGATGACCCACATGTAGAGATCTTACTATTATGGGTTTCACTTAAAAGAAACACCCCTATATGAGGGGGGGAAAAACGTGGATGTGGAGCACCCCTATGTCTGGAAAGAGAGACCGTTAGCAACAACAAGAATTAGAATAAGATTAACCAAAGAAAATTTAGTGGAAAAGAAAAAAAGAAAAAACATTAAATAATAATAAAACATCAACTGCATGTATCTATTGACTTCAATTTTTTCCGTATTAGAAATAGGCATACAATGGAAAGTCTAGCTTCCAGGCCACCATCAGAAGGGTATGATGCTAGTGCATACCAATGAAATGCCGACACAATGGTGTGCTGGGAAGGAAGAGGCAGACCTGGAACCCCATCTGAAAATAGGCAAGGGAACTATCTTGTCCTGACAAGAATAAACATAGAATACAAACAACATGGAACAGGACTTTCAGGCTTGGAAGCCAATGGAGAGGTTAGAACATGAAGTGGGTAAGCACAGTACTGTCAATTCAGTATCAGGTATTGCCCATGATGGATATAGAGCAGCTGTTCCATAATAATCAATGGACACCTGAACGATGAACAAGAGAGAGGCATAATGACTACGCTTGGGTGAAGGTTTTGTAGGGCCACTGTGGTGCCTAAATGTACCCGCTGCTGGAACGGATGAGTTGGAGGGAACATGATCAGTTATATTAGTAGAGGCCAGATTACTGGCTAATATGGATAAAAGGGAAATGAGCATCGCAAATCTAAAAATCCTGCAACCAAGTAATACATGGCTTGCAATTAACACATGTGAAACAAATCAATGACCCTGTGAATATTATGTTATTGTTAGCAATATTTTCCTAACATGCAATAATGTGTATATCCTCTGTATAAACAAGTGAAGTGTCAACACAATATTATGTGAAAACATACACTTTTGTGCAAACAAATATCTTAATCGTGAATATGGTGCTCACATCTAAAAAATCTTATATGTAGAAAAAAGTAAAGTGCATATATATAATGTGTTTCTCAAACTTAAATAAATATAATTCATAAATAAAGTGCAACTGTGCAAAAAGTAAAGTTCATATTCCCAATTGCAATCAAAAATTTGATCCAAAAGTGGATCTATTAAAAAAATCATGAAAAGAATAAACATGCAACAAATGCAGCAAGGGCTGCCCACTTGGACTTTTAAGGCAGAATTAAGAGTAATGAAATAAGTAAAAGGCAACAAAGTGCCATTTTTATTGAGTACACAATATATAATACATTTTGTAGACATGAACAGTAACAATATACAGAGTATAAATGTATATATCAAACCCAAGGCAAATAATCCAGGTACTGCCAGAGTCAAGCTGAGGTCAATCCATGAAGATTTGTAGCATGCAACCCAACATGTTTCAGAAATTTATTGGTGTGTATTTTCCTTCATCAGGGTAGGTTAACATTTGGGTGACTTTATCTTTATCTGCAACATAGATATAGTTACATAGTATATTGACTTCTGACTCTGCACTCCTCAACTGAATGTCTCATCTGAAAATCTCTTCTATCATTCCGCAGGTATGTGCTACTGAAACATCTCAACCCGAAAAACTGAAACACTGCTATCTTCTTCTCCTAGGTCTATTTAATAACTGCTGGTATGTGCTACTGAAACATCTCCACCCAAAAACTAAAACACTGCTATCTGCTTTTCCTATGTCTATTAATAACTGCTGGTATGTTATTTTTGCTTAACCATCTGTAGACCTTGTCCACAATGCTTTATTATCTCCCTTGTCTTACCCAAAATTATGGCCCATTAACTTTAGTGCCCTCTTGCTAGTCTGTTTCTGAAGTAAGAATTTTGATCTGTTAACCAGCTAACCTTTATTACCTCCTGATTGATAATTGAAATGCACCCACCCACCCCCACCCCCCATTCCTATCAGTATAAATATAAGCTTCTTTTGGGGGAAGCATTTGCAGTGGGCACATTTGCAACTGGGGCTCTTTCTCAAAGTGGGGCTATTTCTGTAAGTGGGAGCACTTCTGACTCTGCACTTCAGCAAATGCACAAAGCAAAGGGACAGAACATACTTTAAAAAACACCACAAATACATCAGATGACCTTGTTTACCCCTTCAGCTCTTTCACCTTGTAACATGCACTCTCTACCACTCCTTTTGACAGCTCTGTCCTCTATTCTTAAACTATCTCTCCTTCACCCCTCTTCTCCTCCCCATAGTATATAGATCACCCTCACTTCTGTCCTCTCCTTATTACTGCACCCACAAACTCCTGCTAATTCTAAATCAACACACACAAAAAATCTCCAGGACCCTGGGGCATGTCCCTTCATATAAATCCCACTCCCATATTACCTCCCCCACCCTCCTACTTCTCCTAACCTCTGGAGATATATCCCCAAACCCTGGGCCTCCATCATTTTACTGTACCCCATGCACCCTTCACCCTGCACCCTCTGGCAGTGGCCGCAATCAACACAATTTAGTTCCCATTTCTATTCTTCCTGAGACCACACTCCCTTTCTCTTGTGCCCTTTGTAATTCCCGCTCTGTCTGTAACAAACTCACCTCTCTCCATGACCTCTTTATCGCATTTAATGTACTCACCATTACCGAAACCTGGCTTCACGAATCCAACACTGCATCTTCTGCTGTCCTATCCCATGGTGGTCTTCTCTGGACTCATTCCCCCAGATCCAGTGGGCGTAAGGGAGGAGGTGTCGGAATTCTTCTAGCACCACATAGCACCTTTCAGGTACTTCTACCACCTCTCTCTCTGTCACTCTCCTCTTTTGAAGCACACTGCATTCGTCTTTTTCACTCCAGTTTCTCTAAGGATAGCTGTGATCTACAGGCCCCCTGGACCAGTATCAACCTTTCTTGATGACTTTTCTGCCTGGTTACCCTACTTTCTTTCTTCTAAAATCCCAACAATCATTCTCGGGGGCTTCAACATCCCTATAATACTAACACTCCTGCCACTTCCAAACTTCTCAGCCGAACCTCGTCCTTTGACCTGAGGCAGTAGATACACGCTCCTACTTACTCTGAAGGCAATACCCTTGACCTTGTTTTCTATCACCTTTGCACTCCATGCAACCTCTCTAACTATCCATTCCCTCTCTCTGATCACCACCTTATTAGTTTCACTCTCTCCCTCAACTCTGCCTGCTCTCCCTCAAACCACCTCAAAGTTACCCAAAGAAACCTACGTCATCTCAACCCTTCTCTTCTCTACTCTGCTACCGACAACCTCTAGGACAAAATCTCACCCCTATCCTGCACCAAACTAGCCAATTCTGTCTACAACGCTTCACTTCTAGCCTCACTTGATTCACTGGCCCCCCTCACTACACACAGAATCAGGCCCTGACCCCTTCAACCTTGATACCAGAAGTCTGAAAAAACATAGTCATGCTCGTGAGCGCCTGTGGCATAAGACTAATGCCGCATACACACGATCGGAGTTCTCATTGGAAAAAGATATGACGGCTTTTCCGACGGGATTCCGCTCAAGTTTGCCTTGCATACACACAGTCATGCAAAAGTACGACCGTCGAGAACGCGGTGACGTACAATACTACGACGAGCTGAGAAAATGAAGTTCAATGCTTCCGAGCATGCGTCAAATTGTTTCTGAGCATGCGTAGGAATTTTGCGCGTTGGAATTGCCACAGACGATCGCATTTTCGGATAGGAACTTTTCCCGACCGCAAAATGAAGAACATGCTCTCAATCTTTTGCTGGCTGGAATTTGGCCAGCAAAAGTCCTATGGAGCATACACACAGTCGCATTTTCTGATGAAAAACTCTCATCGGTCTTTTGCGGGCCGAAATTCCGATCGTGTGTACGCAGCATTAGTCTCAGAGAGACTTCAACCAATATAAATATGCCCTCCAAAAATACAGTTCCAGCCTCCTCACTGCCAAGCAGACCTATTTTATTACTCTCATTAGAAAATTATCATCCCGTCCCCGTCAACTCTTCTCTACCTTCAACTCTCTACTTTGTCCTCCACCGCCTCCACCCGCCAACTCACTCACTGCCCAGGAGATTGCCAATCACTTCAAACAGAAGATTGATACAATTCATGAGGAGATCTATACTGTTTAGATACCCTCCATGCTTTACACTTCATGCCCACAGGTACAATCATAACTTCCCTCTTTCAACCCCACCACTATAGACGAGGTTACTAAACTTCTTGCTAACGTCAACCTTACCACCTGCCCTCTGGATCCTGTTCCCTCGCAAATGCTACGTTCACTTTCTGGCTCTATGCTACACTCTCTAACCTACATCTTCAATCTCTCCCTCTCTTCTGGCATCTTCCCCAACTCTCTAAAACATGCACCTGTCAGACCCATACTTAAAAAGCCCTCACTGGACCCATCCAATTTTAACAATCTACGCCCCATCTCCTTGCTCCCCTTCTTATCCAAACTCCTTGAACGTCTGGTCTACAACTAACTGAGCGTCCACCTTGCTGATAATAGCCTTCTTGATCCCCTTCAGTCTGGATTTCGTCCTCAACATAGAAACAGAAAAACAAAGGTTGTGTTCTTGGACCTCTCCTATTTTCAATCTACACCTCCTCCCTGGGTCAGCTGATAGCCTCCCATGGCTTCCAATACCACCTCTACGCTGACCACACCCAAATCTATTTTTCTACCCCTCAGCTCACGCCCTCTGTCTCCTCACGTATCACTAATTTAGTATCAGATATATCAGTCTGGATGTCACACCACTTCCTCAAACTTAATCTATCCAAAACCAAACTATCTCTGTCAAAATCAATAGCACAACTATAAGCCCATCCCCACATGCCAAGGTTCTAGGTGTAGTCCTGGACTCTGAACTCTCCTTTAAGCGCCACATCCAATCACTGTCCAAATCTTGCCGCTTCAACCTCTGCAACATCTCCAAAATACGCCCCTTTCTAACGAATGCCACTCGCTGGTCATCTCTCGCCTCGACTACTGCAATTCCCTTCTCATTGGCTTACCTCTACATAGTCTATCATCTCTTCAATCCATCATGAACGCTGCTGCCAGACTCATCCACCTTACCATTCGCTCTGTGTCTGCTACCCCTCTCTGTCAATCCCTCCATTGGCTTCTGCTCATCCAACTAATTAAATTCAAAATACTAACAACTAATTACAAAGCCATCCACAATTTAGTCCCCAGCTACATCACTAGCCTAGTCTCTAAATACCAACCTACTCGTTCTCTTCATTCCTCTCAAGACCTCCTGCTCTCTAGCTCCCTCATCACCTCCTCCCATGCTAGCCTCCAGGACTTTTCCAGAGCCTCATCAATCCCATGGACCTCCCTACCCCAATCTGTTCCATCATCTCCTACTCTATTAGCTTTTAGACAATCCCTGAAAACCCTTCTCTTCAGAGAAGCCTATCCTACCCATACCTAACAACTATATTTTCATTTTCTCCATCAGCTCACCCCCCACAGTTATTACCTTTTGTTTCCACTTGACCCTCCCTTTTAGATTGTAAGCTCTAACGAGCAGGGCCCTCTGATCCCTCCTGTATTGATTTGTATTGTAAGTGTACTGTCATTTTGTAAAGTGCTGTGCAAACTGCGCTATAGAAATCCTGTAGTATAATAATAATAATAATAATATTGTACTATAGTACATGAAAAACTGGTAATGTTACAGTGAACTGTATAGTATTTAGGTTTTAAAGGTATTTACATACAGGGTTCATTGAGAAGACATAGGGAAATAATAAAAACAATACAAGGAATCCACGTTGACTGAGAGAGTCTGCATGGACAACACAGGTGAACAAGCATGTGACCCCAGACTAGCCACTGATTCACATCCACAAGAAACACTCTGATGGCTACACCAGCAAATAGGTAATACTGTCTAAGAATCCTAAAGGAAAGAGAAAAGATCAATCAATGTTTTAAAGTTAGTATACAGACACAGTCAATGTGCTGTGATAGCAAAGTGAGGACATCTATTGCCCAGAATTGCCTGTATTTAGTAGTACATTACCTCTCACTATACTAGTATAAGTGCAGACATCAGAGCGGCCCTGCTCAGATCAAGACATGCCAGCTATGTGTGAGCACTATAAATAGGGAGTGACCTGGTGAGGGAACCAATCCTCACGGGGGGTGGTAAATCAATGAGTCTACGCCTATGCATGTATTGTCAGTAGCCACATCCACCACACACAAAAGTTCCCAAAGTTTAAAATATGTCACCTTTAGTAGATTTGTATTCGCTTGCTACCAATTTTTCGCTCACAGAGGGGGCCCTCCTGTAGGTGACAGCTGGCAAGTCAGAGACAAATGGAGCAAGCAGTGAACCCATCGTTAGTAAATGCCAGTACCTATTCAAGATATACCTGAATTGTTTGTGCTGTGTCGAGTAAGTGGTAATAATTCTAGATGTATCATCATTTGAGGGTTGTTAATGTGCATTTAGTAAATCTCAACGAATTAAATTAATTGTTTTTCTATGCGCATTCTTCAGACAGGTACCAGAGTCTCCCCTTTCCAGAAGTTTATTTCTCAGGATGTTAGCCTCAATTTTGAAACTGGCATCATCTGAACAGTTCCGGCGGGCCCTTAAATATTGGCTGTTAGGGATTGATGCAAGTAAAGGTTTAGGATGGAAACTTGATGCATGTAATAAAGAGTTCCCTGCTGTATATTTATGGTATAGTTCACTAGAGAGGCTGCCATCTGTCTGTTTTTTAATGAGGACATCTATAAAGGTGATCTCGGTTGTGCTATGTGGCATGGTAAAACTTAAGTTAAATTCTTTAGTGTTGATGCATGCCATAAACCTGTGTAAAAGATAGTCTGATCCATCCCAAATGAGGAACACGTCATCTATGTAGCGGTGCCATGCAAGTGCAAGTAAATGGCCATATACATAGATAGCGAGTCATTGGTGAGCAGTGAATGTTCCCACTCCCCAGGTACAGGTTGGCGTATGATGGGGCACAGCATATCACCATCGCCACCCCCTGTACCTGGAGTTTTTTTTTGTTTTTTTTTTCCTATTTAAAAAAATCAAAGTCCATATTTCCAGTTCCACAATGAATTAAAGGCAAAATCGTAATCCAACACATCCAATCGTAATTATACACCCGTTATGCTCCTTCACCATAAGTCCTAAAGTAACTCACCAGAAATTGTAGCTGGTCAGATTATAAACCATCAACAGCACTTTTTGTGTTATATATCAAGCAATGTTATATATTTGCCTACTATATAAAGGATTTGACTCTGTCTGGAGACTTCTACCAAGTAGTCGGCGAAAAGCATTAATCTGTGGGTATCCACGATGAGACCACGAGCCCTGCGATAGTGATGCAAATTAGTGTGCTTATCAGTATAATTTAGGTAGCGCACAATGACAGGTCTCAGTTTAGCTGACTGGTCTTGTGGGGGACCCCCACCCGGTGCACACAGTCAACCACACAAGGATAACGGAGACCCAGAGCCACAGGAATGCAATGACTGCAAAGCTCCAATAATGCTGATCACAGATTGAGGTAAAGTTGCCAATTAGTGGCTCTTTACCACGTGATTGGACACAGCTGATCACAATGTAAACAGAAGCCGACAGGGTGAGGAAGGGAGAAGAAAGCCAATAACTGGCTGCTATAAAAGGGACATGTACACTGATAATCAGGGCACTGATTATCAGTGTCCTGATTATTAGTGCAGTCCCAACAGTGCCCACAGTGCTGCCAATCTGTGCCCACCAGTGTTGCCAATCAGTGCCGTGTTGCGTTTGTTAAAATATGATTTTTTTATATATATATATATATATATATATATATATATATATATATATATATATATCAGACATAACATTACATGGTACAATATACAATAGTGGTTGCTCATAGATTACTGTCAGGTTTTGGCTTGAGTAGATATTTCTAGACATGTGCATTCGTTTTCATCCGAATGTATTTTCGTCCGAATTTCAGGTATTTTTGTTATCGTTTTAACAAACGATAACGAAAGTGCAGAATCCGAAAAACGAAAGATCCGACATAAACAAATGCTTTATTTTCATTTTCGTTGCTACAACAGTTCGATATAGACAGGAGATTCAACATGATGATGACAATAACAATCTGTGTCCATCAAACCTGTGGTCGAATGTGCCTAACCTTAACTCTATTAGTCCAAGATTATTCTACATAGAGAGAAAAGATTTGACATAGAGAGAAAAGATTTGATGTAGGGGAGAAAAGAGAAGACAGGAGGTGAAGAGAAAACCAGGCTAGTTATTTCTAGGAAAGAAATGTGGGTTGACCTATTAAAGGCAGGAGTACCTAAAGGTGAGATAGATGGCATTTCTACTGCAGAAATGCTGAAGAGGTGGAAACATTTAGTAGGGAAAACTGTCAGGGTTAGAAACACTACTCCTAGTAGTAAACAAGAACAGACCCCTCCTGTTAGCCCCAAACCAATTCCCAAAACTGAACATGAACCCAAACCCAAATCCCTTTATCCTGGGGAGGAGTTAGAGAGAATCAGAAAAGGGGATTGGGTGGTTCCTTATCTTTTATGAAGGGAAGGTGAGTCTCTTGTAATAGCAGTGAGGGCAGTGACTAGGGATGAGCCGAACAACCCCCGGTTCGGTTCGCACCAGAACCTGCGAACGGACCGAAAGTCCGCGCAAACTTTAGAACCCCATTAAAGTCTATGGGACTTGAATGTTCAAAATCAAAACTGCTAATTTTAAAGGCTAATAAGCATGGTTTTGTCCTAAAAAGAGTTTGGGGATCCGGGTCCTGCCCCAAGGGACATGTATCAATGCAAAAAAAAGTTTCAAAAACGGCCGTTTTTTCGGAAGCAGTGATTTTAATGATGCTTAAAGTGAAAAAATAAAAGTGAAATATTCCTTTAAATATCGTACCTGGGGGGTGTCTATAGTATGCCTGTAAAGTGGCGCGTGTTTCCCGTGCTTAGAACAGTCCCTGCACAAAATGACATTTTTAAAGGAATAAAAGTCATTTAAAACTGCTTGTGGCTTTAATGTAATGTCGGGTCCTGGCAATATGGATGAAAATCAGTGTGACAAACGGCATGGGTACCTCCCCAGTCCATTACCATGCCCCATTGGGTCTTGTATGGATATTAAAGGGAAACCAGCACCCAAATTAAAAAAAGGAAAGGCGTGGGGCCCCCAGGCCCTATATGCTCTGAACAGCAGTATACAGGTGGTGCAAACAAGACAGGGACTGTAGGTTTGTTGTTAAGAAGAATCTGTTTTTAATTTTGAACTGGTACATATGTAAAGTGTAGCTACAGCCAAAAAATCTATTTTTAAGCTTTTTGGAAACATAGGGAAGGGTTATCACCCCTGTAACATTTGTTTTGCTGTCTGTGCACCTCTTCAGAAGATTTCACCTCACTTTCTGTCCCAATGACAAATGTTTTTTGAAAATTTGGGGTTTTTAGTGAAACAAGGATTGGTGATAAAGCATCAGTGAAGAGGAGACACGTTTTTCCCATATTAACTCTTACAGGAGAGAATTTCCCTTCCTAGGGGTAGATTTCATCTCACTTCCTGTTGTCTCCTTCCATTTGCAAGTAGGAATCGTTTGTAAGTTGGATGTTTGAAAGTAGGGGCCTGCCCTATATACTCTGCAGAAATTGGGGCCTTAGGTGTTGGTGTTGCCACAACACTGTAAGCCCTCACAGTTACTCTTGGTGGGCGAAGGAATGGGCCCTGCTGTGAAATATTAGATCAAGAATTGTAATTACATGCCATTGTTGAACAGGGACAGAAAAATTGGGCCTTTGGTGGTGGTGCTGGTGCCACAACACTGTAAGTCCTCACAGTTACTCTTGGTGGGTGCTGGAACGGGCCCTGCTGTGAAATGTTATATTAAGAATTGTAATTACATGCACCTGTTGAACAGGGGCAGAATAATTGGGTCTTTGGTGGTGGTGGTGGTGGTGGTGTTGCCACAACACTGTAAGCCCTCACAGTTACTCTTGGTGGGTGCAGGAATGGGCCATGCTGTGAAATATTAGATCAAGAATTGTAATTACATTTCCCTGTTGAACAGGGGCAGAAAAATTGGGCCTTAGGCACTGGTGCCACAACACTGTAACCCCTCACAGATGCTATAGTTGGAGCGCAGGAATGAGCCCTGATGCAGAGTATTGCATCAAAAATTGTAATTATACGCCCATGTTAAACAGGGGCTGAAAATTTGGGCCTTGGGCACAGGTGCTGGTGGCACAACACTGCAACCCCTCACAGATACTCTAGTTGGAGCGTAGGAACGAGCCCTGCTGCAAAGTATTGCATCAAAAATTGTAATTACACGCCCCCTGTTAAACAGGGGCTGCAAAATTGGACCTTGGGCACTCGTGCTGGTGCCACAACACTGCAACCCCTCACAGATACTCTAGTTGGCGCACAGGAACTAGCACTAGCACTAATTACACACCCCTGTTAAACAGGGGCAGAAAAATTGCCAGAATACTGCAACCCCTCACAGATGCTATAGTGGGAGCGCAGGAATGAGCCCTGCTGCAAAGTATTGCATCAAAAATTGTAATTATAGGCCCCTGTTAAACAGGGGCTGAAAAACTGGGCCTTGGCCCCTGGTGGCGGTGCCCAGAACCAAAAATGTTCTTACAAGCTTTCAGCATGAAAATTGAGGAGGAAGAGGATTGTCACTCAGCATAACAGGATAGCCACTCAGCATCAGCATAGGCGGTCTTGAAGGGATCTCACATTAAAAAAAAAAATCAATCGGTTACATCAGCATCAGGTGCTTGGTAGCTGGTGATCCAAGACTGATTCATTTTTATGAAGGTCAGCCGATCGACCGATTCGGTGGACTGGCACACCCTGTGATTGGTTACAAAGCCTCCAGCAGCACTGAATGTGCGTTCCAAAAGAATGCTGGATGCAGGACAGGCTAAAAGCTCAATTGCATACTGTGCAAGCTCTGACCAGTGATCCATCCTTAAGACTCAGTAACCCAGAGAATTTTCGGTGGGAAACGTGTCCAAGTCTGATTTTGCCCCTAGGTAATCCTGCACCATGTGAATCAGACGCTGGCGATGGTTGCTGGAACCGATCAGACCTTGGGGCTGCGGACTAAAAAATTGTCTGAACGCACCGGTCAGACGACCACCTTCTCCACCGCTCCTTCTGTGACTGACCAAAGCCTCAGCAACACGTTGTCCAGGAGGACCAGGAAATTGTAACCTCCCAGGCTCTGGAAACGCGTTGCACAAACCTTTCTGCAAGGCCTCCTGAAGATGTTTCATCTTTTGCTCCCTCTGTGACGGCAAGATAAGGTCCGCAACCTTACTCTTGTAACGTGCCTGCCAGTAATCATCCCTCCCCTTGATACCACGAATACGAGGATCCTTCCGCAGGCTTTGCAGGATCAGGGAGGCCATGCAGCATAGGTTTGCTGAGGCATTCGGTCCAGAGTCCTCTGGGTCACTAAGGATGACATGATCTGAAGCCACCTCCTCCCAGCCACGTACAAGTCCATGGGTTTTATCAGACTGTAAATGATCCCTTAAAGACTGCTGCTGATGTTGAGTGCCAGGCTCCACCTCCATGCTGACACAATCCTCCTCCTCCTCGCCCTCTTCCTGTGTGATCGGCAGGCATGCAGGAACACTGTCTGCATAAAGGGGGCCTTGAGAGGTAAGGAAGTCCTCCTCTTCCTCCCTCTGTTCTGCCTCAAGTGCCCTGTCCATTATTCCACGCAGCGTGTGCTCCAACAGGTGGACAAAAGGGACAGTGTCATTGATGCATGCACTGTCACGGCTCACCATCCTCATGGCCTCCTCAAATGGTGACAGGACAGTGCATGCATCCCTGATCATAACCCACTGGCATGGGGAAAAAAAATAAGGTCCCCTGACCCTGTCCTGGTGCTATAGTCACATAGGTACTCATTGATGGCCCTCTGCTGTGTGTGCTGCCGCTGCAGCATGGCCAACATTGAGTTCCACCTGGTAGGCATGTCACAAATTAGGCGGTTCTTGGGCAGGTTAAATTCCTTTTGGAGGTCAGCCAGCCAAAGCAATGGCATTATATGACCTGCGGAAATGCCCGCAGACTTTCCTGGCCTGCCTCAGGACATCCTGTAAACCCGGGTACCTGCCCAAGAACCATGACCAAGGACAAGTCAGCACAGGAAGAGGCCACGAAGGAAGAAGAAGAGGAGGGGTTGAAGGAGAGAGGTGTGGCAGAATCACCACTAGTAGAATTTTGGAGGCGTGGTGGTGGAACAACCTCCAACACTACTGCACCTTGTCCTGCATCCTTCCCAGCTGCCAGAAGAGTCAACCATTGCGCGGTGAAAGATAGGTGATGTTCCTGTCCATGCCAGCAGGACCATGAGTCAGGAGTAATATGCACCTTACCGCTGACCACCCTGTCCAGCGAGGCCAAGACATTGCCTTCCACATGCTGGTAGAGAGCCGGAATCACCTTCCGTGAGAAAAAGTGGTGTTTGGAAACCTGCCACTGAGGAACCGCACATTTCACAAACTCACGGAAAGGGGCAGAGTCTACCAACTGAAAAGGCAGCAGTTGAAGTGCTAGCAATTTAGCCAAGCTAGCATTCAACCGCTGGGCATGTGGATGGCTGGGAGTGAACTTCTTTCAGTGGTGAAATAGCTGGGGCAGGGAAATTTGCCTGGTACAATTTGATGTCGGTGTACCAATAGCAGATTGCCCGCAAGTACTTGGCTGTGACACACCTAATTCTACACCTTCATTCCTCTCAGTGCAGGTTTCAGAGAGGACTGAAGGTATAGTGGGGTTGGAGATCCCAGCTGAAGAGGATTTTAGGTATGCTTGCCAATGAACTGCATGGCAGGTCGACATATGTCTGGTAAAGCATGTGGTGCCCAAGCGGGTGATGTTTTGGCCATGCGAGATTCGCTTGAGACATATGTTGCAAATAGCAGCGGTGGGATCTGATGCACTCGTCTCAAAAAAGGCCCACACCAAAGAACTTTTGGAATAACGCACAGAGACAGCAGCGCCCTGCACATGTGGAGCTCTGCAGTGTGATGCAGTCGGTATGCTGCCCTTAAGCCGGCCCCTGGAGGGCATCCTGCTTTGTTGGAGATGTGCCTCCTCCTCCTCTCTCCTATCAGGCACCCACTTGGAGTCAGTGACTTCCTCATCATCCCCTCCCTCCTCATCACTGGAGCAAAGCTGGCAGTATGCTGCAGCTGGGGGAACATGAATGCCAGATTGCTGTCCTTCTTGGGCACCCCCTCTCTCAGGGCTCACGTTACTGCCTTCCTCTTGCTGGGTACCATCATCGGAGCCTTCAAAACGCCGGGCATCCTCCTGGAGCATGTACCCAACACTGTGGTCAAATAGTTCGGGGGACTCCTCAGGAGGACATGGTGGGGCTAGGGAAGGAGTGACTGATGCCATTGAGCCGAGGAAAGAGGCCGCATTGGCAGCTGCTTTGCCAGACAAAGTACCCTGAGCCTGGGTGAGAGACGATAAGGAGGATGAGGACGGCTTTTTCATCAACTCTACCAAGTCTTCCGCATGTTGCGGCTTAACACGGCCAGCTGCCGAAAAAAGGACAAGCGTGTCCCACGACCACATGCTGATGAGGATGCAGCGTCTCCATGACCAGCACTGTTGCCTCTAGACATAGAGCCTTCTTGCCCTCTTTTATTGGCTTGTGACTGTCTGTCTCTCCTTGTTGGCCTTCCAGACATACTAATGGCCTGCAATGAGATGTAGCTGCACAAAGCTGGGATGTACATATATACTGATAATGCAGCTAGCAGAATCAACTGCCTGCCTGTAGTATTATTAGTATGAGAACACCAGCAATTGTCTTCAGGTAGCTTTAGGTGCACACTGTGCAGATGACATAGTACACTAACTGTAAATACTGCAGCTGCCTGCCTGTGGTACTAATAGGATCAGAAGAACACCACCAATTTTCTTCAGGTAGCTTTAGGTGCACACTGTGCAGAGGACACAGTACACTAACTGTAACTACTGTAGCTGCCTGCCTGTGGTATTAATAGGATCAGAACAACAGCAATTGTCTTCAGGTAGCTTTAGGTGCACACTGTGCAGAGTACGCAGTGCACTAACTGTAAATACTGTAGCTGCCTGCCTGTGGTACTAATAGGATCAGAAGAACACCACCAATTTTCTTCAGGTAGCTTTAGGTGCACACTGTGCAGAGAACACAGTACACTAACGGTAAATACTGTAGCTGCCTGCCAGTGGTATTAATAGAATCAGAACAACAGCAATTGTCTCCAGGTAGCTTTAGGTGCACACTGTGCAGAGGACACACTACACTAACTGTAAATACAGCAGCTGGTTGCAGTACTAATAGGATCAGAAGAACACCACCAATTTTCTTCAGGTAGCTTTAGGTGCACACTGTGCAGAGGACACACTACACTAACTGTAAATACTGCAGCAGCCTGTGGTACTAATAGGATCAGAAGAACACCACCAGTTCTCTTCAGGTAGCTTTAGGTGCACACTGTGCAGAGGATGCAGTACACTAACTGTAAATACTGCAGCTGCCTGCCTGTGGTACTACTAGGATCAGAAGACCACCACCAATTTTCTTCAGGTAGCTTTAGGTGCACACTGTGCAGAGGACGCACTACACTAACTGTAAATACTGTAGCTGCCTGCCTGTGGTACTAATAGGATCAGAAGAACACCACCAATTTTCTTCAGGTAGCTGTAAATACTGTAAAAACACCTGCCTGCCTGTCAGTAAGAAGAGAATAACAGGAACGGATCTATCTAAACAAAATACAGTGTGTGTAAATATATACACACAACACCTAGAATGCATATATATACACAATACACTGTAAGTGCAGCTAACTGATTCCCCTGCCTACTCTATCTAACCTAAATCAAATGACACTGTCTCCCTCTCTATCTCTCACTCAATGCCGGAACACACTACACAGGGACAATGTGCAGGCGGCCTTATATAGTGTGGGGCGTTTACTAAACCCCCTGAGCCATAATTGGCCAAAGCCACAATGGCTTTGGCCAATCACGTCTCTCTGTACAGACGGCGGTGTGATTGGCCAAGCATGTGGTTCATTGTGCATGCTTGGCCAATCATCAGCCAGCAATGCACTGCGATGCCACAGTGAATTATGGGCCTTGACGCGCCACTCGAATTTGGCACGAACGGCCCTTAACGTTCACGATTCGACAAATGGTCGAACATGGATGTTCGAGTTGAACATGGGTTTGACTCAAACTCGAAGCTCATCCCTAGCAGTGACAGCAGGAGACCAACGCCTATATGCACCTGTCACTGTATGGTGGGGGAAGTCATCTTCTCCTACACATGTAATGGCTTTAGTGGATAGCGGAGCTGAAGTTACACTTTTGCAAGGAAATCCTTCTCATCACAAAGGAGAATTGATTTATGTAGAAGGTTTGGGAGGGCAAACTACACCAGCAATTAAGATACGGGTAAAATTGGCTATTGGCAAGGGATCAGGATTTATGACAAATGTTTTGGTATCAGAGTTACCTGAAAATATTCTTGGGATGGATGTACTTCAAGGTCAGTCAATTCAGACTGAAAGTGGTACATTCACATTCGGGTATCCTGATAACACATATCTGGTAAGGGCGGTGAAGGCTGTTGTCAGAGATCATGTGAAATGGACCCCTGTCTACATTCCTCCACCAGAGAAGCCAGTCTGTCTCAAGCAGTACAGACTTCCTGGAGGAAAAGAAATTGGGGAAATTGGGGAAACCATTCAAGAACTGTTGCGAGTAGGGATCCTTATACCTGCTGTAAGTCTTTTCTCTTCTCCGGTGTTCCCAGTAAAGAAACCTGATGGGACATATAGAATGACTATGGATTACAGAGGTCTAAACAAAGTGGCAACTCCATTGAACTCAGCTGTACCAGATATGATCTCAATTGTTGAGAAAATTGCTAAAGATGCAGGAGAATATCATGCTGTGATAGACCTGGCTAATGCTTTCTTTTCGATTTTGATAGACCCAGAGTGTCAAGACCAGTTTGCTATGTGGGACGGTGGCCAGTATACTTTCACCATGCTTCCTGAAGATTATGTTCATTCTCCAAAGATTTGTCATGGACTGATTGCCCGAGATTTAAGTACCCTGAGTTTGAAATTCACTGTGTTTCACTACATTGATGACATCATGATCTCTGGAACAAAAGAAGATGTAACTGAAGCACTGCACCTGCTGATACATCACATGGAGAACAGAGGGTGGGCTATCGACGAAGACAAAGTCCAAGGACCTGCCACAGAAGTGAAATTCCTGGGAATGATGTGGACTGGGCCGCAGAGGAAAATTCCAGAGACAGTTGTGCAAACTATCCAGGGTCTGTCTCCCCCTATTACCAAAGAGGAGGCACAGAAGTTCATTGGAGTTGTGGGTTTCTGGAGATCGTTCATCCCACATCTTGGACTGATTCTGAGGCCTATATATAATGTCACCAGAAAAAAGTCTGAGTTCTCATGGGGTTAAGAGCAGCGGACTGCATTCCTGGCTGCTAAAGAAGCTATTTTTCAGCATCAGGGATTAGGACCCATGAGACAAGGAGTACCATTTCAGCTGGATGTAGTGGAGTAGAATGGTACCATATCTTGGAGTCTGTGGCAGCCAAATGAAAAGAAAGGACTGAGAGCAATATCCATTGGATTTTGGTCCTAACAACTGACAGGGGCACAGAAGAGATACACACCCCTAGAGAAGTACCTGTTTGGGGCCTACACAGCACTTCAACATGTAGAGACCATAACAGGAAAGGACACAGTCACCATCCATACTGCATTGCCAATAGCAGGATGGGTGAGATATAATGGACTGACCACTAGGGCGGCTGTAGCCCAGAACCAGACACTGATGAAATGGAAGTGGTACCTTCAAGAAAGAGGGGGTTTTGCAGCTGGGGATGTTAGAGACATTTCAAAACAGTTGGCAGGGCTTGTTACTTTTACCAGCACTCGGCCAGAAGAAGAAAATCCTGTGCTGCAGTCTTCCCCCATTCAAGAGGCTCCACCCTTTGAGTCTCTGTCAGAAGACATGAAGGATTCAGCGTGGTTCACTGATGATTCAGCCATAGTCACCTCGTCTAGGCGTAAATGGACAGTAGCAGCCTACAATCCACATACAGACACAGTCCTGCAGGAGACCAGAATTGGAGGGTCCAGTCAGTATGCAGAGTTGAAAGCTGTAGTGATGACTCTTCAGGAGGATCCTTCTTCCCATGTCAATATCTACACTGATAGCTGGGCAGTTTTTAAAGGACTGACAACTTGGATGCCCACATGGAAGTCCAATGAATGGATAATTCATGGAAAGGTGGTGTGGGGAGGCAAGGAAGTCTGGGACTACATTTGGAAGGAAGCTCACTCCTGCACCATAAAAGTGGGGCATGTTGATGCACATGTGCCCCTAGTCCTAGACTTTGAGAATTATAATGGAGTTGCAGATGAAATTGCCAAAGTGAAGGCAGTTGTGCCAATTGATCCTGTCTTGACGAACTTGGCCAACTGGGCCCACAAGCATTTGGGGACATTTGGGGCAGAAAGCAACATATAAATGAGCACAGCAGAGAGGGTTGCCTATATCCATGGACATGATAAAGACTGTAATAGGGAACTGTACAGTGTGTAGAGAAGTGCGACAATGGCCATTGCAAAAGTACACCACCGGGCCGATTAAGAGGGGTGAGAGGCCTGCAGAGATCTGGCAGATTGACTTCATCGGTCCCCTGCCCTGGGGAAACAATAGACTGAGATATTGTTGCACTGCAGTGGACACTATTCGGGACTTGTTCATCCTTGCAAACATGCAGATCAAGCCGCAATGCTTCAACTACTCCAGAAACTTGTCTTTGCTTATGGTTGTCCCAAATGAGTCCAAAGTAATAACGGTTCACACTTCACCGGATCAACAGTACAGCAGTGGGCCAAAGATTCTGGAGTGTACTGGTTGTGCCACATCCCATACCATCCAAAGGCAGCTGGTTTAAATGGAACATACAATGGGCTATTGAAGGAGCAGATACGCAAACTTACACCCACACATACACTAAGGGGGTGGGATCCAGTCCTCACACAGGCATTCATGTTGTTAAATTTTAGGCCAATAGCCAAAAGCACACCATATGAGATGATATTAGGGGCTGGGGCACAGATTCCACAACTGGTGTGCAGAGTTCAGTATTTATGTAAGGTTCCTGAAAGAACAGAGCGATGTATCTGAAGCTGAAGCCTATCTAGGAATGAGAGGGAATCTGGTAGGAAGGTTTGAAGTTATATTTGCATTGGCAAATGAGCTTCAAGACAGTGGCTGGGACTCTGACTGGTTAGTGGATACTACTCAGTAAGAGTGGAAAGTGAGGCTACATAACATCAAACCTTCCAAAATAAACAGCAGTGATCTTCTGGGAAATATCAGTATATTTGGTCTCCTCCCTATTGATGTTCTTTGGGAGGGTCAGAAGTGGGTACAGGCAGGAGCAAAGTGTTAGTCAGATATCCAGGCAAGAAGACATTTAGAGGAGAGATTGTAGCTGAAGGGCTGGGATCTACTCTTTATGTATTATTAGAAGGAACAGATAATCCGCTTTGTTTTCCACTCCACAGGCTGTCTCCGATTTGATACATAGGAAGACCAGAGAAAAGTGGTTACATGATGGAAAGAATGAAGGAAGATCACAAGAGCTGTGGAGAGCAAGGCCTTTCATGTATTACAAGCCTGGACTTGTTTCTAAAGAACTTTCAAATTGACTTTCTAATGAACTTTTTTAGTTAAAGACTGAAACACCTTCTCAATTACAGAAATATGAAAGGTGTTGCATGCAAGGAAAATTAATGTTTAGAATGAGTTTTCTTAGCAATGAAGTTATTTTCTGTATGGAGTCTGAAAGACAAAAAAAAATCTAAGGCGGAATGTGTTGCATTTGTTAAAATATGATTTTTTATATTAATCAGACATAACATTACATGGTACAATATTACAATAGTGGTTGCTCATAGATTACTGTCAGGTTTTGGCTTGAGTAGATATTTCTCACACAAATGCTGCTGAATACAATGGGTACGTAGATACCATTGTTGTATTCAGTTGACAGCTTCAACAGTCCATTATTTCTACAGCTACAGTAAACAGGTATGTTTTCTGTTGTTTGGTAACTATGGTAAACAGCCGGACACATAAAAGGGGGATTCAGGCATAAGCTACGAACAGACATCATCATGTTTTAAGATCGGAAGCCACTCATGATACAAGGAGGTGTCTGGTCTCAAAGAGAATCGTTGCCAATGGAGATCACGAACATACAGTAACCGAAGTTAAGTAACTCTTAAGTGTATTTGTACTGTTATAGACCATAGGCTGTTCATTTGTTAGGCACTTTGCTTGTTATTGATATCTGTCAGTCTTGTATTGTGTTCCTAATATTGTAAAAGTTTTGTATGTACAGCATCTTTGTATGGTAAAAGCACATATACACACTGCAGAAGTCTCAGCTTCCTTGTTTATACCACAAAGTAACCTTGCTAGCTAGACACAAGCAAAACAAGTGCCCACCAGTGCTGCCAATTAGTGCCCACCAGTGCTGCCAATCAGTGCCCATAAGTGCCTCCTCATCAGTGCCCCGTATCAGTGCTGCCTAACGGTGCCCATCAGTGCCATCTATCAGTGTCCATCAGTGCCACCTATCAGTGCCCATCAGTGATGCCTATCAGTGCCGCCTCATCAGTGCCTCCTCACCAGTGCCCACCAATGCTGCCTCATCAGTGCCCATCAGTACAGCCTATCAGTGCCTATCAATTCCACCTCATCAGTGCTGCCTCATCAGTGCCCATCAATTCAGCATCATCAGCGCACATCAGTGAAGGAGAAAAATTACCTGTTTGCTAAATCGTATAACAAACTATGAAAACATATTTTTTTTCTTCAAAATTTTCAGTCTTTGTTTGTTTATTTAACAAAAAATAAAAAACACAGTGGTGATTAAATACCACCAAAAGAAAGCTCTATTGGTCTAGTGACCCCATGGTACAGACAGGGTCTATCACAGCCCATCTGTACCATGTTATTAGCTGTGACCAATTACAGCTAATCACAAGAATACAAACTGGATCCATTTCATTCATTAAAAATTGTTGTGTAAAAACAAAAAAAAAAACCCTGATCACCTCCCCAGAGTAGTACAGTGTTACCATAGTAACACTGTATTGCTCTAGTCACAGTATGTAAAAAAAAACAAAAAAAAAACAAAAAAAGTAATACAAAATAAAGAAATTATTATAAAAAAAACATTTTTTTTTTTTTTTTACATACTGTCACCAGTCAGTGTCCCTGATCACTGCCACACAAGTTATATGATGGTGCAGTACAGCACTGGTGACAGTATGTAAACAATAACAAAATTGTGAAAAAAATATATTTTTTAATTTCTTCATTTTCCAATAAATTGTGACAAATTAAAAAGTTTCTATGCCTCTTAATAAATACCTTTGACTGTCTACTTTACAAAAATTGATCATTTAGGGAATATTTGTTCTGTTCTGTCATTTTCAGGCCTCAAGAAATTAGATCAGTACATCAGGATAAATAGATTTTCAGATATACCGTATATACAATAGTGTGTGGGTTCTATAACTTTCCTACAGACTAAATAGTATATGCATTGAGTAAAAAATTGTATGTATGTAAAAAAAGGCAAAATATTTATTTACTTATTTATTCACACTCATTACTATATATTTCACCTTTTTTTCACATACACTTTTTTTGCATCAACTCAAACATTGTATTATACACCTTTCAGTCCAGATTTATGTGGTCCTTTGCATCTGAACTCTCATGGATTGCACTGTGGTCACCTGGCCTGTTTTCTGGCGGTCCCTTTGATCCGGTTTGGGTGTTTCCCACCTCAGCGCTGGACCTGACATTTTATTGGAAATCCCTTCCCTTATCCCTCCATCATAGCATGAGCTTACATACTTCTCTCGAGCTGATCTGTGAGTACTAGATTTTAGAAACAATTACTCAGGGAATTTTTCTTCCCCCCCTTCTGTTTGAAGGGTTTATTATACCTATTTTAATATACTCATTTTTTCTGTTCCTACAGCGAATCTCTGATCCATACTCCTGATGAGTGATTCACAAAATGCGTAGTTTTTATTCATGGGATGCCAAGACAGTTCAGCTTTTACTCTTTATTTTCTATATCTATTCATGCATTCATGTGTATATACAGTATATCAGTATATATGTGTATATCAGTATATATGACCATCATATGTTATTTAATATGCCCATTTGGTAAATGTGTATTCTATATCAATTCATCGTATATGGCTGTGTTTATGTTTTGGAAACTGTATCATGCAGCTTTAGACAAAAGGAACTATATATATACACATATATATATATATATATACACACACACACATATATGCCACAATTACTTGGAACAAACTGTGTGAAACAATTGGTTTGCGGCTGCCAATAAATAGGGATGAAAATGCAGAAAATCTAACATAAATAACCAATATAAAACATCATAAGAATCATATAAAGAACAGACTGAATACAAAATAAAAAGTTAGGAAAAATGTGAAAAATTTGAAAAAAATGTCTATCGGGGTCACCAGTAGCAAAAGTTTGAAAAAATGTCTATTGAGGTCACCAGTATCAAAAACCTAGGATGTACTTTATTCATTCATAAAAATGTGACACATCCCATTCATGGTAAAGCCCTATGGGTTTCCGTGTACCCAGATGGACGATCCAGAGAACGTCCTTTTCACACAGAAGTCTGAACTTATCACCACCCACCACCTCTCCTGGGCACTATGATCTTTTCTACACCCTGTGTAGATACAGCTGAGGGATGATCTGCATGCCAATCATTGAAGTAGTTAGCTACATTGGTTGAATGTTTCTTGGTAATGTCATAAAGATGCTCATGAAGTGGATCCCTTAACCCACGGGTAGTACAGCCAACATACTGAATTTTGCAAAGGTTGCACATACTCACACACATCTATACTACTTATTTATTATTTCCTATGGTGGGTTGGATTTCTAGTCCTATAACCCACAGTTGGGGACCCACTGGCAGGTTCTGCAGCATGGAAGAAACCTCTAAGTGGTCTTTCACAATCAGGTTTATAATTGTGTGAATATGGTCCATAGAAGAATAAATAATATTGCTTAGTTCTTTCACTGAAAAGTACCACATTTATGAATTTGCTGAAAAGTAATCATAAAAGTCATATTAAAGGACAACTGTTATGAGAGATTTTTGAGCTTGCAGTGCTTACTGTGAAAAAGCTAGTTGCCTGGCTTATCAAGCTGTCTTCTGCCTATATCAACCACTTCAGAGTTACAAGTATGTAGACTTCCCTCCAACATGGCTTGCTGTTTACTTGTTTCCAATTAGTGACACTTCAGAAAATATTAAAGCCAAAAGTGAAAGCCAAGTAAATAGCATTTCCAGACCTAATTCAACGATAGTAACTCACTTAATTCTAGTAAGATACTATCGTTTTCTTGAAAAAATTAAGGTCAGTTTTAACTTGTATTTGACTTATATCAGTGTAGGACAATATAATAAACTAGGAGAAAGTTGTCAGAGGAAAAAGTGTCTAAGCCTCCTGGCTTTCCTTTTTTATATCTGTTGATAAATACAAGCACAGTTCTTGACAATTTGTATGAGTTCTATATAAATCCTTTCAATTTGGTACAGCTACCCAGTGTTATTGCCCAATAAACTGTTTTCTATAGTTCCCTTTGCAGATTTGTAACAGTAAAACATTCAATAATAATTTATATCTGATTGTTTAAGCTGTGCATTTTATTGTTGATGCAGTCTCAGTTATATGATTTTGTATTATGAGATGAGATTTGGCTGACTTTTTTTGTTTTCTTTCTCTGTGTTATAGTTCTTCTCTCTTAAAGACTTACTTATTTTTTCATAATAGTCAAGACTAAAAATATATACACATAAAAAGAACTGCCTCATGCCCCACACAAATAGAACTTCCAAAGGAGAACATAAGTTATACTGTATATATATATATATATATATATATAGCATCAATTCTTCTAAGTACAGTTGCACACAGTTTTTAAAGGAACTCGGCAGGTAGGTTGTTCCAAAAATCTTAAATAACTAACCACAGATCTTCTGTGGATGTAGGCTGCCTCAAATCCCTCTGTCTCTTCATGTAATCCCAGACAGACTCGATGATGGTGAGATCAGGACTCTGTGGGAGCCAAACCATCAATTTTAGGACTCCTTGCACTTCTTTACACGGAAGATAGTTCCTAATGACTTGGCTGCATGTTTGGGGTCATTGTCCGGCTGTAGAATAAATTTGGGGCCAATCACACGCCTCCCTGATGGTTTGGCATGATAAGTATCTGCCTGTATTTCTCAGCATTGAGGACATCATTGACCCTGGCCAAATCTCCAACTCTATTTGCAGAAATGAAGCCTCAAACTTGCAAATAACCTCCACCATGCTTCACTGTTTCCTTCAGACATTCATTATGTACCGCCTCTAGCCCTTAGCAAACAAACTGCCCCCTGCTACAGTCAAATACTTTTTTGACTAATTTTGACTTGTCAGTCAGGAGCACCTGCTGACATTTTTTTTGTACCCCAGTTCCTATGTTTTCATGCAAAGGTGAGTCTCTTAGCCTAGTTTCCACTTCCTACAGCCCAAAAAATCTCTCAAATAAAGTGTAAATAGCAAAGATTATTAATATTTGACCACAGAATACAAACGTGCAATTACAAAGAAAACTTCCCAAACAACTGTGCCATGCAACAATCAGGACAAAAAAAAATCTTTAAGGCCAATTTCCCAGATTGTGTGTAAAAATAATTACAATCCACACAGTGATCTTCTTAACCACTTGATCACTGGAAAATTTACCCCCCCCCTTCATGACCAGGCCATATTTTGCGATATGGCACTGCGTTACTTTAACTGACAATTGCACGGTCATGCAACACTGTACCCACATAAAATTTATGTCCTTTTTTTTCCCCACAAATAGAGCTTTCTTTTGGTGGTATTTGATCACCTCTGCAATTTTTATTTTTTTCACTAAAAAAAACTTTTGGAAAAAATATTTATATATTTTTTTTACTTTCTGCTATAAAACATATTCAAAAAATAAATGTAAAAAATCTAATTTCTTCATCAATTTAAGCCAATATGTATTCTGCTACATATTTTTGGTAAAAAAAATTACAATAAGTGTATATAGTTTGGTTTGCGCAAAAGTTTTAGCATCTACAAACTTTGGAATACTTTTTTTATTCTTATTTTTTACTAATAATGGGGTGGACAAATTGGACACTAACTGACACTTTTGAAACATTTTGAGGACCAGCGACACTAATACAGTGATCAGTGGTAAAAAACTATGCACTGTCGCTGTACTAATGACACTGGCTGAGAAGGAGTTAACATCAGGGGCAATCAGAGTTAACTGCTTGCCTAGCCTGTATTTCAGTGTAGGGGGGGGGGGCTTTTACTAGTGGAAGGCATGGATTGGTGTTCCTACTTTACAGGAACACAGGATCCATGCCTTCTGTAATCACAGAACAGCAATCTGCCTTGTTTACATAGGCATACTGCTATTCTGCCTGTTTTCCGAAGCACTGATGGGTGCCAGCACACACTGGGTGTCCCCAGACCCAGGCGTGTCAGATCATGTACTAGGTACGTGATCTGACACAGAGCAGCCATCCTGCCGCTGTAAATGTACAGTGGGTTGTTCCCAAGTGGTTAATAAACTTTTTATGTGTCAGGAATACATTCTCTTCTTGCTGTGTTCAAAACAGGTGCTCTCCTAACTCTACCATGTGTCAATCAACTACTCACCTTAACCACTTAAGGACCAGCCTCGTTTTGGATTTTAGGTGTTTACATGTTTAAAACAGGTTTTTCTGCTAGAAAATTACTTAGAACCCCCAAACATTATATATGGTTTTTCTTCTAACACCCTAGAGAATAAAATGGCGGTCATTGCAATACTTTTTTTGCACCGTATTTGCGCAGCGGTCTTAAAAGCGCACTTTTTTTGGAAAAAATTCACTTTTTTGAATAAAAAAATAAGACAACAGTAAAGTTAGCCCAATTTTTTTTTTATATTGTGAAATATAATGTTACCCCAAGTAAATTGATACCCAACATGTCACGCTTCAAAATTGCGCCCGCTCGTGGAATGGCATCAAACTTTTACCCTCAAAAATCTCCATAGGCGATGTTTAAAAAATTCTACAGGTTGCATATTTTGCAGTACAGAGGAGGTCTAGGGCTAGAATTATTGCTCTCGCTCTACTGGTCGTGGAGATACCTCACATGTGTGGTTTGACCACCGTTTTCATATGCGGGCGCTACTCACATATGCGTTCGCTTCTGCGCGCGAGCTCGTCGGGACAGGGGGGTTTTAAAATTTTTTTTTTATTTTTATTATTTATTTTACAATATTTTATTTATTTTTACACTGTTTTTAAAAAAAAAATGGTGTCACTTTTTTTCCTATTACAAGGAATGTAAACATCCCTTGTAATAGAAAAAAGCATGGCAGGACCTCTTAAATATGAGATCTGGGGTCAAAAAGACCTCAGATCTCATATTTTCACTAAAATGCAATAAAAAAAAAAGTCATTTAGAAAAATTACATTTGAAAAAATGTGCCTTTAAGAGGCGTGGACGGAAGTGATGTATTGACGTCGCTTCCGCCCAGCAGTGTATTGGAGACGAGTGAGCGCCATCTTGGCCTCACTTGTCTCCAGACACACCACAGGATAGGACGCGATCGCCTCCGCCGCTACCGACGGCTCCGGTAAGCGGCGGAGGGCACTGGATCGCGGCGGGAGGGGGGGGCCTCTCCCGCCACTGATAAAAGTGATCTTGCGGCGAATCCGCCGCAGGGACCACTTTTATCCTAAAGCCGGCCGCCGCACGAAAACGGGGATACCGGGGTTATGGCAGCTAGCTGCTGCCATAACAACGATATCCCCGTTCAAACTTAGGACGTACATTGTCGTGCGGCGGTCTTGAAGTGGTTAAGCACAGACCCCCTAAGTTATAGAAGGTCTAATATTGTTTGATGTATAAAGGGTAAACAACTTTCACAGCCAGGTTCAGATCTAATAACAAGCAGGTAGTAAAGGGTTGATCTCACAATACTCCCAGTGGTAAGCTGTTTTTTGTAGACAGCAGAAACCACATAATAGGGGTCACTTCTAGTATTTATTACAGCCACTTAGATTGCAATCTATGACACATGCAAGAATGTAATACATGCAGCATGGTAAAAACCTCATAAAGCATCCAGCAAACAGAAAAAAACAGCCATTATACCCTACCGACAAAGTGCCATATAGTCAAAGCTATGGTATTCCCGGTAGTAACCTGTGAAAGTTGGACTATGGTGTTGGAGAAGACTCTTGAAATTTCCTTTGCATGGCAAGATCCCTTGGATCAGACCAGTCAATCTTCAAGGAAATCAACCCTGAATATTTACTGGAAGGACAGATCCTGAAGCTGAAAATCAAATACTTTGGCCACCTAATGCAAAAAGAGGACTCATTGGAAAAGACCCTAATGATGGGAAACATGGAAGGAAAAAGGAGAAGAGGAGGACAGAAAACAAGTTGGATAGATAGCATCATCAAAACAATGAACATGAAGTTAAGCAAGCTCCAGGAGGCAGTGGAGGACAGAAAAGCCTGGCGCGCTATGGTCCATTAAGGTCACGAAGAGTCGAACATGACTAAAGGACTGAACAACAACAACTATGTAAGTGCACTTTTATTCAATAAATTCTCATTGTTTGTGATTTTGTGGAGCATTTCTTCATTACATGTATCCAATTATATAGTTACATAGTAGGTGAGGTTGAAAAAACACACACGTCCATCAAGTCCAACCCATGTGTGTGATTATATGTCAGTATTACTTTGTATATCCCTGTATGTTTTGGTTGTTCAGGTGCTTATCTAATAGTTTCTTTAAACTATCGATGCTCCCCGCTGAGACCACCGCCTGTGGAAGGGAATTCCACATCCTTGCCGCTCTTACAGTAAAGAACCCTCTATGCAGTTTAAGGTTAAACCTCTTTTCCTCTAATGTTAATGAGTGGCCACGAGTCTTGTTAAACTCCCTTCTGCGAAAAAGTTTTATCCCTATGGTGGGGTCACCAGTATGGTATTTGTATATCGAAATCATATTCCCTCTCAAGCGTCTCTTCTCCAGACAGAATAAGTTCAGTGCTCACAACCTCCAGTCCTCCAGACCCTTTATTAGCTTTGTTGCCCTTCTTTGTACTCGCTCCATTTCCAGTACATCCTTCCTGAGGACTGGTGCCCAGAACAGCATATTCTAGGTGCGGCTGGACCAGAGTCTTGTAGAGGGGGAGAATTATTGTTTTATCTCTTGAGTTGATCCCCTTTTTAATGCATGCCAATATTCTGTTTGCTTTGTTAGTAGCAGCTTGGCATTGCATGCCATTGCTGAGCCTATCATCTACTAGGACCCCCAGGTCCTTTTCCATCCTAGATTCCCCCAGAGGTTCTCCCCCCAGTGTATAGATTGCATTCATATTTTTGCCACCCAAATGCATTATTTTACATTTTTCTACATTGAACCTCATTTGCCATGTAGTTGCCCACCCCATTAATTTGTTCAGATCTTTTACAATCTTTAATCCTACTGATCTGAGTTGGGTTACTGTGAAGACTGTGATAAGCATAGAGAAGGTTGTGGTTTGACCAATTAACATCTTTGGGCATTCACCATGCAGATTAACTATTTCCTTGATGTTGGATCTAGTGTGTTAACAAGCGTTTATTGACCACTCTTATAACTGGGTCACAAGCAATCTGGTAAGCCTTGCATGAGAATGAAAGGTGTCACTTTGTCTATTGTTGGAGTTTCAATTTTTATCACAGCAGGTGGGACTGATATTTTCATTAAAAATATTGATTATATTTTTGTGGACACTTTATGGACATGTTTTTCTATTATGTTTACCACTTGCCTATTGGGCACTTTTACCCCCTTCCTGCCAAATTGCGCAGCCATGCAACACTGTACCCAAACAAAATTGTTGTAATTTTTTTCACAGTTTTCTTTTGGTGGTATTTAATCACCACTAGGTTTTTTATGTTTTGCTAAATAAATGAATACAGATTGAAAATTAAGAAAAAAAATAGTGTGTTATAAAATTTTGCAAACAGGTCATTTTTCTCTTTCACGGTGTGCTGATGAGGCTGCACTGATGGGCACTGATAGTTGCCACTGGTAGGTGGCACTGATATCTGATACTGATGAGGAGGCACTGATGGGCACTGATTGGCAACACTGATAGGAACTGATGGGCACTGTTGGGATTTCACTGATTATTAGGACACTAATAATCAGCGCCCTGATTATCAAAATAGATGTCCCTTTTAGAGAAGCCAGTTATCAGCTCTCTTCTCCTCTCCTCATGTTGTCATTATGAGGAATAGGGTGCCAATAACCAGCTTCTGTTGACATCCGTGATCAGCTATGATTGGACACAGCTGATCACATAGTAAAAAGCTGCTGATTGGCTCTTAATCTCAATATGTGATCAGCAGTATCCTCCAGACACTGACCACAGAGCGTGCCACCTGCACCCCACAGGGGGCGAGATCACGGGACCCCATCATATGACGGCGTCCCAGAACTAGATGACCATGCTGTGTCCGTCATTCAGCTATATCGCGTTTGGAGAGTGGTTAAAGTTTATTTACTTTTTCACCCTATTTTAGTGGTCATTTCTAAACTTACTGGGTATTGATTTAACTTTTAACTGAACACTTTTAGAAAAAATTAATACAATTTGGAGGCTTTAACTACTTGAGTCCTAAGTGATATTATAAAATGGACAGAGGCTACTCATCCTAGTGTCATTTTAGAACAGCATTGTGTATACCTTTTTAAAAAAAGGAAAGTCACATGGGATACTGCAGCACTTCCTTCTAATACAGATGCTAATACACAGCAACCCTTTACTGCCTTTCTCTACATCCCTACAGCAACAGATCTCTCCCCTGGTGATCTATTGCTGGCTGAGTGCAGTCAACACTGAAGAAATGGCTGCACTCCAAGATATATCAAAATTCTTATTTAATGAACGAACATCCCAAGTGTTATAAAAAGTTCAAATGGTAGACGCGTTTCTCACACTAACAGGTGCGCTTATTCATTACAAAGATAAGTCAGCATTGTTTTCCTTATATACACCTATCTAGTATAGCAACAGGTGTTACAGATCATTAAATATTAAATTGCAGACTTCTTTTTAGCCACATGTGATTCACATAAACATTAATAAGAAAGAGAAAAACATAGACATATAAACTTGCACATATTTGGATATTTAGTAAAGATACAATTAGCAGTAGTAATGAAGATATACCAATATAAACAGTCCATGTGCTATGAGAAAACAGGAAACAGTGTGTACATATGGAATTTGTATAAAAATGTGTGTATATATATATATATATATATATATATATATATATATATATATAAATGTGTATATAGAAAAGAGGAAGCATACCAACTTTAAAAACATTATAACCTATTTATATCCCAATGGTTAAAGATAAATGCATGTTTCCTATACTCCATTAGATCTGTGTAAATATATATGTAAATACATATGTATTATTATAGCTAACCCCACAATAAAAACATTGATCACAAACATGGGTAAGCTATCAAGGTATAAAAATGGAAAAAGGAGGAGTACAGGACGAGACAAAAAAGACCAAATCAATCAACGGTATATGGTTCATACAGAGCAAAGACAACCATTGGTTAACCATTCCGTATGACCTCAATAACCTGGTCAATCCTAACTAGCTAGATAGATTCAAAAATGTATGTATATATGGAACAATGTGGGTGGTAAAAACATGGCCCAAGTTTAATATATTCCCTATGCCTTCTGTAATCTATAAGAGAGACTCGTATTTAGTAAATAAATAGATGGATTCAATGGCCAACTATCCTGGGCGTGCATAGTATCCTGTGAAACAATATGGGCGGTAAAAACACACAGCCCAAATTTTAGATTAAACCTATGTTTTCTGCAATCTATAAAGGAGACTCATATTCAATAAATGATCTAAGAAACCAGATATCCTGGGTATACACGAATAGTACCATGTGGGACAATATGGGAGGTAAAAACACACAGCCCAAATTTTATGTAGTGCCTATGTCTTCTACAATTTATAAAAGAGACTTCATATTTAGTAAATGGATAGATAGATTGAGTGGCCAGCTAACCTGGGCGTGCATGGTATCATATGAAACAATATGAAACAATATAGGTGGTAAAGAGCCCGGCCCAAATTTTGGATTAAACCAGTGTCTTCTACAATCTATGGGGGTGGGGGGACTCATATTCAATAAGTGATCTAAGCAACCAGCTACCCTGGATATACACAGGAACAGTACCATATGAGACAATATGGGCGATAAAAATATGACTCAAATTTTAAATTGTCCCTCTGCCTCCTGTAATATATGGGAGGGACTTGTATTCAAAAAGTGAAATGGACGACCAGCTATCCTAGGTAAACATATGCTGCTGGAGGAAATGTATATTTGGCTAGTCATAAAAATGGGTAACATCCCACTCAAAATTTAGCCCATGTGGGGAGCGAGTCTCCAGGTGAAATAACTAGAAAATTTCTCTCCGGCACAACAGCCGGAACACATCACCCCCCCCTCCCTGGCAACCTGATCTTGTCAATTACTTGCATACACATAGCTGAAGTATTGCCATTATGGCATAGATTAAAATGCTTGGCTACATTTGTATTCAAATTATTGGTCACACTACATAGATGTTAATTGAAACGATCACGAAGCCGCCTGGTTGTTCTACCCACATATTGGATGCGACAAATGTCACATGTCAGTAGGTATATGACATAATTAGTGTTGCACTTGTAGAAAATAGTTATTTTGTGTTACTGTTGAGCGAAACTGATTTCCACTAACTACATGGTTGCAGCAAGGACACCCATTCGTGCCACACTTGAAGTTTCCCTTGAAATGCAACCATGTTACAGATTTAAAAGTTCTTCTTTTAAAGAAACTGGCGGACAGCGATTGACCCAAGGTGGGAGCTCTACGTGGTACTACATTAATTCCTCCCCATAGAATACTCCCACAAGTCTCATCCACATACAGAATGGGAAGAGGTCTATACGCAATCTCTCTTATTTTTTTGAATTCCATACTGTAAGGGGTAGACAGAGTCATTCTATTCTGATGTTGATTTTGAGTGTGCATCCTTTTTTTACTGATAAGTAGGGATGGGCCGAACACCCACCGGTTCGCTTCGCATCTAGAACATGCGAACGGACCGAAAGTTTACGCGAAAATTCGAACACCGTCTATGGGACTCGAACGTGAGAAATCAAAAGTGCTAATTTTAAAGGCTAATATGCAAGCTATTGTCCTAAAAAGGGTTTGGGGACCCGGGTGCTTCCCCACGGGTCATGTATCAATGGAAAAAAAAGTTTTAAAAACGGACATTTTTTTCAGGAGCAGTGATTTTAATGATGCTTAAAGTGAAAAAATAAAAGTGAAATATTCCTTTAAATATCATACCTGAGGGGGTGTCAATAGTATGCCTGTAAAGTGGCGCATTTTTCCCATGTTTAGAACAGTCCCTGCACAAAATGACATTGTTAAAGAAATAAAAGTCATTTAAAACTGCTTGATGCTTTAATGTAATGTCGGGTCCCGGCAATATGGATGAAAATCAGTGAGACAAATGGCATGGGTGCCCCTCCCCCAGCCCATTATCAGGCCCTTTGGGTTTTGTATGGATATTAAGGGGAACCCCGCACCCAAATTAAAAAAAGAAAAGGTGTTGGGTCCCCAGGCCCTATATACTCTGAACAACAGTATACAGGCGGTGCAAACAAGAAAGGGACTGTAGGTTTGTTCTTATGTAGAATCTGTTTGTAATTTGGAACAGGTACATTTTGTAAGTGTAGCTCCAGCCAAAAAATCTATTTTAAAACTTTTTGGAAAACATAGGGAAGGGTTATCACCCCTGTAACATTTGTTTTGCTGTCTCTGCCCCTGTTCAGAAGATTTCACCCCACTTTCTGTCCCAATGACAATTGGATTTTGAAAATTTGAGGTTTTTAAGGGAAACGAGGATTGGTGATAAATCAATGAAGGAGACACCTTTTTCCCATATTAACTCTTACAGGAGAGAATTTACCTTCCTAGGGGTAGATTTCCTCTCACTTCCTGTTGTCTCCCTCTGTTTGTAAGTAGGAGTCGTTTGTAAGTCGGATGTTTGAAAGTAGGGGACCGCCTGTATATACTATACGGCCTGCCCCATACACTCTGTGGAAAATTGGGCCTTAGGCATTAGTAGTACCTGAACACTCTAAGCCCTCACAGTTACTCTTGGTGGACACTGGAACAGGCCCTGCTGTGAAATATTATATCAAGAATTGTAATTACATGCCCCTGTTAAACATTGTCAGAAAAATTGGGCCTTTGGTGGTAGTGTGGTGGTGTTGCCACAACACTTTAAGCCCTCACAGTTACTCTTGATGGACGCAGGAACCGTCCGTGCTGTGAAATATTAGATCAACAATTGTAATTACACGCCCTTGTTAAACAGGGGCAGAAAAATTGGGTGTTAGGCAGTGGTGGTGGTGCCACGAACACTGTAAACGCTCACAGATTCTGTTGTTGAGCGCAAGAGCGAGCCCTGCTGTGAAATATTAGATCAAAAATTGTAATTACTTGCCCCTGTTAAACAGGGGCAGAAAAATTGGGCCTTAGGCACTGGTGCCACAACACTGCAACCCCTCACAGATACTCTAGTTGAGCGCAGTAACGTCATCCTAGTTGAGCGCAGGAACGAGCCCTGCTCCAAAATATTACAGCAAAATTGTAATTACACGTCCCTGTTAAACAGGGGCAGAAAAATTGGGCCTTAGCCACTGGTGGTGGTGCCCAGAACCATAAAATGTTCTTAGAAGCTATCAACATGAACATTGAGGAGGAATGGGATAGTCACTCAGCATAACAGGATAGTCAGTCAGCAGAGGCAGAGGCAGTCTTGAAGGGATCCCACATTCATAAAAAAATTATTCGGCTACATCAGCATTAGGTGCTTGGTAGCTGGTGATCCAAGACTGATTCATTTTTATGAAGGTGAGCCGATCAACCGAGTCGGTGGACAGGCGCACTCTGTGATCGGTTACAAAGCCTCCAGCAGCACTGAATGTGTGAAAGAACGCTGGATGCAGGACAGGCCAGTAGCTCAATTGCATACTATGCAAGCTCTGGCCAAGACCTAGTAACCCAGAGGATTTTTGGTTGTAAAGATCTCCAAGTCTGATCTTGCCCCTAGGTATTCCTGCACCATGTACAACAGACACTGGCGATGGTTGCTGGAACCAATCAGACCTTGGGGCTGTGGACTAAAAAATTGTCTGAAGGCATCAGTCAGATGGCCATCTTCTCCACCGCACCAGGAAAATTTAACCTCCCAGGCTCTGGAAACGCATTGCACAAACCTTTCTGCAAGGCCTCCCGAAGATGTTTCATCCTCTGCTCCCTCTGCGGTGGCTGGATAAGTTCTGCCACCTTACCCTTGTAATGTGGATCAAGAAGGGTTGCCAGGCAATACTGATCCCTCTCCTTGATACCACGAATCCGAGGGTCCTTTTGCAGGCTTTACAGGATCAGGGAGGCCATGCAGCGTAGGTTTGCTGAGGCATTTGGTCCGGAGTCCTCTGGGTCACTAAGGACAACTTGATCTGCAGCCACCTCCTCCCAGCCACGTACAAGTCATGGGTTTCTGGGGACTGTAAACGATCCCTTGAAGACTGCTGCTGATGCTGAGTGTCAGGTTCCACCTCCATGCTGACACAATCCTTCTCTTCCTCCTCCTCTTCCTGTGTGATAGGCAGGCCTGCAGTAATACTGTCTGGATAAAGGGGGCCTTGAGAGGTAAGGAAGTCCTCCTCTTCCTCTCTCTGTTCTGCCTCAAGTGCCCTGCCCATTATTCCATGCAGCGTGTGCTCCAACAGGTGGACAAGAGGGACAGTATCACTGATGCATGCACTGTCACTGCTCACCATCCTTGTGGCCTCCTCAAAAGGTGACAGGACAGTGCATGCATGCTTGATCATGAGCCACTGGTGTGGCAAAAAAAGCCAAGGTAGTCATTGATGGCCCTCTGCTGCATGTGCAGCCACTGCAGCATTGCCAACATTGAGTTCCACCTGGTGGGCGTGTCACAGATGAGGCGGTTCTTGGCCAGGTTGCTTTCCTTTTGGAGGTCAGCCAGCCAAGCACTGGCATTATATGACCTGCGGAAATGCCCACAGACTTTCCTGGTCTGCCTCAGGAGATCCTGTAAGCCTGGGTACCTGCACAAGAACAACTGCACCACCAAATTAAGGATGTGAGCCAAACAGGGAACATGGGTGAAGTGTCCCTGTCAGAGGGCGGAGAGGAGGTTGGTACCATTGTCGCAAACCACCATTACTGGCTGAAGCTGGCGTGGTGTCAACCACCTCTGAGCCTGCCCCTGCAGAGCTGCCATAATCTCTGTCCCAGTGTGGCTCCTGTCCCCTAAGCAGACCAACTCAAGCACCGCATGGCATCTTTTTGCCTGAGTGCTTGCGTAGCCCTCTCGATCGCCTACGGAGCACCGCTGGTTCCGAGGACAAATCTTCACAGGAAGAGGCCATAGAGGAAAAAGAAGAGGAGGGATGGAGGAGAGAGGTGTGGCAGAATCACCACTACCAGCATTTTGGAGCAGCATGGTGGAGCATGGTGGCGGAACAAGCTCCAACAATACTGCACCCTGTCCTGCATCCTTCCCAGCTGCCAGCAGGGTTACCCAGTGCGCCGTGAAAGAAAGGTAATGTCCCTGTCCATGCCTGCTGGATCATGAGTCAGCGGTAATATGCACCTTACCACTGACCACCCTGTCCAATGATGCCAAGACATTGCCTTCCACATGTTGGTAGAGAGCCGGAATGGACTTCCGAGAAAAAAATTGGCGTTTGGGAAACTGCCACTGAGGTATTCATTCCACAAATTCTCGAAAGGGGGCAGAGTCTACCAGCTGAAAAGGCAGCAGTTGGAGTGCTAGCAATTTAGCCAAACTAGCATTCAGCCACTGAGCATGTGGATGGCTGGGACCGAATTTCTTTCGCCGGTTTAGCAACTGGGGTAGGGAAATTTGCCTGCTACAAATGGGATGTTGGCGTACCGCTAGCAGATTGCCCAGAAGTGCTTGGGACGCCTAATTCAATACTTTCAATCCTCTCAGTGCAGGTCTCTGAGAGGACTGAAGTTATAGTGGGGTTGGAGATCTTAGCTGATGAGGAGCAAGGAGAGGTCCGCCTTGTTTTTTGGTGTGAGTCTTTTAAGTACTGTTGCCAACGGACTGCATGGGAGCTCCACATAGGTCTGGTCAAGCATGTGGTGCCCAAGCGGTTGCTGTTTTCGTCACGCTTGATATGCTTCAGGCATATGTTGCAGACAGCAACGGTGCAATCTGCTGCATGCGTATCAAAAAAGGCCCACACCAAAGAACTTTTGGAAAAACATGTGGAGTCAGCAGCGCCCTGCACATGCGGAGCTCTGCAGTGTGATACAGTCGGTATCCTGCCCTTAAGCTGGCCCCTGGAGGGCATTCTGCCTCGTTGGAGATGTGCCTCCTCCTCCTCTCTTCTATATGCGCATCCTCCTGCAGCATGTACCCTACACTGTGGTCGAACAGTTCGGGGGACTCCTCAGGGCATGATGGTGGGGCTAGGGAAGGAGTGACTAATGACATTGAGCCAATGGAAGGGGCCGCTTTGGCAGCTGCATTGGCAGACAAGGTACCCTGAGCATGGGTGACAGAGGATGAGGAGAATGAGGACGGCTTGGTCATCCACTCTACCAACTCTTCTGCATGTTGTGGCTCAACACGGCCAGTTGCCGAAAAAAGGACAAGCGTGCCCCACTGCCACGTGCTGTGGATGCATTGTGTCCACGATCAGCACTGTTGGCTGTAGACACAGAGCCTGCTTGCCCTCTTTTAGTGGCCTGTGAGCATCTGCCTTTCCTTAGTGGCCTTCCAGACATACTGTACAATTAGATTAGCAAAACAACGCCTGAAGTTTACTAAAAACAGTACACAGTATAGGCTTGGCTGGACTACAATGCAGTGGAAATATATTTTTTGAACTGCAGCTCACTGAGTCACCTGCCTACCTGCCTGAAAGTGTCTTTGAACATGCACTCCAGGAATGGCCTACAGTCAGGTATAGGCTTGGCTAGACTATATATTTATACAAGCTTGTATATATATATATATATTAAATGCATTGCAGCTAGCTGAATCAACTACTTGCTTGAAGTATATTAGAAACAGTACACCAGGAACGGTCTGCAGTGAGATCTAGCTAAACTGGATACAGTGTATATATATATATATATATATATATATATATATATATACCAAGCCGGGATGTATATATACTAAATACACTGCAGCTAACTGAATCAACGGCCTGCCTGAAGTATATTAGGAACAGTACACCAGGAGTCTGCAGTGAGATCAATCTAAACTGGATACAGTGAATATATATATATATCAGTCTGACTGCATTAATATATTAAATACACTGCAGCTAACTGAATCAATTGCCTGCCTGAAGTATATTAGAAATAGTACAGCAGGAACGGTCTGCAGTGAGATATAGCTAACTGAATAAACTGCCTGCTCAAAGTAAATGAAATGACACTCTCTCTCTCTATCTCTCTCTCCGCCAGCAACACACTGCACAAGGCCAATGTGCAGGCGGTCTTATATAGTGTGGGGCGTGTACTTAACCCCCTGAGCCATAATTGGCCAAAGGCACCCTGCCTTTGGCCAATTATGGCTCTCTTCGCTGACGGCGCTGTGATTGGCCAAAGCATGTGGGCCATAGTGCATGCTTGGGCAATTATCAGCCAGCAATGCACTGCGATGACGCAGTGCATTATGGGCCGTGACGCGCCGCTCGATTTTGGCGCGAATGGCCCATAATGTTCGATCCTCATCGAGCGATCAGACAGCCTTATCAGTAGGGATGGGTTGTCTGTTAGAGTCGAACATGAGTTCAACTCGAACAGAAAGCCCATCCCTACTGATAAGGTCTATTCTGTTTTTGTTCTTGGTAATCATCCAAGCCCTATTGATCATCCATCTTGGATATCCTCTTTCCAAGAACCGTTGGGATAAAGATGCTGCCTCACGCTCAAAATCAATGTCATCCCTGCAGATTCTCCTAATTCGTACAAACTGTCCCACAAGGATCCCCTTAATGGTGTGTTTAGGGTGTCCTGATTGAGCTAAAAGGAGGGAATTTCCTGACAAAGGTTTTCTATAGAGAGTAGTGATAACCTCATTGTTCACTCCCTTAAGGAGTACATCCAAGCAATGTATCTCACCATTATCAGCCTCACCAGTGAAGGTGAGGTTTTTATTGTTACAATTAAGGTACTCCAAAAATGAACCTAATTTAGATGCATCATCCTCCATAATGAGCAGAAGGTCATCTATAAATCTCAAATAAAGTCTAATGGAGGACCTAAAGGGGTTCTCCCCTCCAAAGATGCCGGACCACTCCCATGTAGAGGTTGGCTGATGAGGGTGAAAATTTGGCCCCTATCACGGCCCCACATCTCTGGAGGTAGAACTCCCCATCAAATTAAAAATAATTGTGAGATAACAGATAATCCAGAACTTCTACAATAAATTCTCTCTGTTCAATGGGTAAGTCTGTGAGTTTTTCAAGGAAGAAGGCTACTGATATAATAGCTAGGTTGTGAGGGATGGACGAGTATAAACTCGCAACATCACATGTAACCCATGAATAATTGCTTCTCCATTCAAAACTCTACGATTTTTAGAAAGCGATTTGTATCTTTGAGATATCCGGGAAAATTCTGGACTAAAGGCTGCAATTGCCTGTCTAGCCACTGTCCCAGTCTCTCATTGAGGGAATTGATACCCGATATAATAGGTCGTCCCTGTAAGGGATCCAGTGGCTTTTAGGTAGGATGGCTTTTAGGTAGGTGGGGTAAAATGTAGGAACTACTGGGCTCTCTGGTATTATTTTACTGGTTTCTTTTTTATTGAAAATGCCCACTCTTTTACCCCTATTAACAATTCCTGCTAAAACTGATCTATACTGTTTGGTGGGATCCCCTCTTAATGGTGGTACAGGTGTCAGATAAATGCCGGGTTGCTTCTCCAACATATGTGTCTGTATCCATTACTACTATAAGCCCGCCTTTATCTGAGTTACAAATTACAATATTATCATCCTCCTTAAGCTTTTCTAAAGATATTTTCTCCTCTTTTGTCAGGTTGTCACACCATTTTGTATCACCTCCCATTGCCTGAGAAGCTAGCGTTGTCAAATCCCATTCCACGTTCTCTGAAATTTAATCATTTCAGGACTGTGGGAATTTACAGGGTAGAATCTAATATTAACCAATTGCCGACTGCCTAACGCAGATATACTGCGGCAGAATGGCACGGGCAGGCAAAATCACATACCTGGTAAGTGATCTACCTAACGGTCGGCATCGTTAGGGGAGCGATCCAGGCTGAAGGGGAGACCACTCATTCATGGCCACCCCCTCACGATTGCTCCCAACGAATGAGAATCTTCCTCTGCTGCTGTATAGTAAACAGCAGCAGAGGAAGTGATGTCATCTCTCCTCGGCTCGGTATTTTCCGTTACGGCGCCGAGGAGAGAAGACGTCTGAGTAAGTGCACAACACATACACTTACAGTAAAACACACCAGGCACACTTTACACCCCCCATCACCCCTGATCACCCCTGATCACCCCCTAATCACCCACCCCCTGTCACAGTGACACCAATAGCAGTTTTTTTTTCTGATTACTGCATTGGTGTCAGTTTGTGACAGTTATAAGTGGTAGGGCAGTTAGTGGTAGCCCCCTTTAGGTCTAGGGTACCCCCCTAACCCCAATAATAAAGTTTTAACCCCTTGATCACCCTCCGTCGCAAGTGTCACTAAGCGATCGTTTTTCTGATCGCTGTATTAGTGTCACTGGTGATGCTAGTTAGGGAGGTAAATATATAGGTTCGCCGTCAGCATTTTATAGCGTCAGGGACCCCCATATACTACCTCATAAAGGTTTTGACCCCTTGATTGCGCCATAGTTAACCCTTTCATCAGTGATCACCATATAACTGTTACGGGTGACGCTGGTTAGTTAGTTTATTTTTTATAGTGTCAGGGCACCCGCCGTTTATTACCTAATAAAGGTTTAGCCCCCTGATTGCCCGGCGGTGATATAAGTTAGGTTTTAGGGTCAGATAGGGTCTGCATCGCCCCAGGCAGTGTCGGGTTAGCGCCAGTACCGCTAACACCCATGCACGCAGCATACACCTCCCTTAGTGGTATAGTATCTGAACGGATCAGATCTATACTAGCGTCCCCAGCAGTTTAGGGTTCCCAAAAACACAGTGTTAGCGGGATCAGCCCAGAAACCTGCTAGCACCTGCGTTTTGCCCCTCCACCCAGCCCAGCCCAGCCCACCCAAGTGCAGTATCGATCAATCACTGTCACTTACAAAACACTAAACACATAACTGCAGCATTCAGAGTCAGGCCTGATCCCTGTGATTGCTAACAGTTTTTTTGGTAGCGTTTTGGTGAACTGGCAAGCACCAGCGGCCTAGTACACCCCGGTCGTAGTCAAACCAGCACTGCCGTAACACTTGGTGACGTGGCGAGTCCCATAAGTGCAGTACAAGCTGGTGAGGTGGCAAGCACAAGTAGTGTCCCGCTGCCACCAAAAAGAAGACAAACACAGGCCCGTTGTGCCCATAGTGCCCTTCCTGCTGCATTCGCCAATCCTAATTGGGAACCCACCACTTCTGCAGCACCCGTACTTCCCCCATTCACATCCCCAACCAAATGCAGTCGGCTGCATGAGAGGCATTTTCTTTATGTCCTCCCGAGTACCCCTACCCAACGAACCCCCCAAAAAAGATGTTGTGTCTGCAGCAAGCGCGGATATAGGCGTGACACCCACTATTATTGTCCCTCCTGTCCTGTAAATCCAGGTCTTTGCATTGGTAAATGTTTTGAATGCTACCATACACTAGTTGAGTATTAGTGTAGGGTACAGCATTGCACAGACTAGGCACACTTTCACAGGGTCTCCCAAGATGCCATGGCATTTTGAAGACCCGAACCTGGAACCGGTTACAGTTATAAAAGTTACAGTTACAAGAAAAAGTGTAAAAAAAAAAAAAAAAAAACACAAAAAAATATAAAATAAAAAAAACAAAAATAGTTGTCGTTTTATTGTTTTCTCTCTCTCTCTATTCTCTCTCTATTGTTCTGCTCTTTTTTACTGTATTCTATTCTGCAATGTTTTATTGTTATTATGTTTTATCATGTTTGCTTTTCAGGTATGCAATTTTTTATACTTTACTGTTTATTTTGTTTTGTTGTTAACCATTTTTTTGTCTTCAGGTACACCATTCAGCTGCAGCGCGGATTTATTTATCTTGACAGCAACAGCGTTTGCTGCCACAATACATAAAGCCGTGACTCCAGCGCTGTCGGAGGTGATATATGCCGAAGCATGGGGGCAGCAGGGGCGGAGGAGCAATTTGCTCCTAACTTTTGGGGCGGGTGCCCCCATGCTTCGGCATTAATAAATGGTGCATGTATGCCCATCATTAGAAGTGGGTAATATATTGGGCAATATAGTGTGTTTTAGTGCATTAAAATTAAAAAAAAGTGTGTTTTTTCCCCAAAAAATATGCAAAATGCGCAAATACTGTGTGAAAAAAAAAAATGAAACACCCACCATTTTAATCTGTAGGGCCTTTGCTTTAAAAAAAATATATAATGTTTGGGGGTTCAAAGTCATTTTCTTGCAAAAAAAAATTATTGATGTTTGACATAAGCTTCTAAATGTTGTGCATAAAGTGCCAGGACAGTTCAAACCCCCCCAAATGACCCCATTTTGGAAAGTAGACACCCCAAGCTATTTGCTGAGAGGCATGTCGAGTCCACGGAATATTTTATATTGTGACACAAGTTGCGGGAAAAAGACAAATTTTTTCTTTTTTTGCACAAAGTTGTCACTAAATGATATATTGCTCAAACATGCCATGGGAATATGTGAAATTACACCCCAAAATACAATCTCTTGCTTCTTCTGAGTACGGGGATACCACATGTGTGAGACTTTTTGGGAGCCTAGCCACATACCTGACCCCAAAAACCAAGCACCGCTTTCAGGGTTTCTAAATTTTGTAAATTTTTTATTTCACTCCTCACTGCCTATCACAGTTTCGGAGGCCATGGAATGCCCAGATGGCACAACCCCCCCAATTACCTCATTTTGGAAAGTAGACACCCCAAGCTATTTGCTGAGAGGTATGGTGAGTATTTTGCAGACCTCGCTTTTTGTCACAAAGTTTTGAAAATTGATACATTTTTCTTTTCTTTCTTCATTTTCAAAAACAAATGAGAGCTGCAAAATACTCACCATGCCTCTCAGCAAATAGCTTGGGGTGTCTACTTTCCAAAATGGGGTCATTTGGGGGGGTTTGTGCCATCTTGGCATTTTATGGCCTTTGAAACTGTGATAGGTAGTGAGGAGTGAAATCAAAAATTTACGCCCTTAGAAATCCTGAAGGCAGTGATTGGTTTTCGGGGCCCCGTATGCAGCTAGGCTCCCAAAAAGTCCCACACATGTGGTATCCCCATACTCAGAAGAAGCAGCAGAATGTATTTTGGGGTGTAATTCCACATATGCCCATGGTATGTTTGAGCAATATATCATTTAGTGACAACTTTGTGCAAAAAAAAAAAAAAAAAAAGTTTGTAATTTTCCCGCAACTTGTGGCAAAATATAAAATATTCCATTGACTCAACATGCCTCTCAGCAAATAGCTTGGGGTGTCTACTTTCCCAAATGGGGTCATTTGGGGGGGTTGTGCCATCTTGGCATTTTATGGCCTTCAAAACTGTGATAGGTAGTGAGGAGTGAAATAAAAAATTTACGCCCTTAGAAATCCTGAAGGCGGTGCTTGGTTTTCGGGGCCCCCTAAGTGGCTAGGCTCCCAAAAAGTCCCACACATGTGGTATCCCCATACTCAGGAGAAGCAGCTAAATGTATTTTGGGGTGCAATTCCACACATGCCCATGGCCTGTGTGAGCAATATATCATTTAGTGACAACTTTGTGAAAAAAAAAAAAAGTTTGTCATATTCCCGCAACTTGTGGCAAAATAAAAAGTGACAACTTTTTGTAATTTTTTTTTTGTCATTATTCAATCACTTGGGGAAAAAAAATTAATATTCAATGGGCTCAATATGCCTCTCAGCAATTTCCTTGGGATGTCTACTTTCCAAAATGGGGTCATATGGGGGGGTTTTGTACTGCCCTGCCATTTTAGCACCTCAAAAAATGAGATAGGCAGTCATAAACAAAAAGCTGTGTAAATTCCAGAAAACGTACCCTAGTTTGTAGACGCTATAACTTTTGTGCAAACCAATACATATACGCTTATTGACATTTTTTTTACCAAAGACATGTGGCTGAATACATTTTGGACTAAATGTATGACTAAAATTGAGTTTATTGTTTTTTTCTTATAACAAAAAGTAGAAAATATCGTTTTTTTTCAAAATTTTTGGTCTTTTTCCATTTATAGCGCAAAAAACAAAAACCGCAGAGGTTATCAAATACCATCAAAAGAAAGCTCTATTTGTGGGAACAAAAGGACGCAAACTTTGTTTGAGTACAGCATTGCATGACCGCGCAATTAGCAGTTAAAGCGATGCAGTGCCAAATTGTAAAAAGTGCTCTGGTCAGGCAGGGGTAAATCCTTCCGGCGCTGAAGTGGCTAAAAAGTACAGGTTTGACAGTATCAGCTTCAGTGTTTGTATCTAAGGCAATGGGAAGGCTTTCATTGGAAAAATCTTCCAAGTCCCTGATGGCACAATGTTCCCTAAAAGAGATATCAGTGTCCTCTGGTGTAATACCACCAGAAATGGGCACTGATAGCTCCGACCCCTCAGTATCTCCTGCTGAAAAATAATGTTTTTGATAGTTAGGTTTCTGATACATTTATTCACATCAAGTATAGTGTCAAATAAATTCAAATGCCTCTGTGGACAGAAATTTAAGCCCTTGGATAATAAATATTTTTCACTATTTGTAAGAGTTCTCTTTGATACATTTAAGACATTAGAATAATCATTTAGGACTTGCGTGGTTGTCTGCGAGATGGATATCGTTTCTGCTCCTTCGTTCCTCCACCCTCTACAGCTCTGGCGTGTCTTTTTGTATTTCAGTTTCTGTTCCTTTTGTGGGGCTTGTGTTTCCTTGCCCCATTTTTTGCCGCTGTAGAGGGGATGGATGGAGCATGTGCACCCCTTATGGCTGAATGAGGTGGTGATGGGTCTGAATCTGATGCAGCTGGGGTGTCGTCCCATGGTTCAGAGTCTATATCCGAAAAACTGACATGCTTGAAGACACCACCAGCTGACTGAGACGCTCCACTCCATTGACGCCTCCGCTTCCATACATATACATTGTTGGTCTTATAGTCTATTTTGTCTCGTAACATTTTTTCTTTTTTCCCTGTGATGATTTCCTTCTCAAGACGATTTAATTTTTTACTTAAACGTAAATCAAAATCAGCAAACTGTGTAACACTTTGTAGCAGTTTTAATGCTTGTTGTAGTTCTGTTATCTCCTGTTGTAGCATATTCATTTCCTTTTTCTTAGAAGTGATTATTATGTCAATCAATGCAAAAGAACAGGTAGATAAAGTCTCTGTCCATTGTTGTTTCAATGGTTCTTCAAACCATTCAAAGGTCGGAAATTTTTTAACACTCAATCCCTGTGGTATCTGTTTTTTAGACAGGTATTCAGAGAGAGAACTGCATTCCCAATAGGCCCGAATTTCTTTGGACATGACTTTTTCAAGCTTGCGGAAGATAGTCCTGACTGATCCCATGTCCTTATCAACAACATCATTCAAAGTTTGACTTATGTTGGTTCTCAGTGGGTTATCCTCAAGCAACCAGAAAGTCTGACTAGTGTCCTGAGATGCATCTGTATTCAACACATTAATATGAAAGAGGACAATGCTATTCCCTGGGGATCGGGGGTGCAGTCAACAATGGATTGCTTTTAGAAATGACTTGTTGCATGGGTGCTAGATCAGGTCTCTGCTTAATAGATCCAGATTTCCCCAGGAGCAAGACCCCAACAAGAATAATATAAACAAAAAAAGTGTAAAAAAATACATATACATTCATATAATTTATATTATAATAAATTATACATACAGTTTTATACAGACTTTCCAACTATGAACTTTCGTGTTCTGCATGAAATTTGCGTTACTGCACAAACAAATGCTGTCATCCGTAATTTTTTGTGAATGTAAGACTTTAAAAAAAGTCACCAATATTCTAATTTTTGTCCTTACCAGCCTGGCTTGATCTTATCTGAATATTATGCTAATAATTTACATACACAGATTATTTTTTAGCTAGTGTGTCACAATTAAACACTGGAATGGGGACTAAACCTATCCTAAAGTGAAATGCAAACCTTCAAGCTTTACCATTTCATTAAAATCACAGTTATGTGATATACTTTTAATCAGCAAACTTTGATGATTATATTTTGGGGGTACAAATCTTGGGTTGCGGCAAGGATGGGAAGTGTCATCAAAATGGGGGATTTTATTTCTTCAGACAGACTGGGTGGAAGGAACCGCGCATTAGTCTAATGGGACGTACACACGGTCGGACTTTCTGGAAAGCTAGGTCCGACGTACTTGCCGCCATACTTCCGGCGGACTACCGCCGGACTTTCTGAACGGCCAGACTTGCCTACACATGGCCGGACTTTCCGGAATCCGGTCTTCCCGACGGACTTCCGCCGGACTTTCAGAATGAACGGACTTTCCCACACACGGACAAGTCCGTTCATTTTGAACGCGACTCGGGTACGACGGGACTAGAAAAGGAATTTAATCGAGATTGAAACCTTACAAGCCCCGTCGAAGGCATCCCAGGCCCTTAGGTCTGGTATGGAACTTTAAGGGGAACCTCCTACGCCGAAAAACCGGCGTGGGGTCCCCCCAAAATCCATACCAGACCCCGATCCGAGCACGCAGCCCGGCCGGTCAGGAAAGGGGGTGGGGACGAGCGAGCGCCCCCCTCCCCTCCTGAACCATACCAGGCCACATGCCCTCAACATGGGGGGTGCTTTGGGGGAGGGGGCGCCTTGCGGTGCCCCCCCACCACAAAGCACCTTGTCCCCATGTTGATGAGGACAAGGGCCTCTTCCCGACAACCCTGGCCGTTGGTTGTCGGGGTCTGCGGGCGGGGGGCTTATCGGAATCCGGGAGCCCCCTATAATAAGAGGGCCCCCAGATCCCGGCCCCCCCACCCTATGTGAATGAGTATGGAGTACATGGTACCCCTACCCATTCACCTAGGGAAAAAGTGTAAATAATAAAACACAACACAGGTTTTTAAAATATTTTATTAAACAGCTCCGGGGGGGATCTTGCTCCTGCTTCGGGGGTCCCTCCGGTTCCTCTTCTCCCGGCGTCCGGTTGGTTCTTCGGCCGGCCTCTCCGCTGTCTTCAGGTAGCTCTATGGTCGACCACGCCCCCTAAAACGTCACAGTCCCAGCATTCCCAGGGACTGTGACATCATATGGGGGCGGGGTCTCCGCCTATATAAGTCACAACGGAGCCCTCAGAGACCAGTCCAGCCGGAGAGAGCGTCGTGTCAACATCTGGGGAAGAGAAGCCCAGAAGCCCAGAAGCCCGGACCTCCGCTGGCAATAGAGCTACCTGAAGACAGCGGAGGGGCCGGCCGAAGAACCAACCGGACGCCGGGAGAAGAGGAACCGGAGGGACCCCCGAAGCTGGAGCAAGATCCCCCCCGGAGCTGTTTAATAAAATATTTTAAAAACCTGTGTTGTGTTTCATTATTTACACTAAGGGCCTGGGATGCCCCCCGCGCTCGCCGCAATGGAAAAATTTGTTTTTCCTATTGCAGCGAGCGCGAGATGCAGTAACCTGCTCCTCCGTCGTATCTGGTCCGTCGGACCAGCATACAGACGAACGGGCTTTCCGTCAGGAACTGAGTCCGGTGGAGTTACGACGTAAGATTTGAAGCAAGTTTCAAATCTAAAGTACGTCGGATTTCTGGCCGAAACGGTCCGTCGGAAGTCCGATGGAGACCACACACGGTCGGATTGTCCGCCGGATTTGGTCCGGCGGCGTCCGGCGGACTTTTGCATGTGAAAAGTCCGACCGTGTGTACGCCCCATAAGGCTTGCCAGTTCCTAAATGTCTTGCAGGACAATTTCATGGGTCAGATGGTAGACGTACCAACTAGAAGCAAAGCGTTACTAGACCTACTGATTACCAACAATACAGACCCGGTCATGGATGTGGAAGTACGGGGCAATTTAGGAAACAGCGATCACAGGTCAATAAGCTTCAGTATAAATCACACAAATAGGAAACATAAGGGGAATACAAAGACACTGACTTTCAAAAGAGCCAACTTTCCTAAGCTACAAGCCTTGCTAGAAGATATTAATTGGGATAAAATCTTAGGAACAAAGAACACGGAGGAGAGATAGGTTTGCTTTAAGAGCAGATTAAATAAAGGCATTAGCCATATTGGCCCCATAAAGAATGAGGAAGGGAATCAGGTTACAAAGGATGGTGAGATGGCGAAGGTATTGAATGTATTCTTCTCCTCAGTCTTCACAAGGGAATCAGGGGGCTTCAGTTACCAAAACTGCAGTGTTTATCCTCATGACACATCACAGAAAGCACCATCATGGCTAACAGAGGATAGAATTAGAAACAGACTTCAAAAACTTAACATTAATAAGTCACCTGGACCAGATGGCTTGCACCCGAGGGTCCTTAGGGAACTCAGTCAAGTAATTGCCAGACCTTTGTTCCTAATTTTTACTGACAGTCTACTTACTGGAATGGTACTAGCCTATTGGAGAAAAGCCAATGTAGCACCAATATTTAAAAAACACCAGGTAGCCTAACATCAATAGTATGCAAGCTCTTGGAGGGGATGATAAGGGACTATATACAAGATTTTAGTAATGAAAACGGTATCATTAGCAGTAATCAGCATGGCTTCATGAAGAATCGTTCTTGCCAAACCAATCTATTAACCTTCTATGAGGAGGTGAACTGCCATCTAGATAAAGTGGTGGAAAATGGGGTCCCTCAGGGTTCTTGCCTGGGACCAATCCTATTTAATTTGTTCATAAAGGACCTGGAGGATGGGGTAAATAGTTCAATCTCTGTATTTGCGGATGATACTAAGCTGATCAGGGCAATAACTTCTCCGCAGGATGTGGAAACCCTGCAAGTAGATCTGAACAAATGAATGGGGTGAGCAACTACATGGCAAATGGTTTAATGTGGAAAAATGTAAAATAACGCATTTGGTTGGCAAAAATATGAATGCAATCTACTCACTGGGGGGAGAACCTCCGGGGGAATCAAGGATGGAAAAGGACCTGGGGCTCCTAGTAGATGATAGGCTCAGCAATGGCGTGCAATGCCAAGCTGCTTCTAACAAAGCAAACAGAATATTGGCATGCATTAAAAAAGAGATTAACTCAAGAGATAAAGCGATAATTCTCTCACTCTACAAGATTCTTGTCCAGCCTCACCTGGAGTATGCTGTCCAGTTCTGGGCACCAGTCCTCAGGAAGGATGTGCTGGAAATGGAGCGAGTAGAGAGAAGGGCAACAAAACTAATAAAGGGACTGGAAGACATTAGTTATGAAGAAAGGTTACGAGCACTGAACTTATTCTCTCTGGAGAAGAGACGCTTGAGAGGAGATATGCATACATACATACATTTACATATACCATACTGGTTACCCCACAATAGGGATACAACTTTTCAGCGGAAGGGAGTTTAATAAGACACGTGAGCACTTATCAATATTAGAAGAAAAGAGGTTTAACCTTAAACTGCGTAGAGGGTTCTTTACTGTAAGAGCAGCAAGGATGTGGAATTCCCTTTCATCGGGGAGCATTGATAGTTTCAAAAAACTATTAGATAAGCACCTGAACGACCACAACATACAGGGATATACAATGTAATAATGACATATAATCACACACATAGGTTGGACTTGATGGACATGTGTCTTTTTTCAACCTCACCTACTATGTAACTATGTAACTATGTAACATAAAAGATGGTGTTGGGAAAAAATATAAAAAATACTGTATAAAAAATGTATAAACTATTTCTTCCTAATTAAACTAGAAAATAAAAATGTATGTATCCAATCTGATCAAATTAAAGCCCTATATGTGCCCAAAAAGACCACAAAGCCTAAAATATTTAAGGTGTGGAATTGAAACATCAAAAAAAAAGAAAAAAAAAAACACATGAAAATATAAAGGGAGAAAAGGCCGAGGAACTGAAGTTGTGGTATACAGCTAAGATGCTTTATTTTACAGTGCACTCAATACATTGGAACCAAAAGTTCTGGAGTTTTATCAATAACATTTAACAAATTGGATGCGGGTTTCCCTGCATCCAATTCACATGACAGGAGATTGTGACCGGCTCTCTTATAGAGAGCCGGTTCACATATCTCCATTGCGGCTACGCAGCGGCTTGCACAGGAACGTTGTGCGTCTTTGGCTCAGTTTCAGGCAAAAATTTGGCCCTGATTTGTCCCTGAAATGGAGAACAGGGACGCACAGGACCCCTGCTGCGAGCCACATCCTCCAGAGGTGTGAACCCAGCCTGAAAATTTTTCGCATAATAGGTACAAGCTCACAAAAGGAAAAAGTATATAAGTAGTGAACAGGGGGCGTGACCAGAAGCCGACCTGCATGGATGCCTAAGAGCTCAGTTTTCCCATAGTCCGCAGCTGAACAGAACTTTAGGGGACTTTAATCGGCTGCTACATGGGCAGATCTAGGGCCACCTGCTCTGCTAAAGCCCGGGGATCCTCTCAACCTCTGCCAGGCTCCTCCACCAGCCTCCAGGACTACTTTACCTTGGCCGACATGCCACCGGGTGGAACGGACAAGATGGTGCCAGATGCCTCTCATTCCTGCTCCAACGTCTTTCAGCAGCTCATCTCTTCCCATCACAAGTTGGATCGGGCCCCTGCAGACTTCCTAATGCAGGTCCTGGAGAGCAGACATCCACCTACTTTGACGGGAGTGGTCTCTCTTCCCTTGCTTCTTCCCCCATGGCTGCACTGCGTGGAGTACAGGCTGCATTATCAGTCCAGGCCCCTGCATCCTATGTGCAGTGCACGGACGTCCCGTGCCTGCTGCGGATGGTCTCTGATCCCTGCATGCAGGGGAAATCCCTGGATCCTCCATGCCCTTGGACTGCACCATAGACTCTCCTGGCCCACCTGGTACGCAATCCCTGGCCTCCCACATGCTAAGGACCAGGCCTATACAGAGTCAAGCCTCCACATCTGCACCTGCCTCCCCCAAATCTCAAAGGCTGCCCCGCTCAAGGGACCCCAGCTCCTCCAGAGGTGCTGCAGGGACTCATATATAATATTCCCAAGCTTTCTGCTCACCATCAATATCTCACAAACTGGGGGGGTGGTCCCCATACACCTGTCTGCTTTCCTTCATTTGCTCCAGTTTGGTATGAGCCATGGGACCCACCCCAGTTGTCTGCACACCAACTCCAGCCTGAAGTCTTTGTGGGGCCACATCAACTACCCTCCTCATATCATCAGCCTGCACAGCTGGCAGTATCTGCTCCCTGCACCAAATACCTCCCTCATGGCATTCATACCTCCAAATTATTCCTACCAAGGAAGACTTCAAGCAGGTAATAGAGGATGTTAAATCTACCTGCCCCACTGAAATTCAAGCTATTCATACAGATCTTAAACATCTTACGGACAGGGTGGAGATGGCAGATGAGGTGATCCAGGAAACCAAACTGGCTGTTCACCGCACCCAAATTCAAGGGTCTGATCACAGTCTCCTCCTAAAAGACATACAGTGGCATGTCGAGGACCTAGACAACAGGGGGCGCAGGAATAACATCCGCATGAGGGGCCTACCAGAACCTGTTGGACCTAAGGATTTCAATCCACCTTACAGACCCTGTTTAACACCTTGCTGGGAGAACCTCCCACTAAACACATTGAGATGGACAGAGCCCTACGGCTTAAGAGCACAGCTTCCAAACCATGTGATGCCATTTGCAGAGTCCACTCCTATTCTTTGAAAGAGGACATTATGCAAAAAGCTTGTTCTCACCGCAAAGTGTTTTTCGAAGATACTCAGGGACAGCTATACCCTGATCTTTCTTGAATCACTCTCCAAAAGTGCAGACTTATCCAATCCCTCTTGCGCACACTGCAAGAGAAGGACATTACCTACCGCTGGGGTTTTCCTTTCACCCTAACCGCAAAGCATCAGGGTAAATCCACAGTGCTGCAGTACCCAGAAGATCTTACCACATTCTGCGATGTCCTGGGGATTTGTGACAGTGATAGGGGGTGCTAGTATTACTGTTCTAACAACTAATTAGTGAAGTGATATAACTTTATTGGGAACTTGACATATACAACTTAATGTACATAATAAAGTGCTCCGTGCTTGATAATTTGTGAATGAACGCGTGAAGAAACAAACAATAGAAAAATAAAATCATTTAAAAGTCCATTAATTCTTCTGTGACATATTGCCAAAGCATAACACCATCACCATAGGCAGTAATCTTTGCAGTTGCACCCGATGTGTGTGGTATAATTTCCTATTTACTAGAAGGACATGACCTCCTTAACTAAAAAGAAGGTCTGAATGAGCTTGGTTTGTGGGTCTTTAAACATGCTTGAATGTTAACTGGAGATGGACCAGGGTAGCCTTCCATACAACAACTTCCTCTCCACCAAGATATCCCATTAAAAACCTTGGATTTTATAAAACAGAAGTACACTTAGGATTTTGATAGCACCCAAATTACTGTATTACATTGGCAGGTGGGTGATTGCAAAATCTCGCTACACTATTGATCGATATATGGAATTTACATAAATAAAATGAAAATTATATGAAAATGAGAAATAAAATAAAATGAAAATAAATAAATATAAATATAATAAAAAATAAATAAAAATGAAGATAAATTAAATTAAAATAAGTTAAATAAGATAAATAAGACAATAAAATTAAATAAAAATATAGATAAAAAAAATATAAAAAAAAATAAAAATTAAAGTAAATATAAAAATAAAAATGACAATAAATATAAAATTTAAATAAAAATAAAAATAAAAAAGGTAAAAAATTTACATTATACATAATTTGGGATCTACACCCTTTCCAACCCCGCATGCCTCCTCTAGACCACTGTTGACCTAGTGTGCCCCCCCCCATACCTCAGCATTTCCCTTTTTGGATATACCAAGGAACTATGAAAAAAGATGCTCGGGCTGTTAAACTGCAAACTGAAAGTGAACTTAGGACCCTAGAATGCCAGCTGCAAACTACTCCATCCCTGTCTTTACTTAAAAAGATCATCCGCTTACGCACGACTTGGCACTGGGCAGAGTAGAAAAAGCTTTGATCAGGTTGAAAAAACTATATTACAATAAAGGAAAAAAGGCCCACTCTCTGTTTGCTAGAAAGCTGAGTGACCGTACCCATATGACCTCCCCACATCAAATCAAGAATAGGTTAGGCTGTCTATTGTCTCATCCCTCAAGATGTTGTTCGTTCCTTTCAGGAATTTTACACTGACCTATACAATAATCCCGGAATCCCTCATAACCCTCCCTCTCATGACTTATTGAACCGTATGCATCAATATCTTGAGCAGAGTGGGATCTCCCAACTTCAGCCTTTGGACCTTCTTTCTCTTAATGCATTTATTACTGAGGAGGAAATTGAACTTACCCTCAAAATATTACCTGCCCATAGTCTCCTGGACCTGATGGCTTCCCCTATAAGTACTATAGGACCTTTCTTCCCTTGCTGCTTTCCATATATGTAAACTCTTTAACGCTTTCCTTCAGGACACCACTATCCCCTCAGATACGCAGAGATATTTTATTACTTTGATTCCAAAGCCGGACAAAGATCCTTCCCTATGTGCTAGCTATAGGTTCATAGCTCTTTTGAACTCTGAATTTAATTTTTTTACAAAACTCCTTTCTGCTCGCTTGAATACGATACTTCCATCCCTGATCCATAAGGACCAGGTAGGTTTTGTCCCTCTCCATCGGGCCAGGGGATAATACCAGGAAAGTTAAAGAATCAGATTGATGTCGCAAATCGTGAAGGCACAGCATCCTTGATACTCAGCTTGGACGTGGAAAAGGCTTTTTTGACCATCTTGGTTAGCCTGTCCTGTTCACTACCCTGCGTCATATAGGGTTTAGGGAGGCTTTCCTACAATGGTCCATCATCTCTATAGAAACCCAAAATCCCAGGGTATCATTCTCATTGTGAATGGTACCCGTCAGGGCTGCCCACTTTGCCCCTTTCTATTTGCATTATGTGTTGAACCCCTGGCTGCAACTATTTACAGATGTTTGGACTTTCGGGGCATATCCGTTAGAGGAAGGGAATTTAAAATCTCACTGCTTGCGGATGATATCATCCTCACTTTGACCCAAGCTAGGATCTCACTACCAAATTTGATTGCTAAACTTGATCGATATGGTGCCCTCTCGGTATATAAAATAAACTCTTCCAAGTCTGGGGTACTCCCTGTTAACCTCCTGAGGATGAAGTTAAACACATAACGACCACTTTCACCTATGCATGGCAATCCACAACTTTGAAGTATTTGGGTCTTTATTACTCCGACCTTCAACACATTGTACCAGGAAAACTCCCCCCCCCCCACTTATATCGGCAAATTAGGTCAATGTTGCAACAATGGAAGAAACATCATATTTCTTATTTAGGACGTATAGCTTCTATTAAGATGCCTATACTCCCCAAGCTTTGTATCTATTCCAAACGCTGCCTGTACCAATCTGCAAGCAGATTTGCGACAATATGTATGGAACTATAAATGGCACATGATCCCCACTCGGTACTCATGGCCCCACGCTCTGATGGTGGCTTAGCGTTCCCCAATTTTATCAAATATTATCAAGCGGCCCAATTTCGTGCAATTGCTTCTTGGTTTACCCAACATTATTTTAATAAATGGATGTAAATTGAAAAACTGTGGTTAGCTCCTATACACCCTACCAACCTACTCTGGTATGCGAATGCGGCAGCAGCCCCTAGTCAACTGTTGGGGACTATGTCCCACCTCAGGACGTTTTGGCGCATGTTGTCCCGCCAATATACCCTCCCCTTGGAAAATGTATTGATGACCTCCTTCCTGTACAACTCCAATATGCCCACCAGCCTCACTTACTCTATGTCCTCTCCTTGGGCATAGAGGAATCTGTTCCATTTTGGCCATTTAGCAGATCCTAGGTCTCGCAAATTATTGCCATTTGCCGAACTTCAGGATAAATTTCACCTACATCGCCAGATATTTTATGGATATCTGCAGATCCATCATTATTATTATTATTATCCGTCAAACTATAACATCCAATATGCAATTCTCAGCCCTGTCCTCTTTTGAATGCATTATTTAAAAAGGCTCAGCACAAAGTGGTATGATTTCCGATATTTATAAATGATAGAATGCTTGCTTCATTCAAGTCCAAGGTAAACATTCTTACATGCTCCGTTGGGAGAGGGCATTAAAAGAAGAGATATCTCTGGAGGCCTGGCAAGTGGTTTTGTCTCAGGCTGCTAAGAGTTCCCTCTGTACTCTTTATAAGGTAAATGCGTATAAAATCCTCTACTTTTGGTACATGACTGCGGATGCACTTCACACCATCTATCCCACTAGCTCAGATCGATGCTGGCATTGCCACCCGCCTTCATATATTTTGGAGCTGCCCATTGATTACCCCAATTCTGGTATTCTGCCCACCAGTTGTTGGGTTGCCTTTTTTGGGCTATCTATCCCTATGACACCAAAATTTTAATTGTTGGGCCTCTCCCCATTAAAAATTCTAAAGAAAGCTGCTCCGCCATATCCTTACGGCTGCACGGTGTCTTATTGCTCTTAGCTGGAAACAGTGCTCTCCTCCCACCCTAGGGGCCATATATGCTAGGATTAAAGATGTGGAGCTGATGGAGAAAATGACTGCTAGACTACAAGATAGAATAGAGGCTCACAATCATGTTTGGGAACTATGGCATCTCCAGAAGGACCCACCTTGAAGCAGTGAATAAGCTATTGTGAAGATATATTTTTCTTTTCTTCACTGTCTTCTTTTCTGTTCTTTACTATCCATGTTTAGTCATAAGCTATAATATCTCTTTTTCAGTGATATTATTTTATGCTACAATGTTCCATAGGTAATGCTGTCAGAACAGAATATGTGCCTCTTGCAGTTCTAGTGGCTATGATTGTTGTAAATTGTTCTTACTTTTAGCGGGTGCCTTTTGTGAACATTGTGCTTATGTTCTTGTCTGTTTCTCTTCTAAGTTTTTATTTTGATGAAAAATAAGTCAGGTGTTTTCCAATGCCGGACAAAAGAACATTTTTAGTCATTTTTGCAATTTTTTAATCCCTTCTAATAAGAGGGTTTTCAGCTCTAACCTAGTTTTGTTCTAAGGTCAGGATGTGGTCGTTGGATTTCCGGTAGCCAAAGATTAGGCTATCAATGTGCTGCATCCTCCTTGTTTTTAGCTCTAGCTCCAAACTGAATGAAGATGCCCTGTATAAAGACCTTGTGTGCAGCCCATAAGGTAATTGATCAGAAACTGACTCACTGTTTAAGTGAACGAATTCCTCTACTGTAATGCCACGTACACACGAGCGGAATTTCCATCTGAAAAATCTTGGATGGTTTTTCCAATGGAATTCTGCTCAAGCTTGCCTTGCATACACATGATCACACAAAAGTTCTCTGAACTTTCGACCGTCAAGAACGCGCTGACAAACAACACTATGATGAGCCAAGAAAATGAAGTTCAGTGCTTCCGAGCATGCGACAAAATGGTTTCCGAGCATGCGTGTTTTTTTGCACGTCGGAATTGCATACAGACGAATGGAATTTCCACCAAGAACTATTTCCGTCGGAAAAATAGAGAACCAGCTCTCAATTTTTTGCTGGTGGAAATTCAGACAGAAAAAGTTGGATGGAGCATACACACGATCGGAATATCCAACCAAAAGCTCCCATCACACTTTTTTTGATGAAAATTCCGCTTGTGTATATGGGGCATAAGTGTTTCCGAAGAGTCTCTGTGTAGGGAGTTGATTGTAGAATATATGTGTTCAGCTGCCAGATATATGCAGGTGTAGAACTTGGACTGTCCTCGATTGTGATACAGACAGGTGAGTGACTAGACCAAGTGGTAGGTAGGATTGTTGAATTTGATATCTTTTGGAGTAGCCACTGGTCTGTAAGAAACAGGTCGATGTGGGGAAAAGAGTTATGACATGTACAAAAAAGTACAAGTGTAGTCCCATTTCTCTGCATGCTGGCATCTCCATCGTAAAGCTAAAATTCAAGTAAGAGGTCCCAGGGGTCCCAGATTGGGTTTGCTGCATCTAGGCGAGGTGGAAGAGTCCAGTTGGGAGTCATGGACAGTGTTGAAGTCCCTACACCATAAAAGGGGGCCTTGTAGTACAGTTTTGATCTTCTTGTAACGTTTCCTAAGGAAACATATCTGTGGGTGTTAGGTGTGTAAGTATTAACAATTATGAAGTGAGACTTATTAAGAGTGCATGAAAGAATAAGTTACCTTCCCTCTGGGTCCATAAAACAGTTGTGAAGTTGGAAAGAAACAGAATGTTTACCCGCTAGGAGAACTCCTTTCTTTTTTGTCAGTGCACTCACTGTGAAGATATGAGGAAAGTTCTTGTTGGAACATGGTGATTGAAATAAGGCATGAAAGTTGGTCTCCTGAGCACACAGGATATCAAAATGAGAGTCTATGGCAAGTTTCCATAAAGAGGCTCTTTTCCCTGGATGATTGAACTCTTTGGTATTGATAGATATGATTTTTATGGTCATGGCGTAAAATGATAAATCAGCATTGAGGTGGAATGTAGGTGGTGTTGGGGGACGCTTGATTGAAGAATGCTCTTGTTTGTTGGGCTACGCTTCCAGAACCAGTGCAGAACTGCAAGTGTGGAAGTATCTGACAAAGCACAGTGGATGCTTAGAGAACTGTAAAGCTCCAAGAGTATACAAAAGAAAGATAAAAAAACAAAAGAAAAAACAGCTGGGCTGAGCGCCCAAATGCAACTTCCCTGGTATGAGGCACACCTGGTGCCTTGGAAGATGTTTGGGGGTAAGAAATATTTAATGGGCCGGAGACAACTACACACCCGATTATGCCCTTTAATGCTGGTGAGAATCCATAGCATTATGTCAGCGAGGCCTAAGTCTATTAGTATGTTGGGGTATCTGTTTGTCAGTATATACCCACGTTGCTGAAAAGGAGGTAGGGGGTTCAATGAGGATGCCCCAAGAGTGTAATAGGCTTATACCCTCAGATAGGGAAGAAACTGTGTGCTTAGTGCCATTATGCGTGATTAGCAATTTTGCGGGGGAGGACCATTGGTAGGTAAGTTTGTGGTTCCTCATGGCCTTTGTTAGGGTGTTAAGTTGCCTGCGTCATTGTAATGTATGCTGGGACAGATCTGCGAAGAGCTGTAGATGTGCGTATGGATCAGGGAGAGTTCCCAGCGATCTCACTTTCTGCATTACTTGTTATATTCTGTGATAGAAGTGGATTCATAGTATCACATCCTGTGGGATTGAGTCAGGCAGGTGGGAAGACCTGGAGAGCCTGTGTATGCAATTAACAAGCTCAATATTTTTAAGCTCAGGTAGTAAGGTTTTTTTATATTATTACGGCAAGATCTGTCTTCTAGATCTGCCAATTTACCGTTCATCCATCTATGCGCCTCTCTATGTTCTTTGTGCGTTTCAACAAGATCATTCACAGTAAATTCTCCTATTTTAGTCTCAATGTGGGATACTCTATCCACAAGTGATGTGAGGTCATGCCTGAATTGTTGTATTAAGATGGCCTTATCAGTTTGCAGGGAGCTTCTAAGAGACATTAACATGTCTTTAAGGACTGAGTCCATGGCTAGCTGATTGGAAGTGGGGAAGCTATGGCATCAGGCTGCAAACTCTGTGCCCCAGGGAAGGGATGTGTGTGGCTTACCTCTTATGTGCCTGGATAAGGAGAACCCATCCTCATCCGTGGATGGTCTGCAGGTGACTGGGATGCCAGCAGAGGAACAAGTAGAAATGCCATCTCCTCTGCTATGTCCATTCTGATTCCTTGGTGGGATTCCTCCTCTACAAGCTGGGTATATGAGAGATGAGGGGGCGGGGCTGAGCCAGGGCTCCATGTCTGAATAGACACACAGAGCAGTGTCTCGGCTCGGGTATCCCCATAGAAAACAGCTTGCTGTGGGGGCATTTGGCAAGAGGGAGGGTCCAGCAACGCCAGTGAGGGACCAGAGAAGAGGAGGATCTGAGCTACCACTGCACAAAGAAGGTAAGTATAACATGTTTGTACTACATACCACTTTCAATATCCCTTCCTCCCCTACCCCCCCTCCCTTCTTTCCAATAACCTATTTCCCCTCTCCCCGTATGGAGCCAATATTGTTAGCATCTAAAGCAGGTTAATGTTTATGTTTATTCGTTTTCTTCAAGACTAATTATCCTATAATGGACCTGGACTTCCTTATAAGTCGAATACTTTGCTCCAGTCAGAAAATCTGACTTGTTGTAACAGATGTACACCATGTTCTTTTACGTGAACATTTTTATTCAAACCTAATTCAGTCTTAGGGTGAGAGTTCAAAAAAACAGTGGCATTGTTGGTTCAATATCATCAAGTGAAAATGTTGTCAATCTACCCAGAAACTGTTCTTCTTCCCATCTCTCCTTGAAATTAGGATATGTTTTGCTAACTGGAACCTCGCTTGATTTGAAAGAGATTCTCTTTTCCAAGGGACATGCAATGTGACAAATGTATTCAATACTAGTGATTTGTAAGTTAACTTACAGTCTTTCAAAATTTTCTGGGTCATTTCACAATCATGTCTGCTGTTGTCATCTGGACAGTTTCTGTATAATGTTGTTGGAGCTCCTATGTCCCTTATGGTAGCTTCTTTGCCTTACACTGCCTCTTCTCTGAGTGACATACTGAAGTAACACAATTCAGTGCAGCCAGCCTATTAATAGAATGAGAACTCTTTAGTAAATGAGGAAATCCATCTTGGTCTGGAAAATTCACAGGTATCACTTGTAATTGTATACATGACTGAACACATAATGATCATTTTTTATTTTGAAACCCTTGTACAAGTTTTACATGGCAATGTAGCAAACTCTTGGATGTATACAAGTATATAAAAGTAAAGCTTTTACCAAACATAAGCAATCAAAGCCCCCAAGGCTTAAAACTTTTGTTAATAATATCAACATTGCTTAATATTGGTACAGTATATCTAAGAATTTCTCAAGAAATGGTAATATAGTGTATATACACTATATTACCAAAAATATTGGGACACCTGACTTTACACGCACATGTACTTTAATGGCATCCCAGTCTTATTCCGTAGGGTGCAATATTGAGTTAGCCCACTCTTTGCAGCTACGTATAACAGCTTCAACTCTTCTGGGAAGGCTGTCCACAAGGTTTAGGAGTGTGTCTATAGGAATGTTTGACCATTCTTCCAGAAGTGAATTTGTGAGGTCAGGCACTGATGTTGGATGAGAAGGCCTCGCTTACAGTCTCCACTCTATTTCATCCCACAGGTGTTCTATCGGGTTGAGGTGCAGGTCAGTCAAGTTCCTCCACCTCAAACTTGCTCATCCATGTCTTTATGGATCTTGCTTTGTGCACTGGTCCAAATCATTTGGTGGAGGCGGGATTATGGCGTGGGGTTGTTTTTCAGGAGTTTGGCTTGGCCCCTTAGTTCCAGTAAAGGGAATTCTTAAGGTGTCAGCATACCAAGACATTTTGGACAATTTCATGCATACATTGTGGGAACAATTTGGGGTTGGCCCATTCCTGTTCCAACATGACTGTGCACCAGTGTGTGGGTCGCACTCGCAGCCGTATGTGCCATCAGAATTGGTGACCCAGGCTGTCACCTTTGTTAACGGAAGTGACAGCCCTGGTTTCCTTCGGGGGTTGAACAGCACAACGCCCATCTTGTTACACCCTGCACTCAGCTTCAGTAAGCCAGCAGTCACAAGGCGGCAGCAGACCCTTTGTTACACCCACCCATATAGTTCACTAACTATATAGGGTGGGTGTAACAAGATGTCCGCTGCTGCCTTCTAACTTCTGGCTTACTGAGGCCAAGTGCAGGGTGTAACAGGATGGGCATCGCAGCACTTGTTTACTCGAGAAAGTTTGACATTTGAACTGTTATTGATTGTCTCTCATCATTTCATTGCCACTGCCTGCCCATCAGTTCCACCTATCATTGCCTATAAGTGCTGCCCATCAGTGCCCATAAGTGCCACCTATGAGTGCCCATAAATGCCTATCAGAGCCAGCACATCAGCGCCCATCAGTCAGCGCCACCTATCAGTGTTGCATATCAATGCCAAGCATAAGTGCCCATAAGTGCCACCTATCAATGCCAGCCATTAGTGCCAGAATATCAGTGCGAGCCATCAGTGCCCATAAGTGCCACCTATCAGTGCCAGCCATCAGTGCCAGCATATCAGTGCCAGCCATTAGTGCCAGCATATCAGTGCCAGCCATCAGTGCCAGCCATCACTGCCAGCATATCAGTGCCAGCAGATCAGTGTTGCATATCAGTGCCAGCCATCAGTGCCCATAACTGCCACCTATCAGTGCCAGCCATCAGTACCAGCATATCAGTGCCAGCCATCAGTGCCAGCCTATCAGTGCCATCTATCAGTGCTGCAAATCAGTGTCCATCAGTCAGTGCCACCTAGCAGTGCTGCAAATAAGTGCCCATCAGTCAGTGCCATGTATCAATGCTGCATACCAGTGCCACCTATCAGTGCCAGCCATCAGTGCTGCATATAAGTGCCCATCAGTCAGTGACACCAATTAGTGCTGCATATCAGTGCCCATCAGTCAGTGCCACCTATCAGTGCTTATCAGTGCTGCAAATCAGTGCCCATCAGTAAGTGCCACCTATCAGTGCTCATCAGTGCCAGTCAGTATTGTGCTTTGAAAACTGTCACACGACCTTTAAAAAAGTATCGGTAATCGGTATCGGCGAGTACTTGGAAAAAAGTATTGGTACTTGTACTAAGTCTTAAAAAAGTGGTATCGGTGCAACCCTAGTTTTTATAGTATACACTTAATTGCTGTGGTTTGAAATTAATAGCACATACCTACAGTAGAGGAGCAGCGAGCTGATAAAAGAAACAAAACAAGCTTAACATGCACTAAGCAAAATGTTCCTCTCCCTAAAAGATCATAGAATTAATTGAACCAGAATAAATATTCAGTGACTATAGCCTTTTCAAAGCAGCACTGCCAACAGTAAAGTTTCTTTAGAACCACAGTGAGTTTAACAGACTCATATTTTTTCTTTGATGCTGGAGTTGTAAAAATGAATCATTGCCTTGGCTGAGCTGCTTATTGTCTCTCTCTAATCAATGAGAACAGCACAGAGCCAAAGTTTAGGTCTGCACTCAAAATGAATTTGGCTTACATTGCTCTATTTTAATAATCCCATGTTCAGTTGCCAGGTTTATACAAGTTAAATGTGGGAAAAGTGTGTTGATCACTATAGAAAACATGTCTATTTGTGGTAACATCACTATGATTAATTAACTAATTAACACAACATATTTTTTTTGGGGGGTGGGTGGCTAAGGCAAGAAAAAACATGTTATGCAATATGCACTAATATGTTATCACCTAATGATTTTTATGCTACAGATGTTGCATTTAAAAAAATACATAAAATATGAGTACCAATAAGGTTTTTGGATATTTGCAGTGTACATGTTTAACCTTTCACGCCCGCGCTATAGCCGAAAGACAGGTACAGTGCAGGCCTAAATTGTCCATGTACATCCTTCCGTGCATGAGCTGCCTACGCGCCCCCTGTGAGGCGTGTGACACGCTCTGGTCAGTGAGTCTACAAGACTCGGCTGATCATAGATCAGAGTAAGGGGCCAATCCAGACCCCTTACTACGTGATCAGCTGATGTAAACAGAGCCGGTAACAATTTTTTTTCCTCATGCTGACAGCATGAGGAGAAAAAAAAAGCCGATCACCAGCTTCTGTCAGAGGGATATCGGTCCCAAACAGCTAGAGCAACTGCGACCTCATCTGTGCCCACCAGTGCCACCTGCCAGTGCCCACTAGTGCCACCTACCAGTACAAATCAATGCCACCTAACAGTGCCCACCAGTGCCACCTACCAGTGCTGATCAGTGCCCATCAGTGCCTGATCAGTGCTACCTATCGGTGCCCATTGGTGCCACCCATCAGTGCCTGCCAGTGCCACATATTAGTGCCCATCAGTGCCACCTATTAATACCACCTATCAGTGCCAACCAGTGCCGCCTTATCAGTGCAGCATATTAGTGCCCATAAGTGCAGCCTATCAGTGCCCAACAGTGCAGCCTCACCAGTGCACATCAATGAACTGTTTGCAAAATTTTATAATAAACTATAAAAACAGTTTTGTCTTTTTTTTGTTTGTTTAGCAAAAAAATAAAAACCCCAGTATTGATTAAATACCATCAAAAGAAAACTCTATTTGTGTGAGAAAAAAAATGAGTGTTTGTCATTCAAAGTTTGACAGCGCTGAAAGCTGAAAATTGGCCTGGGCAGAAAGGGGGTTTAAGTGCCCAGTAGGCAAGTGGTTAAAGGCTAAGTTCAATTTCTAAATAAAAAAAATAGTAAATACACATTTTGCAGAAAAAAATGTGCATTTTTTTTTTTTTGACAGGAGCCTGTAGAGTATTGCACCCTCAATCGGTGAATGTTTGCTTCTGCACACACAGTATAGAGCTCTCTGCTCATTGCTTTAGGCTGTGTGAATGAACTGCAAGTGTGCTGATCTGCGCTCTTGCAGTTCATTAGTTCTACAAGTACATCTGCAGTGGTGGCAGAAGGGACTGGTAGTTTAATCATTCACAGATGTCTGTGAATGAATGATGCAAATGTGCGGGGCTCCACCAATTTCAAAATGTGACAAGGTGCAGGGAGAAGAACCACTGACTGCTGTCATACTGGGTGGGGAGCTGATGAGGAGTATGCTGCCTAGTAACATGTTACATCCTAAATATAGGCCTTAAATACCCTAAATATGGCATTGACCATGTTACTACAAATGAAGTGATCTTTTAAGTAAGAAAGTCACTTCCCTAGTATAATTACTCTAACTTTGATCATATGGAGCCCATTTATTCAGTGTTGAGTAGTGCAGTATCAGTAGAGCAGTGGATGGTGTCAGTAGAGCAGTGGATGGTGTCAGTAGAGCTGTGGATGGTGTCAGTAGAGCTGTGGATGTGGCAGTAGAGTAGTGCAAGACCAGGCTGTAGGGGTGAAAGGCAGGAGATGAAAAATTGAGATGATGCCCAAGTATTGTATCAAGTCCAGAGAGCCTCTAAATCTTAGTAGACGTGTGTAATTTGTTTCGTTCCAAATTCGTTTAACAAATTTTGACTAATTAGTTAATTTGGAAACATCCAAATTAAAGAAAACCCGTTTAACAAATTCTTCAGAATATTCAGAAATTCGAAATTCGGAAATTCGGAAATCCGAAACCCAAAAATTCGAAAAACTGAAATAATAACTAACTATTAAATTATAGGTATTGGAATTTCCTTTCAAATTTGGCTGTTAGTGAACATAACGAATACAAATTTATCCAAGGTTATGAATTATCTGAAATAACAAATGCCGTTTCTAAACGAATGGAACGTAATGAATTAATAATAATAAATAACAATAATAATAATAATAATAATAAAACCTTTTTACTATTATTTATTATTAATTTGTTCCGTTTCATTTGTTTATAATTCGTAACTTCGGATAAATTTGTATTTGTTACGTTCACTAACAGCCAAATTTGAAAGGAAATTCCAATACCTATAATTTAATAGTTATTATTAGTTAGCTAGTCAGTTATTCTTTACAATGTTAATTCTTTAGAATTTTCTGATTTTCTTTCTGATTTTTGGATTTTTGAATTTACGAATGTACGAATTGCGATCATAGCGAATGACCAAAAAAACGAAAAAAATCAATTTAATGAACATTATTTATTTTTTTGCCAGTGCACATGTCTAAATCTAATGCCCCGTACACACGGTCGGACTTTGTTCGGACATTCCAACAACAAAATCCTAGGATTTTTTCCGACGGATGTTGGCTCAAACTTGCCTTGCATACACACGGTCACACAAAGTTGTCGGAAAATCCGATCGTTCTGAACGCGGTGACGTAAAACACGTACGTCGGGACTATAAACGGGGCAGTGGCCAATAGCTTTCATCTCTTTATTTATTCTGAGCATGCGTGGCACTTTGTCCGTCGGATTTGTGTACACACGATCGGAATTTCCGACAATGGATTTTGTTGTCGGAAAATTTTATATCCTGCTCTCAAACTTTGTGTGTTGGAAAATCCGATGGAAAATGTGTGATGGAGCCTACACACGGTCGGAATTTCCGAAAACAAGGTCCTATCACACATTTTCCGTCGGAAAATCCGACCGTGTGTACGGGGCATTAGTCTTTAATGCCTCTGGAAAATGTTTCTTCATGTAACGCATAACTGCACAATGTATGGGGAAAACCCTTTTATTTATTACCTTTTGATACATTGGCCACCTCCATAATGTTTTGCTTCTCTTCAGTATCTAATAAAGCAGCAATTTTCCACTCATAGTATACTCAAAAAATCAGATTCATCCTACAGAGATCTACTTCCTGCAGCCTATCTTTCATCTTCATTAATGCTTAAAGTAATGTTAGCATCATTGTTTCAGAGTGTCGTCTCTGGTGGTTTCCCAGAATCTGTGATCGTGCCTGCTGTCTTGTGGAGCCAAGTTGCGGTCCATTACATACATCCCTTGATCCTCTGTTATGGGGGATCATGGTGTTCTGGTAAGGGTGTATTTCTGCTGAATTGGTGGTGGATTTAACACAGATTCCTGCTCATAGATTTTGAGGACGGCTTATTCACAATTTATGGGTTTTTATTTCACAGTGCACTGGTGTATTTTTATTTAATCTTTTATGTTTTGATTTTTAAGATCAATTTATTTTGTGCACTTATGGACTTTTCATTTCACTACTATTGATGTTTACTTTCATCAATTTATCCTACATGGACTTATTTTTTGATATTATTTAATTTTGGTTGTTTGTGGATTTATATTTATTTATATTTTTTTGACTCTTAATCACATTTCATATTTATGATCACCCCTATACAGGACTCTTTATAGATTTGGCCCATACATGTTATTGTTCTATTCTGGGTCAGAATTTTATGGGTAACGCGATTTATAATTTTTTCAAAATTCCTTTCCTGTATTGATGTTATACATGTAAGTTGCAGCTCCCGAACAACTGAATGATTGGAAGTCAGTCTCGCAGCCATTTTTTAGTTTTAGTTGCATCTTAGCGCAGTTTTTTATTTCTTTTCTAATTTTCCACTCATAGCTACACTGCTAAGGGCAAGGTAAAGATCAGCTTTAATTCATGCAACTGCTAACATCAGAATTACATATCATGCACTGTCAAAAAAGCAGGGGTTTTACATTCATACATACTCCCAACTAATGGTTCCAGAAAGAAGAGGATAGGCAAGTGGACTGCTTATGTCATGCACCATCCACTCTTTTATGGATGACATTGTACGTGTTATGTGTCATTGCAGTTATTTTGGGCCCTGTATGGCTTATTACTCCCTGTCTGTTTAGATCTTCAAAATAAAAATATTTGAAATGTAAAAAATATATATATATTTTGATCTTATACAGGCTACAAAGAACAGTGTACTGAAAATTGCATTGGTTGTCAAAAGCCCATGATAAATTATTATCACTAATGATTATTTATCACAGCTTAATGTGGAAAGCCAGGGGATGTGGATGTGTGTTTTTCTGTGTTTGACTTGCATTTTTTTTTTAAAGTAAGATGTCACTTATTAAAAAATGACAAACAAGATATTTGGGGGGCACACCCTAAAAGATGCATTAAAGCTGGTGCAGCCATAAGACCATACAGCAGAGCAAAATATTACAGCACACACATGCAAAAAATAAATTTACCTCCAGCAGGGCTAGTTTAAAACACCTACACAATTTAAAAAAATATTATCAAAAAATATGGGGATTTGGTCACACCATATTGCTATATGGTGCTAAGCCCACTTATTGCGTCAAAGTACCCCATGATTAGTGGGTCCTACACTATCCATGGATTGGGAGATCCTGCTTCTCTGAACCATGAGAGCAATACACTCTTCTATATGGGAGAACTTTGAGGTCTCCACTCATGACACAAGTGCACACTAATGGATTTGGTCAGAATCCATACAATAGACAAACAAGATATCTTGTTTGTCTATTGTATGGATTCTGACCAAATCCTTTTGGGTGAGGAGCACCCCACTCTTTCATTAAGTACCTCTCATTAGTGTCCACTTGTGTCATGGGTGGAGACCTCAAAGTTCTCCCATATAGAAGAGTGCATTGCTCTCATGGTTCAGAGAAGCAGGATCTCCCAATCCATGGATAGTGTAGGACCCACTAATCATGGGGTACTTTGACGCAGTAAGTGGGCTTAGCACCATATAGCAATATGGTGTGACAAAATCCCCATATTTTTTGATAATATTTTTTTAAATTGTCTAGGTGTTTTAAACTAGCCCTGCTGGAGGTAAATGTCTTTTTTGCATGTGTGCGCTGTAATATTTTCCTCCTTATTAAAAAATGAGACATTTTTTCAACACGGAACAAAGAATTTTTTTTTTCAAATAACATTTTTATTTTATTTGGCTTATCAAGCAGCAGATAGACATAACTTGTGCATTGCAAAGTGCAAAAGTCAACATAATAGCCACCATTCAGCTTATGCACATATTGTATCCAAACATAGCATTGTGAGTGACATGCCGTCACAACTGGCCTTCTGCCTAAATTGTCAATTCTCAAACAACATCTGCTACATGCTATTACATAGCTAGGGAAAAACAAGGAAAAAAGAGTAAGAAGAAGTAAGAAAGACAGATTAGAGATTACAGAGAGGGATAGAACTAAAAGGAGGGTAGGAAGGGGGGGTATGAAGGATAGGGATGGAGACTCGACCCTCAACTCAAGGCGGAGCCTTATGGAGGTGCCACTCCTCCCAGACCTTATTGTGTGTTTTCAGCCTAACTTGTAGTCTAGCTGTCATCTTTTCCATAAGTTCTACATCTTTTATTCTAGCATAAAGGTCTTCCTGGGAGGGGGGGGGGGGTGTCTTTTCCAGTGGAGAGCAACCAGGCATCAGGCAGCTGTTAGAATATGTCTTAATAGCTTTTTAGAGGGTTTAGGAATCCGTAAGGGAGCCACCCCTAGTAAAAATAGTTTTGGAGTCAGGGGGACTTGTACTCCCAGTAAGCGGGACAGCAGGAGATGTGTCTTCATCCAAAAAGGGACAATCTTGGGGCAGCTCCAGTATATGTGGTAGAGGGTGCCTTTGTCTCTCCCGCAGTGCCAGCACCTATCCGAGCATGAGGGGTATATGACATGGAGCACGTCCGGTGTCAAGTACCAAAAATGAAGGATTTTGTATGAGTTCTCCTTATAAAGGGTACAGTAGGAGCTCTTTGCTGCCTGAGACCAGATCGCCCACCACGTCTCCTCCGGGAGTACTTCCCCCAAAACTTTTTCCCAACGGAGCATGTACGCATGCTTACCATGGGTGGTGATGGAGTGAGAGTTAAGCAACCGGTAGATATCAGATATCAAGCCTCGGTGTGCCGTACCTTCTAGAATTATGCTCTCGAAGGGAGATGGCACTGAAAATTGGAGATTCGGGGCAATAGACTGGGCATAATGACGTATCTGCAGATATCCATAAAACACCTGGCGAGGCAAGTCATGTTTTGTCTGTAATTGGGTAAACGATAGCATTCTACGTGACCTGGGGTCTACCAGGTGGCCCATATGAAAAAGATTTTGTGTCGCCCAAGGCAGAGACATCTGACGTGTTAGGCCGGCAGGCAAGTCGGGGTTATAAAGAAAGGATGTGAGAATGACTGCCCTGAACTGAGCCCATGGGCATGAGACAGTCTTCGCCAAAGCGACCTAAGTAGGGTCATCGACCCCAGGAGTCTCTCTGGGTCCACCCTCGCATTCGCACTCCAGAGCAGGCTGTTTGGATGTATAGGAGCTAGCCATATCATCTCAATTTCCACCCATTTATTATATGCCCCTTGGGGAAACCAGGAGGTAATGGCCCTCAATTGAGATGCTTGGTAATACTTCACCAAGTCGGGAAATGCCAACCCCCCATCCATTCGGGAAGCCACTAGCACTGAGCGGGGTATTCTGTGTCTCTTGTAGCTCCAGAAAAAGCGCACCAGGTCTGCCTGAAGCTTCCGCAGTTGTCCATAGTGGACTGGTATGGGCAAAGTCTGGAACAAGTACAAAGGTTTGGGGAGAATGGTCATGTTTACAGACGCCACCCTGCCCAAAAGGGAGATATGGTGGGTTTTCCATTTTTGTAAAAGATCCCTTATTTGGCGGAAGAGGGGAGGGAAGTTTGCTTGATATAAGGATGGGTAAGACGGCATAATTTGGATCCCTAAGTATTTCAGGGCTGAGGTCTTCCAGTGGTAGGGAAAGCACTGCTGTAGATGTTGTACTTCTACATCCGGGAGGTTAATTGGGAGTGCTTCTGATTTGGTTGCATTAATTTTGTATCCGGAGAGAGATTTGTAGGTGTCCAATTTGGCATGTAGATTAGGCAGTGATATCCAAGGTTGAGTAAGGGTAAGTATGATATCGTCTGCGAACAAAGCTAATTTAAACTCCTTCCCTTGGACCAAAACCCCCCGTATATTCGGTTTCCGCGAATGGAAGCCGCCAGGGGCTCTACACACAATGCAAACAGTAAGGGAGAGAGCGGGCATCCCTGACGGGTGCTGTTCGCTATCGAAAAAGTGGGGAACATAACAAAAGGGGTCTTAACCTGGGACGTGGGATTAGTGTACAAGTGTTGAATGGCCCTCAAAAATGCTCCCCGAAAGCCCATATGTCTTAAGGTGGTGAACAGGAAGGGCCAGCCAAGGCAATCAAATGCCTTTTCTGCGTCCAGTCCCAAAACCAGTGACTCTTGGCCCTCCCTGTTCGCCACATCTATCAGATTGATGACCCGTCTCGTGTTATCCCCCGCTTGGCGGAGGGGAACAAAGCCTACCTGATCTTTATGTATCAGGGATGGCAATATCACGTTCAGGCTTATAGATAGGAGTTTTGTAAAGATTTTAAGATCGGAGTTTAAGAGTGCTATTGGCCTATAACTAGCGCAAAGGGCAGGATCTTTATCCGGTTTTGGGATTAATGTGAGGAAGGACCTCTGCATGTCAGAAGGTATAGGTGTTTGTTGGAGGAAAGCATTAAATAACTTACACATGTGTGGTAGAAGAATAAGGAGAAAAGTTTTGTAGTATTCATAGGGAAGTCCGTCAAGGCCTGGGGATTTACGGGTGGGCAGGGACTTAACGGTAAAGGTAATTTCCTCTTCTGATATATTTGCATTGAGAGAAAGAAGGTCTGAGGCCTGAAGTCGGGGGATCCCACTACATTCCAAATATTGGGTCAGCCAGTCAGTAAGTTCAAGGGAAGGGGTGTCATGAGGGATCTCAGGGTTATTATATAGTGTGCTATAAAATTCTGCAAAGATTTGAGCTATATCATGGGGTGGGAGACTAGGCAGCCCTCTTTGTTTTTTATTTGATGAGGAGTAGCTGCGTTTGAGGGTTCAGTCAGTTTGCGGGCCAAGAGGGAGTGGGCCTTATTACTCTTATCATAATAGAGATGTTTCAATCTCCGTAAAGCTTTTTCCACCCTGCCAATAGCCAAATCTTCAAGAGTCGTGCGTAGGCAGACAATTTTTTTAAGAAAGGGTATTGTTGGAGAGATCTGTAGATTCCGCTCCAATGTCCTAAGCTCCCGCACAGTCCACAACTTAACAGCCATCGCATCTTTCTTCATGGCCAAGGCAAGCGCTATACACCGGCCTTGGAGGACTGTCTTATGGGCCTCCCAAAGAACAGGGGGGGAAACCTCAGGGGTTGCATTCTCAATGAAATAATACTGCAATGTTGTGTCTAGCTCCATCTTGGAAAGAAGGTGTTGTAGGAGAAAAATGTTGAGTTGCCAGTGGCAGGGCCTACAGTTTGGGGTGCCCAAGTTTAACGTCATGAAAATGGGGGCATGATCCGACCAGGAGATCGGATGGATTCGCACATCGCTGACAACCCGCAGCTTAGCATTGTTAACAAAAAGATAGTCAATACGAGAGTGCAAGTGATGAGGCGCAGAGTAGAACATGTACTGTTTTTCCCCGGGATGGAGGGCCCACCAAGAGTCAAACAAGGCATACCGTCTCGTGACCTGTCTAAAAAGTTTTAATTCTCTAGATGTCCTGGTCTGTGAATTCCCGGTATGCACAAGAAAAAAGGAACTTATCTGATCCAGCTGCCGGAGTGCCAGGTTGTCAGGGTCCTGAGTCGAGCCGGAGGAAGGGTGAGGAAGAGGAAAGTAGAAGTAGAAAGACAAGAGAAAAACAGGTTAACAATGTGCATAATAAACATTGCATACAAATTCTGCATGTCCTGCAAAACGCAGGATTAACTGAGTTCCAATAGGTCCTACCTGCCAGAAGTGAAAACAACAGGCCGGGGGGACGTAAGGGAATAAACTGTAAAGGAACTCTAGGGAGTAATCCACAGTGAGCGGAAGAACAACCACGCTCAAATCTTCAATTAGAAGCGCTCAATATATTTTGCGGGGAAAGAAAAAAAAAAACAGTGGGGGGGCCTAGGGGAGTACAGAATGTATGGTAATGGGTGAACCAAGGGGATCAGCCTAAGGAAAGCACTTATTGTGGCTGAGAGAGTCAAGTACTAAGAACTTGTTCTCTGCAGTCCTTTTTAGGTTTGGCAGTCTTATGAGGCGAGCCTTGACCCCGGGCGTGTTTAGTCAGAGGGACCCTCTGCCAGACCGAGGGAGGAGGGGGTGGAGTAGCCAGCAAGTCCCAATCCTGAAGCCGGGGGACAGGGAGCCCCAAGGTATCACAAAAAGCCTCCAGATCTTTGGGGTAACGTAGTACAGCTGACTGTCCATCTTTCCGTGCCGTCAGACTGAAGGGGAAGCCCCATCGGTAAATAATGTCTTTTTCCTCCAGCAAGAGGAGAAGAGGTTGTAGGAGCCTGCGTTTCTGCAATGTGATCCATGATAAATCTGGGTAAAGCTGGATTTGAGTATTAGCGAAGACCACCTTCCGAGTAGATCGAGCTTTTCGCATGATATCCTCTTTAAGCGGATATGAGTTGACCTTGCATATGACATCGCGTGGATTAGAGATCGGCCCCTTAGGACATAGAGCATGATGAGCATAGGTAGTGACACAGTCCTGATCCCCCCCACTAGCTCCCCAAGTGAGATTGTCTTTGTTCCTAAGGGGGGGCTGGGGCCTGGCAGTATGAATGCTGTGGCGTATGTTGCCTCTGGAGGCCTGTAGGAGTAAGCTTCGTGTCCTGCATATGCAGAGGAGTTGGCAGGGGGGGAAATCCTCCGAATCTTCTGATGAGGTGGGGGATCCAGGTGCTGCTGCGGACACGCCCGGGTCTGAGGCTGTCCTCAGCAGCCGAGGGAAGGCGTCCATGCACTGTGTGCAGGAGGCTCCAGTGAGGCCTAATTTAGTGGGCTGTGTCCCCTGGAGCAACGTCTCCTGGGAAGCAGAGTGGTGGGAGAGACTCACTGTGCCCTTCGTTGCCAGTCCAGTGCGGAGGAGCTCTGTGGATGGATCAGAGCCTGGTGTCCTGGTGGCTGAGTCCGCATGGAGGAGGCGGAGGAGGCCGCTGGCGCCATTTTGTCCATCCTGCCTGCCGGCATGGAAGGAGGTGAAAAGTAGCCTCTGAGTGTCGCCGAGGTGCCAGGCGGAGGCTGGGATGATCCCCGAGCTTTAGTGGATCGGGTTCTCCTCGATCCACCCATATGCAGGTGTAAAAAAGTTCCCTTTTTAGGCCTTGTAGCTGTGGGCTGAGAGGGAGCTAAAGGCTCACACGTCCATTCAGGTCGGCTTCTGGTCACGCCCCCCTTAAAACAAAGAATTTTGGGGCCACTAAGGACCTCTTGTCCAGGCAGTAATTACAATCATATGTAACAGACACAAGGTTTAATAATTTGCAGCATTTGTTGCTAGAAAATGGCTTAGAACCACCAAAAATGATATGTTGTTCATCCCTTGTGATAACATTATAGTAAAAAAAAAAAATATATATATATATATATATATATATATATATATATATATATATATATAGTGCACCAACACATGTGAGGTATCACCACAAATGTCAGAGTGAGAGAAATAATTCTAGTACCAGAGTTCATACAGTATGTAACTAGTAACCTGGAAAAGGCTTTTAACCACTTCCCACCCACCATATAGCAAAATGACAGCGGGAAAGTGGTTAAGTTATCCTGACTGTGTGTCATGATGTCCAGCAGGATAAGCCTCTAACACGCACCCACGGGGGCCTGCAGCGCAGCGATCAGTGGTGTGGTGTGTCAATCTGACACACCACATCTCCAATCTAGGTAAAAAGCCTGTGACGTAGGCCCTCTACCATGTAATCAGCTGTGTCCAGTCACAGCTCATCACATGGTAACCAGTAAGTGCCATTTATTGGCTTTTCTTCTATTCGTGCTAACAGCCGTAAGTAGAGGAGAGCCCATTGGCTGCTCTCCTGACAGGGGGGGTCTGTGCTAATAATCAGTGCATTGATTATCAGTGCAGACCCATTGATGATTCCAACTGGTGACCACCAGGGGTGCCCACTGGAGACCACTAGGTATGCCGACTAGAGCCCACCAGGTATGCCAATCAGTGTCCATTAGGAATGGCACTCTGTGCCCATCAGTGATGCCTTCCAGTGCTTCCTGATCAGTGCTGTCTATCAGTGCTGCCCACCAGTGCCCATCAATGCCACTCATCAGTGCCGCCTATAAGTGCCCACCAGTTCCACCTATGAGTGCCCATCAGTTCCTATCAGTGCCACCTATCAGTGCCCATCAGTGCTGCATATCAGTTCCACCTATCAATGCCACCCATCAGTGCTGCCTATAACTGCCGCCAGTGCCACCTATGAGTGCCCATCAGTTCCAACAGTGCCACCCATCAGTGCCCATCAGTGCCGCATATCAGTGCCACCTATCAGTGCCACCTATCATTGCCCATCAGTGCTGCATATCAGTGCGCCTATCAGTGCTGCACATAAGTGCCTCATCATCAGTGCCACCTCATCAGTGCCAATCAGTACTGCCTCATCAGGGCCTGTCAGTGCAGCCTCATCAATGCTCATCAGTGAAGAAGAAAACATACTTATTTACACAGTTTTGTAACAGAAACAAAGAAAAAACATTTTTTTTCTTCAAATTTTTCATTTTTTTTATTTGTAGCGCAAAAAATAAAAACCCCAGTGGTGATCAAATATGACCAAAAGAAAGCTCTATTTGTGGGGGAAAAAAATGATAAAAACTCTTTTTTGCTACAGCATTGCATGACTGCGCAATTGTCATTGAAGATGCTACAGCGCTGAAAGCTGAAAATTTCCACGAGCAGGAAGGGGGTGAAAGTACCCTATATCGAGTGCTCCTGGCCCCTCCTCTTTTGCTGTTGCTCCCAATAAGAAACCGATTTCCATGGGGGCACTTGTACAGGCTTGCTTTCGAGCCCTGCTGCTGCATCCATTAACACAGAAAGGGGGACTAGGCCCCACCCCCCACTCCCTCATCACTGGAGTTGATTGACAGGAGTGGGAGCCAATGGCTCCTGCTGTTATCAATCTGCCAAATGAGGATGGAGATAGCGGTGAGAGCCGCTGCTCTAGTGCACAATGCTGGATCGGGCTCAGGTAAGAATAAGGGGGGAGCTGGGGAGATCCAGTAGCAGAGAAGGTTTTTTACATTAGAATGCATTAAGGTAAAGAACTTTGAAGCTTTAATGCCACTTTAACCACTTTAAGACCAGGCCTCTTTTTTAGATGTGGTGTTTACAAGTTAAAAACTGTTTTTTTTTCTAGAAAATTACTTAGAACCCCCAAACATTATACATTTTTTTCTAACACCCTAGAGAATAAAATGGCAATCGTTGCAACACTTTCTGTCACACTGTATTTGCACATCGGTCTTTCGAGCGCATTTTTTTTGGAAAAAATACACTTTTTTGAATTAAAAAATAAGACAACAGTAAAGTAAGCCCAATTTTTTTTATATTGTGAAAGATAATGTTACGCCGAGGAAATTGATACCCAACATGTCACGTTTCAAAATTGTGGCCGCTCGTGGAATGGCGACAAACTTTTACCCATAAAAATCTTCATAGGCAACGTTTAAAAAATTCTACAGGTTGCATGTTTTAAGTTACAGAGGAGGTCTAGGGCTAGAATTATTGCTCTCGCTCTACCGATTGCGGCGATACCTCATCTGTGTGGTTCGAACACTGTTTTTATATGCAGGCGCTACTCAAGTATGTGTTTGCATCTGCACGCGAGCTCATCGGGATGGGGCGTGTTTAAATTTTTTTTTTATTATTTATTTTACCTTTTATTTTTTATTTTTACACTGTTGTTAAAAAAAAAATTGTCACTTTTATTCCTATTACAAGGAATGTAAGCATCCCTTGTAATAGAAAAAAGCATGACAGGACCTCTTAAATATGAGATCTGGGGTCAAAAAGACCTCAGATCTCATATTTCGACTTAAATGCAATAAAAAAAAATGTTGTCATTTTGAAAAAATGACAACAAAAAAATGTGCCTTTAAGACGTATGGGCGGAAGTGACGTTTTGACGAATTGTATGGAGACAGGTGGGGGCCATCTTACCCTCACTCCTCTCCATGCACAGCAAGTGAGAGGACGCAATTGCCTCCGCCGCTGCCATCGGGTCTGGTAAGCGGTGGAGGGCACCGAATTGCGGTGGGAGGGGGGCCCTCTCCCGCCACTGATAAAAGTGATCTCACGGCGAATGCACTGCAGAGACCACTTTTATCTTGTAGCGGACCGCCCACTGAAAACGAGGATACCGGGGTTACGGCAGCTAGTTGCTGCCATAACAACGATATCCTCGTTCAAACAGCCCCTGTATAACGATGGCGGGCGGTCCACTTGACCACTGGGCACTTAAATCCCCTTCCTAACCAGACCAATTTTCAGCTTTCAGCACTCTCACATTTTGAATGACAATTACTCAGTCAGACAACATGCTACCCATATGAATTTTTTGTCCTTTTTTTCACGCAAATAGAGATTTCTTTTGGTGGTATTTGATCACCACTGGGTTTTTTTATTTTTTGCTCTATAAATGAAAAAAGACCGAAACATTTGTAAAAAAATGCATTTTCTTTATTTTGGGTATAAAATGTAGCAAATTAGTCATGTTTCTTCATAAATTTTGGACAAAATTGATACTGCCACATATCTTTGGTAAAAATAAGCCAAATCAGTATATATTATTTGGTCTGTGTGAAAGTTATAGAGTCTACAAGCTATGGTGCCAATCGCTGAAAATTGATCACACCTGATCACACCTGATGTACTGATGGCCATTTCTTGAGACACTAACAAACCAGGAAAGTACAAATACCCCCTAAATGACCCCTTTTTGGAAAGTAGACATTCCAAGGTATTTAGTAAGAGGCATTGTGAGATTTTTGAAGTTGTAATTTTTTCCCACAATTCTTTGCAACATGAAGATTTTTTTTCCCTCATAGTTGTCATATTAACAGGTTATTTCTCTCACACAGCATATGCATACCACAAATTATACCCCAAAACACATTCTACTACTCCTCCTGAGTATGGCGTTACCACACGTGTGAGACTTTTACACAGCCTGGCCACATACAGAGGCCCAACATGCAGGGAGCAACGTCAGTCGTTCTTAGGACATAAATTACACATTTCATTTTTTGACTACCTCTTGGACAATGGGAACATCCATAAAATGACCCCATTTTGGAAAATAAACACCCCAACGTATTTTCTATAAGGCATAATGAGTATTTTGAACATGTCATTTTTTTCCACAAGTTTTTGGAAAACGCGAAAAGAAAATTAAAACGCATTTTTTTTTTTTTTTACAGAAAGTTGTCCATTTATAAGATAATTCGAACACATAGCATGTACATAGCAAAAATGACACCCCAAAATATATTCTGCTACTCCTCCTGAGTATGGCAATACCACATGTGGGAGACTTTTCTACAGCCTGGCCACTAGGGATGAGCTTCGAGTTCGACTCGAACATCGCATGTTTGACCGTTCGTCGAATTTCAAACATTATGGGCCGTTCGCACCTAATTCGAGTGGTGCGTCATGGCCCATAATTCACTGCGGCATCACAGTGCATTGCTGGCTGATGATTGGCCAAGCATGCACTGTGACCCGCATGCTTGGTCAATCACAGCGCCATCTGTACAGAGAGCCGTAATTGGACAAAGCCATGGTGGCAGGCAGCTGCAGTATTTACAGTTCATGTAGTGCGTCCTCTGCACAGTGTGCACCTAAAGCCACCTGAAGAAAATTGGTGGTGTTCTTCTGATCCTATTAGTACCACAGGCAGCTGCAGTATTTACAGTTAGTGTAGCGCGTCCTCTGCACAGTGTGCACCTAAAGCTACCTGAAGAAAATTGGTGGTGTTCTTCTGATCTTATTAGTACCGCAGGCAGCTGCAGTATTTACAGTTAGTGTAGCGTGTCCTCTGCACAGTGTGCACCTAAAGCTACCTGAAGAAAATTGGTGGTGTTCTTCTGATCCTATTAGTACCGCAGGCAGCTGCAGTATTTACAAGTTAGTGTAGTGTATCCTCTGCACAGTGTGCACCTAAAGCTACCTGAAGAAAATTGGTGGTGTTCTTCTGATCTTATTAGTACCGCAGGCAGCTGCAGTATTTACAGTTAGTGTAGTGTGTCCTCTGCACAGTGTGCACCTAAAGCTACCTGAAGAAAATCGGTGGTGTTCTTCTGATCCTATTAGTACCACAGGCAGCTGTAGTATTTACGGTTAGTGTACTGTGTCCTCTGCATAGTGTGCACCTTAAGCTACCTGAAGAAAATTGGTGGTGTTCTTCTGATCCTATTAGTACCACAGGCAGGCAGCTGCAGTATTTACAGTTAGTGTACTGCGTCCTCTGCACAGTGTGCACCTAAAGCTACTTGAAGAAAATTGGTGGTGTTCTTCTGATCCTATTAGTACCACAGGCAGGCAGCTGCAGTATTTACAGTTAGTGTACTGCGTCTTCTGCACAGTGTGCACCTAAAGCTACCTGAAGACAATTGCTGGTGTTCTCATACTAATAATACTACAGGCAGGTAGTTGATTCTGCTAGCTGCAGTATCAGTATATATATACATCCCAGCTTTGTGCAGCTACATCTCACTGCAGGCCATTAGTATGTCTGGAAGGCCAACAAGGAGAGGCAGAAAGTCACAAGCCAATAAAAGAGGGCAAGCAGGCTCTGTGTCTAGAGGCAACAGTGCTGGTCATGGAGACAGTGCATCCTCATCAGCACATAGCCGTGGGAAAAGCTTGTCCTTTTTTTCGGCAGCTAGCTGTGTTGAGCCGCAACATGCGGAAGACTTGGTAGAGTGGATGACCAAGCCGTCCTCATCCTCCTCATCCTCTCTCACGCAAGCTCAGGGTACTTTGTCTGGCAAAGCAGCTGCCAATGCGGCCTCTTCCCTCGGCTCAATGGCATCAGTCACTCCTTCCCTAGCCCCACCATGTCCTCCTGAGGAGTCCTGTTTGACCACAGTGTTGAGTACATGCTCCAGGAGGATGCCCAGTGTTTTGAAGGCTCCGATGATGTTACCCAGCTACAGGAAGGCAGTAACGTGAGCCCAGAAAGAGGGGGTGCCAAAGAAGGACAGCAATCTGGCATTCATGTTCCCCCAGCTGCAGCATACTGCCAGCTTTGCTCCAGTGATGAGGAGGGAGGGGATGATGAGGTCACTGACTCCACGTTGGTGCCTGATAGGAGAGAGGAGGAGGAGGTGGAGGAGGAGGCACATCTTCAATGAGGCAGGATGCCCTCCAGGAGCCATCTTAAGGGCAGCATACCGACTGCATCACACCGCAGAGCTCCGCATGTGCAGGGCGCTGCTGTCTCTGCGCATTATTCCAAAAGTTCTTTGTTGTGGGCCTTTTTTGAGACGAGTGCATCAGATCCCACCACTGCTATTTGCAACATATGTCTCAAGCGTATCTCGCATGGCCAAAACATTACCCGCTTGGGCACCACATGCTTGACCAGACATATGTCGACCTGCCATGCAGTTCGTTGGCAAGCGAACCGAAAAGACATACACCAAAGAACAATGTGGACCTCTCCTTGCTCCTCATCAGCTGGGATCTCCAACCCCACTATACCTCCAGTCCTCTCTGAAACCTGCACTAAGAGGAATGAAGGTGTAGAATTAGGTGTGCCTTTGCCAAGTACTTGCGGGCAATCTGCTATCAGTACACCGACGTCAGATTGTACCAGGCAAATTTCCCTGCCCCAGCTGCTGCACCTCCGAAAGAAGTTCGCTCCCAGCCATCCACATGCCCAGCGGTTGAATGCTAGCTTGGCTAAATTGCTAGCACTTCAACTGCTGCCTTTTCATTTGGTAGACTGCCCCCTTCTGTGAGTTTGTGGAATGTGCGGTTCCTCAGTGGCAGGTTCCCAAATACCACTTTTTCTTACGGAAGGTGATTCTGGCTCTCTACTGTCATGTGGAAGGCAATGTCTTGGCCTCGCTGGACAGGGTGGTCAGCGGTAAGTTGCATATTACCACTGACTCATGGTCCAGCAGGCATGGACAAGAACGTTACCTATCTTTCACCGCACACTGGGGGATGCTTCTGGCAGCTGGGAAGGATGCAGGACAGGGTGCAGTAATGTTGGAGGTTGTTCCACCACCACGCCTCCAAAATTATACTAGTGGTGATTCTGCCACACCTCTCTTCTCCACCCCTCCTCTTCTTCTTCCTCCATGGCCTCTTCCTGTTCTGATTTGTCCTCGGAACCAGCGGTGCTCCGTAGGCATTCAAGGGGTTACGCAAGCACGCAGGGATTCTGTCAGCTCTGCAGGGGCAGGTTCAGAGGTGGTTGATGCCACGCCAGCATAAGGCAGGTATGGTGGTTTGTGACAATGGCACCAACCTCCTCTCCACCCTCCGAGAGGGACAACTGACCCATGTACCCTGTTTGGCTCACATCCTTACCTTGGTGGTGCAGCGGTTCTTGGGCAGGTGCATGGGCTTACAGGATGTCCTGAGGCAGGCCAGGAAAGTCTGTGTGCATTTCTGCAGGTCATATAATGGCAGTGCTTGGCTGGCTGACCTCCAAAAGGAATTTAACCTACCCAAGATCCGCCTAATCTGTGACATGCCCACCAGGTGGAACTCAACGTTTGCCATGCTGCAGCGGCTGCACACGCAGCAGAGGGCCATCAATGAGTACTTATGCGACTATGGCACCAGGACAGGGTCAGGGGACCTTGTTTTTTTTTCCCCACATCAGTGGGCTATGATCAGGGATGCATGCAATGTCCTGTCACCATTTGAGTAGGCCACGATGATGGTGATCAGTGACAGCGCATGCATCAGTGACACTGTCCCTCTTATCCACCTGTTCGAGCACACGCTGCGTGGAATAATGGACAGAGCACTTGAGGCAGAACAGAGGGAGGAAGAGGAGGACTTCCTTACCTCTCAAGGCCCCCTTTATCCAGACAGTGTTCCTGCGTGCCCGCCGATCACACAGGAAGAGGACGAGCAGGAGGAGGTGGAGCCTAGCACTCAGCATCAGCAGCAGTCTTCAAGGGATCATTTACAGTCCAAAGAAACCCATGGACTTGTACATGGCTGGGAGGAGGTGGCTGTGGATCATGTCGTCCTTAGTGATTCAGAGGACTCTGGACTGAATGCCTCAGCAAACCTATGCTGCATGGCCTCCCTGATCCTGCAAAGAAGGTATCAAGGTATTCGTGGTATCAAGGGGAGGGATGATTACTGGCTGGCAACCCTCCTTGATCTGGCAACCCTCCTTGATCTGGCAACCCTCCTTGATCCACGTTACAAGGGTAAGGTTGTGGACCTTATTTGCAATACTTTGCAGCAGGGCTCATTCCTAGACATGTGCAGGATGAAAAAATTTGTTTCATTTCGTTTTGATTCGTTATTTAACTAAATTCATTTAGTTAAATTTGTTGCATTCATTTTCGGGGTTCGAATAAATTCTACCGCATTACATATATATAACATCTTCCAAAATTCAAATTTCATATAGTATGAATTTGAATTCAAATAGAAAAGATTAGAATAGAAAATTATAGAAAAACGCAGGATGAAACATCTTCGGGAGACCTTGCAGAAAGGTTTGTGCAACGCGTTTCCAGAGCCTGGTTGGTTACAATTTCCTGGTCCTCCTGAACAACATGTTGCTGAGGTTTCGGTCAGTCACAGAAGGAGCAGTGGAGAAGGTGACCGTCTGACTGATGCGTTCAGACAATTTTTTAGTCTGCAGCCCCAAGGTCTGATCGGTTCCAGCAACCATCACCAGCATCTGATTCACATGGTGCAGGATTACCTAGGGGCAAGATCAGACTTGGTCACCTTTCCCACCGAAAATCCTCTGGGTTACTGGGTCTTGAGGATGGATCACTGGCCAAAGCTTGAGCTACTGGCCTGTCCTGCATCCTGCTTTCTTTCGGAATGCACATTTAGTGCTGCTGGAGTCTTTGTAACCGATCACAGGGTGCGTCTGTCCACCAAATCGGTCGATCGGCTGACCTTCATAAAAATGAATCAGTCTTGGATCACCAGCTACCAAGCACATGATGCTGATGTAACCAATTGATTTTTTTTTAAATATGAGATCCCTTCAAGACTGCCTATGCTGATGCTGAGTGACTATCCTGTTATGCTGAGTAACAATCCTCTTCCTCCTCAATTTTCATGCTGATAGCTTGTAAGAACATTTTTGGTTCTGGGCACTGCCACCAGTGACCAAGACCCAACTTTTCTGCCCCTGTTTAACAGGGGAATGTAATTACAATTTCTGATGCAATACTTTGCAGCAGGGCTCATTCCTAGACATGTCCAGGATGAAAAAATTTGTTTTGTTTCGATTCATTATTTAACTAAATTTGTTTAGTTAAATTTGTTGCATTCATTGTCGGGATTGGAAAAAATTCTACCGCATTGCATATATATAACATCTTCCAAAATTTTAATTTCGTATAGTATGAATTTTAATTCAAATAGAAAAGATTAGAATAGAAAATTATAGAAAAACGCAGAGGATGAAACATCTTCGGGAGGCCTTGCAGAAAGGTTTGTGCAACGCGTTTCCAGAGCCTGGGGGGTTACAATTTCCTGGTCCTCCTGAACAACCTGTTGCTGAGGCTTCGGTCAGTCACAGAAGGAGCGGTGGAGAAGGTGACCGTCTGACCGATGCGTTCAGACAATTTTTTAGTCCGCAGCCCCAAGGTCTGATCAGTTCCAGCAACCATCACCAGCATCTGATTCACATGGTGCAGGATTACCTAGGGGCAAGATCAGACTTGGACACCTTTCCCACCGAAAATCCTCTGGGTTACTGGGTCTTGAGGATGGATCACTGGCCAAAGCTTGAGCTACTGGCCTGTCCTGCATCCAGCGTTCTTTCGGAACGCACATTCAGTGCTGCTGGAGTCTTTGTAACCGATCACAGGGTGCGCCTGTCCACCGAATCGGTCGACCGGCTGACCTTCATAAAAATTAATCAGTCTTGGATCACCAGCTACCAAGCACCTGATGCTGATGTAACCGATTGATTTTTTTATTAAATATGAGATCCCTTCAAGACTGCCTATGCTGATGCTGAGTGACTATCCTGTTATGCTGATTCACAATCCTCTTCCTCCTCAATTTTCATGCTGATAGCTTTTAAGAACATTTTTGGTTCTGGGCACTGCCACCAGTGGCCAAGGCCCAAGTTTTCTGCCCCTGTTTAACAGGGGCATGTAATTACAATTTCTGATGCAATACTCTGCAGCAGGGCTCATTCCTAGACATGTGCAGGATGAAAAAATGTGTTTCTTTTTGTTTCGATTTATTATTTAACTAAATTCGTTTAGTTAAATTTGTTGCATTCGTTTTCGGGATTCGAAAAAATTCTACCGCATATTCTACCGCATCTATATAACATCTTCCAAAATTCGAATTTCGTATTGTATGAATTTGAATTCAAATAGAAAAGATTAGAATAGAAAATTATAGAAAAACAATGGAACAGAATAGAAAAAAAGTATAATATATATATATATACAGTGGGGCAAAAAAATATTTAGTCAGCCACCAATTTTTGCAAGTTCTCCCACTTAAAAAGATGAGAGAGGCCTGTAATTGTCATCATAGGTATACCTCAACTATGAGAGACAAAATGTGGAAACAAATCCAGACACTCAGATTGTGTGATTTTTTAAATAATTTATTTGCAAATTATGGTGGAAAATAAGTATTTGGTCAATATCAAAAATTAATCTCAATACTTTGTTATATATCCTTTATTGGCAATGACAGAGGTCAAACATTTTCTGTAAGTCTTCACAAGGTTGTCACACACTGTTGCTGGTATGTTGGTCCATTCCTCCATGCAGATCTCCTCTAGAGTGGGGCTGTCACTGGGCAACACGGACTTTCAACTCCCTCCAAAGGTTTTCTATGCGGTTGAGATCTGGAGACTGGCTAGGCCACGGCAGGACCTTGAAATGCTTCTTATGAAGCCACTCCTTCGTTGCCTGGGTGGTGTGTTTGGGATCATTGTCATGCTGAAAGACCCAGCCACGTTTCATCTTCAATGCCCTTGCTGATGGGAGGAGGTTTGCACTCAAAATCTCACGATACATGGCCCCATTCATTCTTTCATGTACACGGATCAGTCGTCCTGTTCCTTTTGCAGAGAAACAGCCCCAAAGCATGATGTTGCCACCCCCATGCTTCACAGTAGGTATGGTGTTCTTTGGTTCCAACTCAGCATTCTCTCTCCTCCATACATGACAAGTTGTGTTTCTACCAAACAGCTCTACTTTGGTTTCATCTAACCATATGACATTCTCCCAATCCTCTTCTGGATCATTCAAATGCTCTCTAGCAAAGCTCAGATGGGCCCAGACATGTACTGGCTTAAGCAGGGGGACACGTCTGGCACTTCAGGATCTGAGTACCTGGCGGCGTAGTGTGTTACTGATGGTAGCCTTTGTTACGTTGGTCCCAGATCTCTGCAGGTCATTCACTAGGTCCCCCCGTGTGGTTCTGGGATTTTTGATCACCGTTCTTGTGATCATTTTGACCCCATGGGGTGAGATTTTGCGTGGAGCACCAGATCGAGGGAGATTATCAGTGGTCTTGTATGTCTTCCATTTCCTAAATATTGCTCCCGCAGTTGATTTCTTCACACCAAGCTGCTTGCCTATTGCAGATTCAGTCTTCACAGCCTGGTGCAGGTCTACAATTTTGTTTCTGGTGTCCTTCAACAGCTCTACGGTTTTGACCATAGTGGAGCTTGGAGTGTGACAGTTTGAGGTTGTGAACAGGTGTCTATTATACTGATAACAAGTTCAAACAGGTGCCATTAATACAGGTAATGTGTGGAGGACAGAGGAGCCTCTTAAAGAAGAAGATACAGGTCTGTGAGAGCCAGAAATCTTGCTTGTTTGTAGGTGACCAAACACTTATTTTCCACCATAATTTGCAAATAAATTCTTTCAAAAATCAGACAATGTGATTGTCTGGATTTGTTTCCACATTTTGTCTCTCATAGTTGAAGTATACCTATGATGACAATTACAGGCCTCTCTCATCTTTTTAAATGGGAGAACTTGCAAAAATTGGTGGCTGACTAAATACTTTTTTGCCCCACTGTATACTATATATATATACAGTATATATATTATATATATAAAACCATCTTCTGAAATTGGAATTTGGTACAGAATGAATTTGAATTTGAATAGAAAGATTAGAATAGAATATATTATATTTTTTTCTATTCTGTTCAATTGTTTTTCTATGCTATTCTTGTCTATTAATTTCTATTCTCTTCTAATCTTTTCTATTCGAATTCATTCTGTACCAAATTTCAATTTCGGAAGATGGTTTTATATATATATATATATATATTCCAATAAATATATTTTTTTTCTGTTCTATTGTTTTTTCTATTCTTGTCTTTTCTATTAGAATTCAATTTCATTCTATTTCTATATAACCATTTTCCGAAATTCAAATTTAGTTTAGAATGAATTTGCATTCAAATAGAAAAGATTAGAATAAAATAGAAAATAATAGAGAATAATAGCATTGAAAAACAATAGACCAGCATAGAAAAAATATTATATAAAGCATCTTCCAAAATTCAAATTTCATATAGAATGAATTTGAATTCAAATAGAAAAGATTAGAACAGTGTAGAAAAGAATAGACTAGAAAAACAATAGAACAGAATAGAATAAAATATTTCTATTCTACTCTATTCTGTTCTGTTCTATTGTTTTTCTAGACTATTTTTTTCTATTATTTTCTATTCTAATCTTTTCTATTCAAATTCAAATTCATTCTATACGAAATTCGAATTTCAGAAGCCATTTTCTGAAATTCGAATTTCGCATAGAATGAATTCAAATTCGTATAGAAAAGTTTAGAATAGAATAGAAAAGAATAGTATAGAAAAACAATGGAACAGAATAGAAAAAAATATTATATATATATATATATATATATATATATATATATATATATATATATATATATATGTATGTATATAAAACATCTTCCGAAATTCGAATTTCATACAGACTAAAATCAAATTTGAATAGAAAAGATTAGAAAAGAATAGAAAATGATAGAAAAGAATAGCATAGAAAAACAATAGAACAGAATAAAAAAAAATATAATATATATTATATTTTATTCTGTTCTATTGTTTTTCTAGTCTATTATTTCCTGTTATTTTCTATTCTAATCTTTTCTATTCAAATTCATTCTATATGAAATGCGAACTTCAGAAGCCATGTTCCGAAATTTAAATTTCGTATAGAATGAATTTGAATTTGAATAGAAAAGACTTATAGAATAGGAAATAATAGAAAAGAAAAGCATAGAAAAACAATAGAACAGAATAATAATTAAAAAAAAAAAAAAAAAATATATATATATATATATATATATATATATATATATATATATATATATATATATATATATATATATATATAAAAATATAAATAAATCGTTACTTTTGTAATTCGGAAATTCGGATGCATACGAATTTCCTAATAATGAAAAATTTGTCCGAATTTCGATTCGGAACGAAACGCAATGAACACATCTACTCATTCCTGCGCTCCAACTAGAGTATCTGTGAGGGGTTGCAGTGTTGTGGCACCAGCAACAGTGCCCAAGGCCCAATTTTTTTGCCCCTGTTTAACAGGGGCCTGTAATTACAATTTTTGATGCAATACTTTGCAGCAGGGCTCATTCCTGCACTCCAACTAGCGTATCTGTGAGGGGTTGCAGTGTTGTGGCACCAGCACCAGTGCCCAAGGCCCAATTTTTCTGCCCCTGTTTAACAGGGGCGTGTAATTACAATTTTTGATGCAATACTTTGCAGCAGGGCTCATTCCTGCGCTCCAACTAGAGTATCTGTGAGGGGTTGCAGTGTTGTGGCACCAGCACCAGTGCCCAAGGCCCAATTTTTCAGCCCCTGTTTAACAGGGGTGTGTAATTACAATTTTTGATGCAATACTTTGCAGCAGGGCTAATTCCTGTGCTCCAACTATAGCATCTGTGAGGGGTTGCAGTGTTGTGGCACCAGTGCCTAAGGCCCAATTTTTCCACTCCTGTTCAACAGGGACATGTAATTACAATTCTTGATCTAATATTTCACAGCAGGGCCCATTCCTGCGCCCACCAAGAGTAACTGTGAGGGCTTACAGTGTTGTGGCAACACCACCACCACCACCACTAAAGGCCCAATTTTTCTACCCCTGTTCAACAGGTGCATGTAATTAAAATTCTTGATATAATATATCACAGCAGGGCCCGTTCCAGTGCCCACCAAGAGTAACTGAGGACTTACAGTGTTGTGGCACCAGCACCACCGCCACCACCACCAAAGGCCCAATTTTTCTACCACTGTTCAACAATGGCATGTAATTACCATTCTTGATCTAATATTTCACAGCACGGCTCGTTCCTGCGCCCACCAAGAGTAACTGTGAGGGCTTACGGTGTTGTGGCAACACCAACACCTAAGGCCCCAATTTCTGCAGAGTATATAGGGCAGGCCCCTACTTTCAAACATCCAACTTACAAACGACTCCTACTTTCCAACGGATGGAGACAACAGGAAGTGGGATGAAATCTACCCCTAGGAAGGGAAATTCTCTCCTGTAAGAGTTAATATGGGAAAAACGTGTCTCCTCGTCACTGATGCTTTATCACCAATCCTTGTTTCACTAAAACCCCCAAATTTTCAAAAAACATTTGTCATTGGGACAGAAAGTGAGGTGAAATCTTCTGAAGAGGTGCACAGACAGCAAAACAAATGTTACAGAGGTGATAACCCTTCCCTATGTTTTCCAAAGAGCTTAAAAATAGATTTTTTTGGCTGGAGCTACACTTTTAAAATGTACCAGTTCAAAATTACAAACTTATTCTGCTTAACAACAAACCTACAGTCCCTGTCTTGTTTGCACCACCTGTATACTGCTGTTCAGAGTATATAGGGCCTGTGGGCCACACGCCTTTCCTTTTTTTAATTTGGGTGCAGGGTTCCCCTTAATATCCATACAAGAGGGGGCGTGGCTTGCGATTGTGCTGAATGGCAGCATAGGACCGGAGCTCTGGTGAACACCAGGAGAAAAGCGGCTCAAATCGAACCAACAAGCCCCGTTTTCACCCTCCACAGCAAGCGACTCACGTGGGGACAAGACTGGGATAATATCCAGAAAGAGGAAAGAGCAGAGGAAGCCACAACAGCTGATGGACTTCTATACTATGAAGCAACATGACGATAGGCAAGATGGCGCCGGGTCGTCATCTACCCCAGCAAACATTCCCTCTAGCTGTCCTCCTAAAAAGGGCAGCCTCCTTCAAAATAGATCCACATCAGAGAGCCCACAACCATACTCTCCCTCAACTCCCTCAGGTAGCCCTGCTAAGGCAAAATTTAGAATGAATGGAGAGGGATCCCTCGGAGCGGCCAGCCCTGGCATGGATGCTGGGGATGACACAAGTGAGCTCACTGACTCCATTGAAACTTTCCCTACCATGCATAAACCTGTGATAGACATCGCTTGCCAAAACCGTCGTACTTATCAGAACACATCCCTAGAGATGTAATCTTACGCTTACACTTTTATCATGTCAAAGAACAGTTGATGTTGACTATGCGCAAGAAAGATCAAATCCCCGCACAATACCAGCATTTACAGTTCTATGCAGATCTTTCTCAATACACACTACAAAAAAGAAAGAACTTAAACATCATCACTAAAGTACTGAAAAAACCATAACATCACGTATCGATGGGGATACCCTATCAAACTATCTATTACAAGAGATGGACGCACCCACGTGGTGAATTCCCTAGAGAAAGGACTTTCTCTTTTAGAGGAGTGGAAGATCATACCTGAACAGGAACCGGGCACTACTCGGTCCCCAGGTCAGTGGAACCTGAGTGGAAGACGGTCACCACAAAAAATGCAATATCACATACCTAAGCTAAGATGGTTACTCTATAACCTACAAGTTCCTGGAGGTCAAGAGCTCATAAGCTTGAACTTTCTCCCCCTACAATCTGAACAGCAATAGCTGTATACAAAGTTTTTTTTTTTTGTTTTCAAGGTTTAGGATCGACTCCTGACAATGTTGATCCTACAATTGCAATACTTTCACAGTTTATGTTTGTTTTTATGTTCTCTTTTTTTTGTTTTTGGAAATTGCAGCAGTCGGAATCCATGTAGTCACCGATGAGCCAAGTTCTGCATCGACATCCAACACAAATGAAAGAATTCCACTCAGTCTTCAAACTAAACTCAATACCATCGCATTATTATCACCTAAATGTGAGTATATTTTAAGCTCTGGCACACCACATAACACCTACTCCCTGCTATTACTAAAAAATCCACAAGAGGGCAATATTTCCTCAAAAATGACTACTTATTACAAAAATCCTTTTAGCATCCTACTACTTCATCCATGGGTATAAAAATCATCTCCATTAATGCTAAAGTTCTCAACCACCCTGCCAAGAGGAGGTTAATGTGGAAGGAGGCTCTCTCCAATACATCTGATGTCATATGCATGCAAGAAACACATTTCTCAACAGCGGCTGCTCCTTCTTGCACTCATAGGAGTTTCCCTCATGTCTTCACCGCTAATGCCCATAACAAAACAAAGGGTGTCTTCACAGCCATAAGAGACTCAGTGGCATTTACGCTTCATGACACAGTTGAAGATCCCAGAGGATGCTATTTAATATTAATATGCGACCTTAATGCAATTACATACACTATCGTCAATGTGTATGCACCTAAACAACATCAAGTACACTTCCTCCACAAACTTCTTTGCATAATTAAAAACCATCAAAGAGGAAGAGTGATAATATGTGGGGACTTTAACGCAACACCCGACTCAAGTTTGGACTCTTCCTCTGGCGCAAGACGTTCAGGCCCTTCTCTTTTAGCCACACTTCATGCACAGGATTTGTATGACGCCTGGAGGTGCATGCATGCCGGCGAAAGGGACTATACATTTTTTTCCTCTCCAGATAGAGTTTATTCAAGAATCAACCTTTTTCTTGTAGACCACAGTACTTTAACTCAATTGACGTCTACAACCATTAACATTATTACGTGGTCGGACCACGCGTCTATTACCCTTTCTATGAGCGATGATACAGTATGTAATGTACCCCACATGTGGCGATTAAATACTTATCTAATGCAACAACTAGTCTTTAGAAACGTCATAAGTAAGCATTTAAAATAATTTTTTAGTATCAATGACTCATCTGTGCAGGATCAAGTTGCTTTATGGAATGCGCACAAAGCATACATACGTGGTATCTTTATACAACTGGGGGCAAGAGCCAAGAGGCAGCAGCAACAACACATAAAAGAGCAGACAGACAAAATTTTCCTACTCGAATCTTGTAACAAACAAAAACCTTCCCATCTAATTACGTTATGACCTGAGATTACTACTACTTGAAAACTTTAAAAGGGCCTCTAAAAAACTCAATATGACATATTACGCGACAGGCAATAAAGCTGGCAAAACTTTAGCACATAGGATAAAAGGACTCAGGCACAAAACAAAGATTCCTTTCATACTACATCCCTTTACTAAACACAAACTTTACCATCCTCAAGATATAACTGACACTTTCAGTCACTACTATAGCTCGCTATATAATTTGAAAGATGACACAAATATTGCACAACCCAGCACTGATGCAATTAATACCTTTCTACAACAACTAGATATACCTACACTCACGCAAGAACATCTACAGACTTTAAATCAAAAATGTAATACAGAAGTAATAAATAAAGCCATTGACTCCCTCCCTAGCAACAAATCACCAGGCCCAGACGGGTTTTCTGGGGAGTACTATAAAACCTTTAAACACTTATTGATCCCATATATGGAACGCACTTTTAATACTGCTGCTGCCTCTGCCTCTTTCCCACCAGAAATGCTGTTTGCAATTATAGTGACATTACCTAAGGAACCTATCACCCCCCAAATTTCAGGCCCATCTCATTGCTTAATTCTGACTTGAAAATTTATGCCAAAATTATTGCATCCCGCTTATTAAATATACTTCCCCTACTCATACATCCTGATCAAACCGGGTTCACTAAAGGTCGCCAGACGTCTGATGCCATCCGTAGGCTGACAAATATTATACATTTAGCTAAGGTGCACAAAAGGACTTCTCTGCTGGTGGCGTTAGACACGGAGAAGGCCTTTGACCACATCCACTGGCAATACCTTACCCAGGTCCTGATTAGATTTGGTTTTTCTGGTACCATCTTTTAGCAATCCTAGCCTTATAACCTAAACCCTCCGCCCAAGTATTTACATCAGGAGCATTATCCAAACCATTCAACATAACAAACGGCACGAGACAAGGCTGCCCTCTGTCTCCCTTAATCTTTAATCTACTCATAGAACCCTTGGCTATATATATCCGCTCCCACCCCGAAATTAAAGGCTTTACTATAGCTAAATCCACCCATAAGATTAGCCTATTTGCGGATGATATAATCATGATCTTAACTTCCCTGGCTTTGGTACATAATTCTCTGGACATGTTTAATAAGGTATCTTGCTATAAAGTAAATGAGAGTAAATCTTACATAATGGGAATAGGTATTGATTCTAGTCTACAAACTAAACTTAGCTCACAATTCCCATATACATGGGAAAATGGGGGGATAAGATATTTGGGTATAACCCTAACTGCAACAACGGATAACTTAGCAGCAGCCAACTACACCCAATTCCTGGGACCACTGCAAAAAAAAAAACTATTAGAACTAGCCAAAGTAGAACTGTCAAGGTCAGGCCGACTGGCAGCGTTTAAGATGATGGTTCTGCCACAGTTGCTATACTTATTTAGGAGACTCCCAATTCCTATCCCCAATACGTCACGTCATATTAAAAGACAACTATATAGCAGCAATCCTCTGACAAGCTAAATTTTGGTTGTCCCAGTCGCAGACTCATAGATGGTTAGAACTAGAGGAGGCACAGACGCTTGGAACAAAGCTAGCTGATCTTTTGTTGTCAAACACCATCCAACTACATACCCAAACACATTTGTCTCCCACAATGGAAGCCACGCTACTTGCTTGGAAGATGTTTACATCGTTAGAATTTTTGAACCAAACAACCAAAAACATTCCAATTACTTTATCTAGTCTCACATTGGCTATTCTAAATCTACACATAACACATTGAATGTCTAGAGGCATACTTACACTTGAAGATCTTATGCTCGGCTCAACACCCAAAACGTTTGAGGCCTTGAAAATAGAATATGGTTTGAATGACAATGAGCATTACAGATATTTCCAGATGTCTCATCTACTTAAAAAATTCCCAAGCACATCCATTAAGGTGCCATGGCGAGTATTCCTCTACCTCACAAATCCAAACACTAACATAAAAGGAATATCTCTATTTTACAATCTGCTAAACAATAAACATGTATTTATCAAAACCAACAACATCACAGCATGTCAACATGATCTAGGCACAACTTACACTGAAGAACAATGACAAAAAGTCTTACACAACACATTTGCCGCTAATAAATGCGTTAATTTATGGGAGATAACCTACAAAATAACATTAAGATGGTACTTAACTTCATACCGAATATCCAAATTTGCTAAACAAGTCTCACCTTTATGTTGGAGACACTGCGGAAGTATAGGTACCTTACCCCACATACTGTGGAATTGTCCAATTATTCGACCATTATGGCAAAAAGTATTTAAATTAATCTCAGCGATATCAGGCTCCATAGTTACCCCTGAAGCAGCTGTGACAGTCCACTCATTAGGCATAGAGAGTATACTGGTTACAACCAGGACTATAGCCACTCACATACTACTTAGCACCAGGTTGGCAATATTGAGACATTGGAAGGATACTAAATCTCCCTCTTTTCAAGAAATAGTTGAGCTGACCAACACACATGCCTCATATGAACTTATGTTTGCAGCAGCCCAAGGACACTATCAGAAATCGCAAACCAAATGGTCTGAGTGGCTTTCATGGCACTCAATTAACTATAAAGATAAATGACCTTAATGTTCTGAATGTTCGCATCCTATGCACATATGAAATATGCAATGCTGCACCTTTTCTGTTGTTTTTTCTGTTGTTTTCTTCTTTTATGAGGTTACATCAGTTATATTACACCTGGCACGACAAGGTTCTGCAGTGCCGGGAATGCCAGTTCATTTACCAGCATCTATATGGTACAGATGCTTTGTATAAGCATACATCGTAAAGCAACCAAATGTTGATTACAATATCATACTTACCAATTGTCAACATATACATGTATAAAACTGAATAATTGTAAACCATTTTATACCATACAATGCACAAAGCGTATCTGTGACACCATAGAATGTTTGTATAACTTTGTACTGTTTTTATATATTAATAAAAATTTTATTGAAATTTATATCCATACAAGACCCAAAGGGCCTAGTAATGGACTGGGGGGTGGTGTAACCATGCCATTTGTCACACTGTCTTTCATCCATATTGCCGGGACCCGACATTACATTAAAGCTGCAAGCAGTTTTAAATGACTTTTATTTCTTTAAAAATGTCATTTTGTGCAGGGACTGTTCTAAGCACAGGAAACACACGCCACATTACAGGCATACTATAGACAACCCCCAGGTATGATATTTAAAGGAATATTTCCCTTTTTTTTTCACTTTAAGCATCATTAAAATCACTGCTCCTGAAAAAACGGCTGTTTTTAAAACATTTTTTTGCATTGATACATGTCCCCTGGGGCAGGGCCCAGGTCCCCAAACTGTTTTTAGGACAATAACTTGCATATTAGCCTTTAAAATGAGCAGTTTTGATTTTGAATGTTCGAGTCCCATAGACTTTAATGGGGTTCTAAAGTTTGCGCGAACTTTCGGTCCGTTCGCAGGTTCTGGATGCGAACCAAACCGGGGGGTGTTCGGCTCATCCCTACTGGCCACATACAGAGGCCCAACATGCAGGGAGCACCATCAGGGACATACATTTCAAATCTAATTTGACTACCTATTACACATTTGTGAGACACCGATTAGCACTGTAGTGGCAAGGATGCGGCATGGATAAGAACTGATGTGGCATGCATGAGCACTGATGTGGCACAGGTGAGCACTGATGTGGCATTGCTGTGGCAAGGATGAGCACTGCTGTGGCATGGATGAGCACAAATGAGGCATAGATGAGCACAGATGAGCCATGGATGAGCATGAATGAGCCATGGATGGGCATGGATGAACACGGATGGAGTATGGATAAACATGGATGAGCATAGATGGAGCATGGATGAGCCAGGGATAGATGGAGCATGAATGAGCCAGGGATAGATGGAGCATGGATGAGCACAGATTGAGCATGAATGAGCACGGATTGAGCATGGATGAACTTGGATTGAGCATGGATGAGCCAGGGATGGATGGAGCATGGATAAGCACGGATGGAGCATGGATGAGCATGGATGGAGCACAGATTAGCCAGGAATGGATGGAGCATGGATGAGCACGGATGGATGGAGCACGGATGAGCCAGGGATGGATGGAGCATGGATGAGCCAGGGATTGAGCATGGATGAGCCAGGGATTGAGCACGGATGAGCCAGGAATGGATGGAGCACAGATGATCCAGGGATGGATGGAGAATGAATGAGCACAGATGGATGGAGCATGGATGAACCAAGGATGGATGGAGCATGGATAAGCCAGGGATGGATGGAGCATGGGTGAGCCAGGGATGGATGGAGCATGGATGAGCCAGGGATGGATGGAGCATGGATGAGCACCGATGGATAGAGCATGGATGAGCTAGGATAAATGGAGCATGGATGAGCATGGATGGAGCACGGATGAGCCAGGGATGAATGGAGTATGGATAAGCCAGGGATGGATGGAGCATGGATAAGCATGGATAGATGGAGCACAGATGAGCCAGGGATGTATGGAGCATGGATGGGCCAGGGATGGATGGAGCATGGATGAGCCAGGGATGTATGGAGCATGGATGTGCCAGGGATGGATGGAGCATGGATGAGCCAGGGATGGATGGAGCACAGATGAGCCAGAGATGAATGGAGCATGAATGATCCAGGGATGGATGGAGCATGGATGAGCATGGATAGGTGGAGCACCGATCAGTGCGAGGAGAGGGGAGGAGCTGCACTGGACAAGCTCCGGTTTGTTGACAAGTGATCGCTCCGTCATTGAACGGAGCGATCACATGGTAAAGGGCCGCTGTCACGGCCCTTTACCCCGTTCCATGACGCCTCAGGTCCAGATGAGTATGGGACTTTCTAGTCCTTTCTGTGAGTTATTTCTTCTAGTCGGAGGGTGGTATATCTCCCTCCCCAACTCCTTTTGCCTCTGGACTCATGTCTTTCTCTTTTGCGTTCTTATAGTTTGATTTTTCTTTTAGTCTTTTTTCAAGGATATTAATGTACGATTCTTGATAACCACTTCAGCCCCGGAAGGATTTACCCCCTTAATGACCAGGCCATTTTTTGCGATACGGCACTGCGTCACTTTGACTGACAATTGCGCGGTCGTGCAACGCTGTACCAAAACAAAATTGTTGTGCTTTTTTCCCACAAATAGAACTTTCTTTTGGTGGTATTTGATCACCTCTGTGGTTTTTATTTTTTACGCTATGAACTAAAAGAGAGCGACAATTTTGAAAAAAAAAAAAAAAAGATTTGTTACTTTCTGCTATAAAACATTTCCAAAAAAATGTAAAAAAAACTAATTTATTCGTCAATTTAGGCCAACTTGTATTCTGCTACATATTTTTGGTAAAAAAATCCCAATAATCCCAATATATTGATTGGTCTGTTAGTCATACAGCGGTCCAGGATCGATTCTACAGACCCTTGAGCTGCTATAGTGCCAATTTTGACTGTATTGGACAAAAGTAAGTGCAGCATTTTTTTAACTAATGCAATACCAAAAAAATGTAAAAAAAACTAATTTATTCGTCAATTTAGGCCAACTTGTATTCTGCTACATATAATCCCAATATATTGATTGGTTTGCGCAAAAGTTACTGAGGCTACAAAATAGGGAATAGATTTATGGCATTTTAATTATTTATTTATTTTTTACTAGTAATGGCAGCGATCAGTGATTTTTATCGGGACTGAAACATTACGGCGGACAGATCGGACACCTATAACTTCCTGATGACGCGTGCACAGCATGAAATCCATTGAAAAGAGGCTTGACACGCAAACAGAAAGGGGCCCTTCACTTCCGCCGGGTCGCTATAACACACGCTGTTAGTCATACAGCGGTCCAGGATCGATTCTACAGACCCTTGAGCTGCTATAGTGCGAATTTTGACTGTATTGGACATATGTAAGTGCAGCATTTTTTTAACTAATGCAATACTACAACATACCGGCCTTCTGTGGCTCTTTTTGGCATAGCCAATTTTACAGAGTCTTGTGATGGGAGAAGGAGACAGATGCTGAAAACTGTGGAGGATACATGAGATTGGAGAGCTTTTGTTTTATAAACCCATGTTTTTCTGATCGGGGCCGTACCCATTCATATATGGAGGAGACAGATGATAAATTTAATGTTGATGGAGATTTACCTATGAATTGAGCGGAGTGGCATTTTTGATATCCATGCTTATTGGTCACTTGCTGGCCAGGTAAATCTGGTGAGCGCATTCAATATTCACTTCAGTGGAGCACTGATGGTTTGAAGCATTGAAGCACTTATGATTTCAGGATCATGGTGTTGGATAATTAATTGAAAAGTGATTAAACACAGAAATTCATGAACTTTTATGATTTTTTATTATACAGTATCTCACAAAAGTGAGTACACCCCTCACATTTTTGTAAATATTTTATTATAGCATTTCATGTGACTACATTGAAGAAATGACACTTTGCTACAATGTAAAGTAGTGAATGCACAGCTTGTATAACAGTGTAAATTTGCGGTCCCCTCAAAATAACATAACACACAGCCATTAATGTCTAAACCGCTGGCAACATAAGTGAGTACACCCCTAAATGAAAATGTCCAAATTGGGCCCAAAGTGTCAATATTTTGTGTGGCCACCATTATTTTCCAGCACTGCCTTAACCCTCTTGGGCATGGAGTTCACCAGAGTTTCACAGGTTGCAACTGGAGTCCTATTTCACTCCTCCATGATGACGTCATGGAGCTAGTGGATGTTAGAGACCTTGCGCTCCCCTGTCTCCAGTTTCAGGGTGCCCCACAGATGCTCAATAGGGTTTAGGTCTGGAGACATGTTGGCCAGTCCATCATCTTTACCCTCAGCTTCTTTAGCAAGGCAATGGTCATCTTGGAGGAGTGTTTGGGGTCGTTATCATGTTGGAATACTGGCCCAGTCTCTGAAGGGAGGGGATCATGCTCTGCTTCAGTATGTCACAGTACATGTTGGCATTCATGGTTCCCTCAAAGAACTGTAGCTCCCCAGTAGGGATGAGCTTCGAGTTTGAGTCGAACACATGTTCGACTTGAACATTGGCTGTTCGCAAGTTCGCCGAACAGCGAACAATTTGGGATGTTCGTGGCAAATTCGAATGCTGCGGAACACCTTTTAAAAGTCTATGGGAGAAATCAAAAGTGCTAATTTTAAAGCCTTATATGCAAGTTATTGTCATAAAAAGTGTTTGGGGACCTGGGTCCTACCCCAGGGGACATGGATCAATGCAAAAAAAAGTTTTTTCAGGAGCAGTGATTTTAATAATGCTTAAAGTCAAACAATAAAAGTGTAATATTCCTTTAAATTTTGTAGCTGGGGGGTGTCTATAGTATGCCTGTAAAGAGGCGCATGTTTCCCGTGTTTAGAACAGTCTGACAGCAAAATGACATTTCAAAGGAAAAAAGCCATTTAAAACTACTCGCGGCTATTGCATTGCTGGTCCGACAATACACATAGAGGTCCATTGATAAAAACGGCATGGGAATTCCCCACAGGGGAACCCCGAACCAAAATTTAAAAAAAAATGACATGGGGGTCCCCCTAAATTCCATACCAGGCCCTTCAGGTCTGGTATGGCTATTAAGGGGAACCCCGGCCAAAATTTAAAAAAAAATTACGTGGGGGTACCCCTACCATTTCACTAAAAAACTGTCAAAAATGTTAAAAATGACAAGAGACAGTTTTTGACAATTCCTTTATTTAAATGCTTCTTCTTTCTTCTTTCTTCTATCTTCCTTCATCTTCTTCTTCTGGTTCTTCTGGTTCTTCCTCCGGCGTTCATGGGGGGAGGCTCCCGCTCTTCTCTTCATCTTCTTCTCTTCTTCATCTTCTTCTTCATCTTCTTCTTCATCTTCTTCTTTTCTTCTTCATCTTCTTCTCCGGGCCGCTCTGCATCCATGCTGGCATGGAGGGAGGCTCTCGCTGTGTGATGGCGGCTCCTCTTCTGACGGTTCTTAAATAACGGGGAGCGGGGCCACCCGGTGACCCCCCCCTCTTACGCACGGGACATGACGGGACTTCCCTGTGGCATTCCCCGTGATGTCACAGGGAAGTCCCGTCAAGTCACCGTGCGTCAGAGTGGGGTGGGGTCACCGGGTGGCCCCGCCCCCCCGTTATTTAAGAACCGTCAGACGAGGAGACACCGTCATACAGCGGGAGCCACCCTCCATGCCAGCATGGATGCGGAGCGGCCCGGAGAAGAATATGAAGAAGAGAAGAAGATGAAGCAGAGAAGAAGATGAAGAAGATGAAGAAGAGAAGAATATGAAGAGCGGGAGCCTCCCCCCATGCCATGGGTGCGGAGTGGCCTGAGGAGAAGAAGATAGAAGACGCTGCGGAGGAGATGCTGGACGAGAACGCCGGAGGAAGAACCAGAAGAGCCAGAAGAAGAAGAAGATGAAGAAGAACATGAAGAAGAAGATGAAGAAGAGAAGAAGATGAAGAGAAGAGCGGGAGCCTCCCCCAATGCCATGGGTGTGGAGCGGCCCAAGGAGAAGAAGATAGAAGACGCCGCGGAGGAGATGCTGGACGAGAACGCCGGAGGAAGAACCAGAAGAGCCAGAAGAACCAGAAGAAGAAGAAGAAGAAGGAAGATAGAAGAAAGAAGAAAGAAGAAGCATTTAAATAAAGGAATTGTCAAAAACTGTCTCTTGTCATTTTTAATATTTTTGACAGTTTTTTAGTGAAATGGTAGGGGTAAGTACCCCCTTACCATTTCACACAGGGGGGAGGCCGGGATCTGGGGGTCCCCTTGTTAAAGGGGGCTTCCAGATTCCGATAAGCCCCCCGCCCGCAGACCCCCACAACCACCGGCCAGGGTTGTGGGGATGAGGCCCTTGTCCTCATCAACATGGGGACAAGGTGTTTTGGGGGGCTACCCCAAAGCACCCTCCCAATGTTGAGGGCATGTGGCCTGGTATGGTTCAGGAGGGGAGGCGCTCTCTCGTCCCCCCCTCTTTTCCTGCAGCCTGCCAGGTTGCGTGCTCGGATAAGGGTCTGGTATGGATTTTTGGGGGGACCCCACGCCGTTTTTTTTTTTTTTTGATGCGGGGTTCCCCTTAAAATCCATACCAGACCTGAAGGGTCTGGTATGGAATTTAGGGGGACCACCACGTCATTTTTTTTTTCAATTTTGGCCGGGGTTCCCCTTAATATCCATACCAGACCTGAAGGGCCTGGTATGGAATTTAGGGGGACCCCCACATCATTTTTTTTTAAATTTTGGTTCAGGGTTCCCCTGTGGGGAATTCCCATGCCGTTTTTATCAATGAACTTCTATGTGTATTGTCGGACCGGCAATGCAATAGCCGCGAGTAGTTTTAAATGGCTTTTTTCCTTTGAAATGTAATTTTGCAGGGGGCGCATGCGCGAGGCTTTACATGGCGGACGTCTCCCTGTGAAGCTCCGCACTCCCCGCCGCACACTCGGGACCATAAAGCACCTTTAACGCAGCGATCCGGCTCCCATTTTCCAGGGATTACCTCCCCCGGACATCAGTGCCTCCTCCGGTATGGTACTCACGGGTCATCGCGGCAAAACAAAGCCGAAACCCATAAAAGAAGCGCTGGCCCGCGCTTCTTCCAAGATGGCGGCGAAGGCCCAAGCCCTGGCTGATCAAGCAGCATCCTCTCCTGCACACTCAGAGATGCTGGAGAGTGAAGACGAGACAGACATGCAATCTAATTCAGGCGGCTCCCCTCCCTTACCGCAAGCAGGTATGTCACAGACAGCTTTCATAAGGCTGATGGAAACCATGCTCCATAAGGCGCTGAAAACAACCTCAGATCAAATCACTAACAATTTGACACGAGAGATCCGTGAAATAGGCCAACGCACAGCAGACCTTGAGACCAGGGTCGACGACATGGAACTCACATTGCAGGAACAGGCCCATGAACATATTGCCCTCCGTGAGGAGAATGCTATGTTGTTATCGCGTCTGGAAGACGCAGAAAACCGCTCTCGCAGGTCCAATTTGCGTCTCAGGGGTATACCGGAGGCGATTGATGATCTACAATCATTTACCACTGCCTTATTCCAAGAGCTTGAACCCTCCATACCCATTGAACGTCTGGAGTTTGACAGAATTCACAGGGCACTAACCCGCCGTCAAGCAGATGGGCCACCGCGAGATATCATAGTCAAACTACACTTTTTCCGCATGAAGGAACAACTACTAGCAGCAGCACGGAATAAGAACTCCCTACAGTTTCAGAATCACGACTACCAACTGTTCACGGACTTGGCGCCCCTCACTATCGCTAAACGGCGTGCTATGAAACCGCAGCTGCAAATACTACAACAGCACCAACTCAAGTACACATGGAGATTCCCATTTGCCTTGCAATTCTCCTATCAAGGACAACAACATACCTGCACCACCCCTGAGTTGCTGCAACGCTTGCTAGAATCTCTGCACCTGTCGCCCCAGACGCGTCAACCTGAAACGTCTCTGCCTCGCACACCAGCCAGATCAACCTCCCAGCCATACACCACAACCCCGAAGAGGAATAACCCAGATCCACAGTCCATCCGGAAAGGAACCCCAGCACGATCATCTGGAAACTACCACCCCAGCCCGAAATCTCAAGCCCTCCGCTGAAAACTTGACAGACATATATTCTTTTTTCTCCCCCCTTTTTTTTCTTCCTTCTCCCCTTGTCTCTTCCAGCATTCAGCTCCTCGGTTGCATCTTCCATGACTCTCTTCGCATAGAACGCTTCAGTGACCAGAAGCTGCTGGACGACATCGGTTGGTTTAGGAACTAATACAACTTCCTGCAAGCCTTCTCTGCAGGGCTTCTAGGCCTTTTAAGGCCTACTCAGGTTCAGTTACTTTACCTTTTTCAAAGGTTTTCTTTAGGGTTTTTTTTTCCTTTTCTTTTTGTTTTTTCTTTTCGTTGAATTGAAATGTTTAACCTTAACACTATATTTCTACCTGCCTGTATAATGTATAATATATACACATACTGTATTATGGCTCATACGCTTAAACTGGCATACACAAAGTGCGCCAGGTTAACCCTAGTATCCTGCCATTCCTACTCCTATACCATCATAATATAGCAACCATAATTCCACGAGACTTTACCCTGGATACAAGTCATGTCAGGGGTAGAGAAAAGAGAAAAATTGATTGATTATATTGTATGTCCCAATTCCCTTACTTCCCTTATTCCCCCCCTTTCCCCTTTCCCCTCCCCCCTCCCCCCTCCCTCCATTCCCAATTCCCCCCCCCCCTCCCTCATGTTCTGTGTTGGGTTTATGCCTTAATATATGTTGCAACATTGTGGGCTTTGACTTTAAACTGTTTTGATTAATCCCGATTGCGGCGGGGAGCTGTCATTGCGCTCCCTCTCTATGGTGCACCCTCTCTCTGATTGGTCTTCTGATCGCAGAGATGGCGCACTTACTGGTCGGGCGTCACTGACCGTTTGTCTCCCTGATAGGGGGCGATCTCGGTGGCGTACCCTACACCATATGCCCTCTCCCCCTTCTTTTATTCCCTTTCTTTCTCTTCTCTCAAACTCTCTCCTTCTACCCTTCTCCATTTCCTTTGTCGGTCGGCTCGCACGGGCTCGGTGTCCCATGCTAATAATTCTCCACATACCTAACCATGGCACCACTTAATATACTTACCCTAAACGTTAAAGGGCTCAACTCTCCACATAAGTGGGTCAAAGCCTTTCAAACGTTCGCATCCCTAAAAGCCAACGTAGTGGCTCTTCAGGAAACCCATTATTCAAAGCGCCACACCCCCAACTTCTTTAGCCCTAAATATCCACAAGTTTTTACCGCCTCAGCAGACACTAAACATCGAGGGGTCCTTCTAGCTTTTCATCACACCACACCAATCACCCCCTTAACTGAAATAAAAGATCCGGAGGGTCGTTACCTGCTTCTTGTAGGTCTGCTGCAAGATGTTACAACAACTTTTGTTTCTTATTACGCCCCAAACTCAAACCCAAACCCCTTTTTCTCACATTTATTACAAATAGTGAAAACCCACTGTAAAGGAACCCTGTTCCTCTGTGGTGACTCCAACTCTGTACTACAACCACATACTGATAAATCCCCCTATGCCCCTGAACATCACACCCCCTCTATCCAATTCCGCAAACAAATACTTAAGGCCTCCCTTTTAGACACATGGAGAGAATCCAACCCCACTAAGAAAAATTTTACGTTCTATTCACACCCCCATAAATCTTTCTCTAGAATTGACCACATTTTTATTCCTATAGCATCCGCCCCGCTCCTCCTCCATTCACATATCCACCCAATCACATGGACAGACCATTGTGCTGTTATCACTACAGTATCTTCTTTAATACCACAGGCCTCTCAAAGGTGGTGGTCCATGAATGACTCCCTCCTAACCAACCAATCATACTGCTTAGATATCCAGACAGCTCTCAAAGATTACCTAACTCACAATGCCACTCCCGATATCTCCCCTATACTACTCTGGGAAGCCCATAAGCCAGTCATTCGAGGCACATGCATTTCAGTGGCATCACACCTCAATAGAGATAAAAATCTCCGACTACACCAACTTGAATCAGAATACCAGAACCACTTCCTACAATTTCAAACTGACCCAACTGAAGCCCATAAAATAACTCTAGAAAAGACTAAACTCGAACTTGACCTACTTTTGGCTGAAGCGGCTGATAAGACTATCCGCAGGTCTAGTCACACGATCTACACCAAAGCCAACAAACCTGACACATATCTGGCCTTACGCCTTCGTAGGCCGGACCGTGTTCGTGTCCCTATCAGACTAAGACTGTCTAAAGATAATGTGACTAGTAATCCGGTTAAAATTCTCGCTGAATTCCGTAAACAACTAGCAAACTTGTACGAGCCTAAAACGGCATTTTCGCCGAATCAAGCGGAAAAGCTTTTTAGCAATCTTCCTATTCCTACATTATCTAATGCTAATCGTGAACTTATGGAGAGCACGATCACCACGGAGGAAGTCTTATCAGCCATCAAGTCACTCAAACCACATAAACGTCCAGGCCCGGACGGTCTACCGAGCCTTTATTATAAAAAATTTGCAACTGAATTAGCCCCCCTCCTTGCCAACTCCTTTAACGCTATACTTAAACAACACTCCTTCGGCAGAGACACATTGACGGCACTTATATCGATTATCCCGAAACCAAACACGGACACCACCTCGTGGTCTAACTACAGACCAATTTCACTCTTAAATGTCGACATCAAGATTCTAGCCAAAATTTTAGCCCTACGTCTCAACCCTATAATCGGAGGATTGATTCATAAAGACCAAGTAGGTTTTATACCTAAACGACAGGCGAGTGACAACATTCGCCGAGTAATTCTCCTCCAACATTTAGCCCGCTCCCGTAAAATCCCGATGCATCTCCTTTCTTTAGATATCCGGAAAGCTTTCGATACTGTCTCCTGGCCCTACCTATTTCATATTCTCCAACGTTGGGGCTTCGGCCCACATTTTCTGGGGTGGGTCAACGCACTGTACAATCAACCACAAGCATACGTGCATTACTCAGGCTTCCGTTCAGACCCCTTTCCCATTTTACGAGGAACTAGGCAAGGTTGTCCTTTATCCCCCATTTTATTTGCACTCGTGATTGAACCTTTAGCTGCCCTGATAAGGAGTAACCCTGATATTCGGGGCTTGGAGGTTGCTTCTACCTCACATAAACTTTGCCTCTTTGCTGATGATGCTCTCATGTTTATCACATCTCCCCATACTACCATCCCGATCCTATTGCACACCCTAGATAGATTTGCCAGGGTCTCGGGGCTCGAAATCAACCAAACTAAATCGAGGGCTCTTGATGTGTCTTTGCCGCAAGCTGACTTAGTTAAGTTACGCCAAAACTTCCCTTTTCAATGGTCCACTACATCTATTCCCTATTTAGGGATTAAACTGACGAGCGACCCATCGCACTTGTTCCAAAACAATTACCTCCCAATGCTAACCCAAATAACTTCCCTTCTTAACCTTTGGTTACCCTTATGTATCTCCTGGCTCGGCCGCATTGCGGCTGTTAAGATGTCTTTGCTTCCGAAACTATTATACCTATACAGAGTTCTCCCTGTCACAGTCCCTTCATATTACCATAGGATCATACAAAGTAAAGTTTTTAAATTTATCTGGGGCTCTACAAGACCCAGAGTGGCTAGATCCGTTCTTCTACGTAGCAAGCCCAATGGAGGCCTTGGCATCCCAAAATTTCAACACTACTACCAAGCTGCAAGGCTGGCCCAGACGGCTCTCTACCACTCGAAACTCGAAATACCACTCTGGGTTAGCCTTGAAGCTATTGACTCATTCCCGCTTACCATAACTAATTTGCTATGGCTTTCCCCAACATCACGTGGTCCCATATCTAACCCAATCACACAACACACTCTCAGACTTTGGGATAAACTGAAAACACCCTTCAAACTGATCTCCCCGCACTCCCCCCTCTTGTCATTTCTAGGTCACCCACAATTCTACCCAGCCTATACTGAACCATTATCATTTCAGTCCTGGGAGCGAGCGGGCCTGACTCGCATATGTGATATAGTCAATACAGACGCTATTAAATCATTTGCCAGTATCCAAGCACAAACACAACTCCCCAATAGAGAATGCTTCCGTTATCTCCAAATTGCGCACTTCACTCAATCAATAATAAAATCTCTCTCTGGATTGGATACTTTGACAGAGTACGAGACTATGTGTGACTCGGACCCGCACGCTCCAGGCATTATCTCTCGACTTTTCGCACATTTCACTACACCATCCTCGCGCCTTCCCGCATATGCGCAGAGATGGTCAAATGATCTAGATATTAATATTGAAGCGGAGGACTGGGTGACTATCTGGACCAACACAAAAAATTCTTCCCAAAACGTGATTGCCTCAGAGGCAAACTACAAGGTGTTGGTGCGGTGGTACCTAGTCCCGGCTAGAATTGCTAAATTCTTACCTGAATTTTCCCCAAACTGTTTTAGGGGATGTAGCGACAGAGGTACACATCTACACATCTGGTGGACATGTCCACTGGTGCAACGCTTTTGGGAAACTATATTTCAAATGGCGTCCACCCTACACCAAGTCACCCTAAAACCCAGCCCAACGATAGCCCTGCTCAGTTTAATTCCCCAGGACTACACAAGAGCACAGCTTCGCCTCCTCCTCCAGCTATTCACCGCAGCTAAGCAAACAATCGCTAAGGCTTGGAAAACACCCACGCTCAGTATAACCGAAACTAAAAACCGGATTACACAAGCAATGGTACATAGCAAGATCGAGGCGAAAATTTTGGATAAGGTCCCCCAACATGTCAGAATCTGGCAACCATGGATGGATCACTTCCTCCCGGCTGGTATTGATGAACATTTGTTGGGACACTGAATCTATTCGGTCCTAAACCAGAGACAACGATACCACACCTCTGCCCGTGCGACCCGGCTGACCCACACACTCCCTTGCTCCTCTCTTCTCTATCTACTTTTACTCTCCCCTTCCACCCCTTTTTCTTCTTTCCTCTCTTTCTCCCCTCTTTTACCATTAATACCCATTGGTATTGTACTCGGTCTTAAACAATGGTCCTGGTGACTCCCATGTTTGTTTTTTGGGGAGAAACCCGGCACCTTTACATACTTATTTTGGGGACCCAGTTCCCTCTAAATTTCTAGCTACCCAACCTTATCCGTTTAAACTCACGATTTGACTGAGTATTCACTTGTTGGTATAATCCACTATATTCCATTTTGTTAATGATGTAATCTATGACAATGAAAAGCACTGTCTTATGCTACCCTGCTATCTCCAATGTAATGTATGGAACAGCCGCTTGTTAATTACTAATAAAATATTTGAAAGGAAATGTAATTTTGCTGTCAGACTGTTCTAAACACGGGAAACATGTGCCCCTTTACAGGCATACTATAGACACCCCCCAGCTACGAAATTTAAAGGGATATTACACTTTTATTGTTTAACTTTAAGCATTATTAAAATCACTGCTCCTGAAAAAACGGCCGTTTTTAAAACTTTTTTTTGCATTGATCCATGTCCCCTGGGGCAGGACCCAGGTCCCCAAACACTTTTTATGACAATAACTTGCATATAAGCCTTTAAAATTAGCACTTTTGATTATTCATGTTTGTGTTCCATAGACTTTAATGGTGTTTGCGTGTTCGAACAAACTTTTTTCCTGTTCGCATGTTCTGGTGCGAACCGAACAGGGGGGTGTTCGGCTCATCCCTACTCCCCAGTGGTGGCAGCACTTATGCAGCCCCAGACCATGACACTCCCACCACAATGCTTGATTGTAGGCAAGACACACTTGTCCTTGTACGCCTCACCTGGTTGCCGCCCCACATGCTTGACACCATCTGAACCAAATAAGCTTATCTTGGTCTCATCAGACCACAGGACATGGTTCCAGTAATCCATGTCCTTAGTCTGCTCGTCTTCAGCAAACTATTTGCAGGCTTTCTTGTGCATCATCTTTAGAAGTGGCTTCCTTCTGGGATGACAGCCACGCAGACCAATACGATGCAGTGTGCGGCGTATGGTCTGAGCACTGACAGGCTGACCCCCCACCCCTTCAACCTCTGCAGCAATGCTGGCAGCACTCATACGTCTATTTCCCAAGACAACCTCTGGATATGACACTGAGCATGTGCACTCAACTTCTTTGGTCGACCATGGCGAGGCCTGTTCTGAGTGAAACGTGTCCTATTAAACCACTGTATGGTCTTGGCAACTGTGCTGCAGCTCAGTTTCAGGGTCTTGGCAATCTTCTTATAGCGTAGGTCATCTTTATGTAGAGCAACAATTATTTTTTTCAGATCCTCATAGAGTCCTTTGCCATGGGGTGCCATGTTGAACTTCCAGTGACCAGTATGAGAGAGTGAGAGTGATAATACCAAATTTAACACACCTGCTCCCCATTCACACCTGAAACCTTGTAACTCTAATGAGTCACATGACACTGGGAGGAAAAATGGCTAATTGGGCCCATTTTGGACATTTTCACTAAGGGGTGTACTCACTTTTGTTGCCAGCAGTTTAGACATTAATGGCTGTGTGTTAAGTTATTTTGAGGGGACAGCAAATTTACATTGTTATACAAGCTGTACACTCACTACTTTATGTGACGGGAGTCACTAATAGGGGCACAGGGTGAATGAGAACCCCACTATGATCTGTGCTAGTCAGATTCAATGCTGTATATATGTATATATAATGTGTGCTGTCTCATCCTGTTGTGGACTCTTTGCTGTGATGGTTGGGGTGTGACTGTATTCTATTGTCTATTGTGGCTGTCTTCCTCAACTATTATGTGTGGAACTACTGTGAGGAAAGAGGGAGGGGGGATTCCTCCAGCAGCCCCCCTGTTAAGACTGTTTACTGTTGAGAAGTTAAGCACACCTGGCTGTGTGTCCATTGTCATTGGACAGTTTAACCCGCCCTGTTTTCTTAGGATGGGAAGTGTTTTGAAGTGGGATCTGTATAACATGTGTTTGAATAAAGATTCATTCCTGTTTGAACCTCAAGACAGAGCATCTTGTCTCGTACTTGGGGGGGGGGGGGGGGGGGATTATTTGTATGGGTTCCTGGTTCGGCTGATGGAAGTGTTCAGTAGCTGCCTTTGTGCTTGGGTATGGAATGTCCTAAACGACTTTAACATCCCTTTCATACTCGGGGTGTCATTACAACTGGTTGCAAGCAGTGATTCCCACAGTCCAGAAGGACAGCTACAAGAAGACACAGGCCAATGGAAGCACAGTATGAACAGCTAAAGTGCTCTACCCACAAGGACTTACTGGAGAACCAGGGCCGACCGGCCAACAACCGTAAGAAGAGGAACATTATCACAGAACTAGTTGAAATGGATAGAGCTGAAAGACCCAACATAACCGAAAGGCCCAGCGTAACAGACAGGACACCCAAAAAGGCAAGTTTTGATCGGGCTGTTAACATAAGACTGGCACATTATGGTCCTAAACCTACAGCAGAGATCATAGACCGAGTTATAGTGGCTGCAGCTGTGGATGCAACTTGGCTACAGCAAAGAGGTGCTGCAGCAGCAGGAGTCACAGCAGCACCAACTGAAAGGAGAAGAAAGGTACATTTTGCTGCTTTTAAAAATTTCATCAAAGCAGAAGGGGAGATTAATGAGTACCTTGCCGATTTTGAACGGCAATGTGCCCTACACCGGGTGCCTACAGAGGAATGGGTTACCATTTTGTCTGGCAAATTGTCTGGCCGGGCCAGTGAAGCGTTCAGGGTCATCCCAGATGAGGAGATTATGAACTATGGGCTGGTAAAAGAAACACTTTTGGCCAGGTATGCCGTCACACCAGAGGCGGTTCCGAGAGATGAGCAAGCAGACTGGAGACTCATATACAGAGTGGGCATGCCGTCTACACCGCACTGCATCCCACTGGGTCGCTGGATGCCAAGCAGTATCCGGGGAAGAGGTGCTGCAGCTGTTCCTGCTGGAGCACTTCTTTGACAAGCTGTCCCCGGAAGTCTGAGAGTGGGCAAGACCGAAAACCTTTCACCTTGCCTGAAGCAGCTCGCCTGGCGGACATATACACAGACGCCCACAAACTGGATAACCCTGTGGTCAAGACAACAGCTCGGGTGGATTATCGATCAGCGGCACCCCCTCCAGCTGGCGCTTACCAACCACAGTCGTACCGCCCTACAGCACCACCTCCAGCGGCCACTTATTTTCAGCAGTCCAGATTCAACTCCCAGGACTACTCACAACCCATCAGGTGTTTCAGGTGTAAACAGCTAGGGCACAAAAAGCCAGACTGTCCATTGAATCCAGCCAGGCAGTCCCAGTCATGGACAAAGCCAGCAGGGGGGAATCCCCGCACATCCATGCCTGCGGCTCACTGTGTTTAAGAGGAAGAACATTGGGGCGTCCTGCACGAGGCTGATCCAGTACAAGCAGCTAACCAGGACAACAGGCAGCAACACAGGCAGACTGTCCGGGTTAATGGAAAGGTAGCCAATGGCCTACATGATTCTAGCGCCACCATGACCCTACTATGGAAGAACCTCATCCCAGAGAGCCAACACACCGCAGACACTGTAGCCATAAGGGTTGCAGGAGGCACCGTTTTCCGGCTACCTGTTGCCCGTGTTCACCTGAATTGGGGAGTTGGCTTGGGACATGTGAATGTGGAGGTGATGAAGGATTTGCCAGCGGATGTATTACTGGGGAATGATTTGGCCCCCTTTGTTTCTGCTTATGCCCCGATGGGCCCGCTGAAGCCAACCCAGTGACTACCCGTGCCCAGACCCGTGCTGGTGGAACCACCCACTTGCTGCTGAGGTAAGACTATCTTCCCTGACATGTACCTTAGATCAGGCTCCCCTAGGCTGGAATACCCCAGAGTCATTCGGGAGGGAAACCCGGGAGGACCCGACCTTACACAAGTATAGGGCTAAGGCAGATACTCAGGAAAGGGGAATAGATGGGGAGATTTATGAATGGATGGGGGATAGACTGTATAGGATCCCTAAGCCATCCCCGGGAAATAAAGCCCCTTCGCAGAAATAACAGCTGATGGTACCTAAGAAATACTAGCTGGAGATTCTGCGAATCGGGCATGATGTACCACTAGCAGGACATCTAGGGTCCCGTCGCACAGCCCATAGAATTACACAGAATTTCTTCTGGCCCAATTTTAACTAGGTTGTGCGACAGTACTGCAAAACATGTGACACATGTCAATGTGTAGGTAAGCGGGGGGACCACCCTAAGGCCAGACTTATGTCCATGCCTATTATTGGGGAGCCATTTTACTGCATAGCCGTTGACATTGTGGGTCCCTTGGCCAGGCCTAGTCCATCCAGGAAGAAGTATATTATCACCGTGGTTGACTACGCCACCCGTTACCCAGAGGCAGTAGCTATGTCCAACATCGAAGCAGAGACAGTATCTGATGCCCTGGTTAAGATATTTACTAGAGTGGGTTTCCCTAAGGAGATTCTCTCTGACCAGGGAACCCAGTTTACCGCTGTGCTCACCCAGCAGTTGTGGAAGGTGTGCAATATTAAGCCCTTGCTGAGCTCACCTTACCACCCCCAAACTAATGGCCTCTGCGAGCGCTTTAACGGGACCCTCAAGCAAATGCTGAGGACCTTTTCAGATGCTTGCAGAGACTGGGATAAATTCCTGCCTCACCTGTTATTTGCATACATAGAGGTACCCCAGGAATCTACTGGGTTCTCTCCCCTCGAGATACTCTATGGGAGAAGGGTCGAAGGACCCCTCGATCTCATTAGAGGACACTAGGAGGGAGAGACAGAGTGGGAGGGGACCCCCATAGTGCCCTATGTTCTGGAATACATGGACTGCATGGAGCAACTGTCTCTGATGGTAATGGAGAATCTCCAGGTGGCCCAGGGGAGACAGAAGAGATGGTACGATCAGGGGGCCTGACAGTGTATCTTCCAGGTTGGGCAGAAGGTCTTAGTGCTCAAGCCTGTGAAGACCGACAAGATGAAGGCATCTTGGCAGGGCCCATATAAAGTAGTAGCCCGGGTATGTGATACTACCTATGTTATTGCCAGCTGTGCAGATGAAAGAATCCAGCGAACCTTTCATGTGAACATGCTGAAGGAGTATCAGGAATGGCAGGAGGATGTTGCTGCAGTATGTGCCCCTGCTGCGGACAACTCCGAAAGTTTACCCCTCCCTGACTTACTAGAGAGAGACCCCCAGACTGACCTCATTAGCCTCGTACAGCTAGGAGACCGGTTAAGCCCCACAAAGAAGGAACAGGCTAAGAGGCTTCTGTGGGAGAAACAGGGAACTTTCTCCCAAAAATCGGGCTACACGACCCTGGCTGTGCATAAGGTAGAGACTCCTGGATCACCCCTTCGACAGCCCCCCTACCATATCCCTGAAGCAGTCCGAGAAGGAATGCAGAAGGAGATACAAGAGATGATTCAGTTAGTAGTCATTGAGCCCTCTGACAGCCTTTGGGCCTCGCCTGTAGTCCTGGTGCCTAAGAAAGATGGAACTACCCGGTTCTGCGTGGACTACAGGCGACTCAATGAGAAGACCACCACTGATGCCTACCTGATGCCCAGGGTAGACGAACTGCTAGCTCGTATTGCCAGGGGACGTTATTTAACTACAATAGACCTGTGTAAGGGCTATTGGCAGATTCCCCTGGCCAAGGATGCTATCCCCAAGTCGGCATTTGTTACTCCGTTTGGCCTGTACCAGTCTAAGGTTATGCCATTCGGGATGAAAAATGCCTCGGCTACCTTCCAACGTATGGTGGATAGGCTCCTCGATGGCTTTCAGGATTTTGCATGTGCATACCTGGATGACATTGCAATCTACAGTGGGTCTTGGGAGGAACACCTGGTTCACGTAGGGGTGGTTCTGGACAAGATTCGGGCCGCAGGCCTGACCTTGAAACCAGACAAGTGCCATCTAGGTATGGCAGGGGTGCAGTACCTGGGACACCGAGTAGGGTGTGGGAACCAGAGACCAGAGCCAGCCAAGGTAGAGGCAGTAGCTAACTGGCCCACACCCCATACTAAGAACCAGGTATTGGCCTTCTTGGGGACTGCAGCGTACTACTGACATTTTGTCCCTAATTATAGTGCTATCGCCAAGCCCCTGACTGACCTGACGAAAAAGAATTTACCTAGACAGGTCCTGTGGTCTCCAGCTTGTGAAGCCATGTTTCTAGCCCTCCAGCAAGCACTTGTAAATGCCCCTGTCTTTGCTGCCCCAGTACCCAACAAACATTTCCTTGTCCACACAGACGCTTCCATGTTTGGACTGGGGGCTGCACTGAGCCAAATCGGGGAGGATGGAAGAGAACACCCTGTCACATACCTGAGCAGAAAGCTATTAACCCGGCAAGTGAGCTATGCGGCAGTGGAGAAAGAGTGCTTGGCCCTTGTCTGGGCCCTTAAAAAGTTGAACCCTTATTTGTACAGACAAGAATTTTCATTAGTCACCGACCACAACCCATTGGTCTGGCTTAACCAGGTCTCAGGAGACAATGGCAGGTTGCTGCGGTGGAGCTTAGCCCTGCAGCCTTACAATTTCACCATCTGCTACCGACCCAGTAAGCAAAATGGCAATGCTGATGGGTTGTCCCGGCAAACAGACGTCACTCCGGCCTCCTAGTTCCGGACATCCCCAAGGTGACCCGAGAAGGATCAAGCTGGGTCTGCCGAAGTGTCCCACAAGGATGGAGCCATGTGACGGGAGTCACTAATAGGGGCACAGGGTGAATGAGAACCCCACTATGATCTGTGCTAGTCAGACTCAATGCTGTATATATGTATATGTAATGTGTGCTGTCTCATCCTGTTGTGGACTCTTTGCTGTGGTGGTTGGGATGTGACTGTATTCTATTGTCTACTGTGGCTGTCTGCCTCAACTATTATGGTCTTGCTGTGAGGAAAGAGGGAGGGGGGGTTCCTCCAGCAGCCCCCCTGTTAAGACTGTTTACTGATGAGAAGTTAAGCACACCTGGCCTGTGTGTCCATTGTCATTGGACAGTTTAACCCACCTCGTTTTCTAAGGGTGCGAGTAAAATGTTTTTGAGGTGGGATCTGTATAACGTGTTTGAATAAAGATTCATTCCTGCTTGAACCTCGAAGACAAAGCATCTTGTCTCGTACTTGGGGGGTGGGGGGAATTATTTGTATGGGTTCCTGGTTCGGCTGATGGAAGTGTTCGGTAGCTGCCTTTGTGTTTGGGTATGAAATGTCCTAAACGACTTTAACCCCTTTCATACTCGGAGTGTCATTACAACTGGTGGCAAGCACTGTTATACAAGCTGTTTAACTATTTCACTGTCCAGTTAGCCCCCTTTCACACACATTTTTCATAATGTATATGGTCCTAATGATTCACAAGCCACTTTCTTTATCATTTTTCCAGGTCCTGTATAAATATCTCTCCCCACATCTATTAATTGAAGGAGACTTTAACCTGGTAGCGCACAGAAGCCAAGTTGTATGTACTGCCAATGCCTTCCCCAAGACCTTGAAAAGCCTGCTCAGTTCCCATCAGCTCCTAGACTCTTGACGGCACACAATGTGGGTGCCCGAGAGTATACTTGCTATTCTCACCCCCACGATCCAGACTTTATTATCTATAGTGCACATCAGTTCTCCTTGCTAACTCCACTATGGCTGGTATACATCTATGTCCTTGGTCTTATCATCACATAGTCCTCTTCACAATCTCCCATATATGCCTCACACCTGCTACTGCAGGATGGAGCCTTAATGACTCCCTTCTTACTGACCCTGAACTAGTAGCTAAAATGTCTGAACACATAGGTGAATATTTCCATATTAGCAAAACGGGGGATAACCTCCCTACCTCCTTTTGGGTGGCCCACAAGGTGGTGATACAGAGACAACTAATAGCACTAGTTACTGAAAAGAAGAGTTGTAAGATAGCGGACGTTACCAGACTCACTCAAGAATTGGATGGGCTTTAATATACCTTTATTGTCAAAACCATTCCCTTGACCTTTTAAGACTGGTAAGTCAGAAGAGAATGGCAATGGACACGCTTCTCTCTGAGCAAACTGAGAAGTCTTTGAGATGGTCGAAGGCTCGGTTTTTATTGCACAGCAACTTGGCTTCTGCCATATTTGCAAGAAACCTTAATCAAACTATTCAGTCTCCGCACTTCTAAAATCTTAGAAATGCTGAGGGGAATATCATTTCTCATCCCACAGAAGTGCTCTAGCTCTTTTTATAAATTTTACCTGGACCTCCTATCTCCACCATTTTCCATGCCTGGTTCCCCATCTTTGTCTTGGCTAGATGCCCTCCCTTTCCCGACATTGTTGGAAGATCAGATGCAGACCCTGAATGCCCCCTGCACAATTCAAACCATAATAGCCTCTCTAAAACCCTCTAAGGCCCCTGGCCCAGATGGTTTTTCAGCCTCCTGTTATAAAAAATTCTCTAGCCACTTAATTCCCAGCATGAAAAATCAATTTAATTATATCCTCAAAGTTCACACTTTCCCTCATAATATGCTTATGGCAAACATGTCCCTGATAGGGATGGGCTGACTGTTCGAGTCGAACATGAGTTTGACTCGAACATCGGCTGTTCGATCGTTCGATGAAGATCAAACATTATGGGCCATTCACGCCAAATTTGAGCGGCGCGTCATGGCCCATAATGCGCTGCATCATTGCAAGGCATTTCTGGCTGATGATTGGCCAAGCATGCACTATGACCCGCATGCTTTGGCCAATCACAGCGCCATAAGCAAACAGAGCCATAATTGGCCAGAGGGAGGGTGCCATTGGACAATTATGGCTTAGGGGGTTAAGTACACGCCCCACACTATAAAAGGCTGCCTGCACATCGGCCCTGTGTAGTGTGTTGCTGGCAGAGGGAGAGATAGATAGAGAGAGTGAGAGTGTGTCATTTCATTTACTTTGAGCAGGAAGTTTATTCAGTTAGCTAGATCTCACTGCAGACCGTTCCTGCTCTACTGTTTCTAATATACTTCAGGCAGTCAGTTGATCCATTTAGCTGCAGTGTATTTCATATATAGTGTATATATATATATATATATATATATATATATATATATATATATATATATATATATATATATATATATATACACACACACTGTATACAGTTTAGCTAGATCTCACTGCAGACCGTTCCTGGTATACTGTTGCTAATATACTTCAGGCAGGAAGGCGCAGGCGATACAGTTAGCTGCAGTGTGTTTAGTATATACAGTATATATATATATATATATATATATATATAGTCTAGCCTAACCTATACATGACTGTAGGCCATTCCTGGTGTACTGTTTTTAGTAAACTTCAGGTGTTTTGCTAATCTAATTGTACAGTATGTCTGGAAGGCCACCAAGGAGAGGCAGACGCTCACAGGCCACTAAAAGAGGGCAAGCAGGCTCTGTGTCTACAGCCAACAGTGCTGGTTGTGGACACGGAGCATCCTCAGCACGTGGCCCTAGGGCATGCTTGTCCTTTTTTTCCTCGGTTGGCCGTGTTGAGCCACAACATGCAGATGAGTTGGTAGAGTGGATGACCAAGCCATCCTCATCCTCCTCACCTCCTGTCACCCAGGCTCAGGGTACTTTGTCTGCCAATGCAGCTGCCAAAGCAGCCTCTTCCATTGGCTCAATGTCATCAGTCACTCCTTCCCTAGCCCCACCATCATACCCTGAGGAGTCCCCCGAACTGTTCGACCACAGTGTAGGGTACATGCTGCAGGAGGATGCGCAGCATTTTGAAAGCTCTAATGATGGTACCCAGGTTGAGGATGAAGGCAGTAATGTGAGCCCAGAGAGAGGGGGTGCCCAAGAAGGAAACTGGCAGTCATGTTCCCCCAACTGCAGCATATTGCCAGGTTTGCTCCAGTGGCGAGGAGGGAGGGGATGATGAGGTCACTGAGTCTACGTGGGTGCAAGATAGAAGAGAGGAGGAGGAGGAGGCACATCTCCAATGAGGCAGAATGCCTTCCAGGGGTCAGCTTAAGGGCAGGCAACTGATTGCATCACACCGCAGAGCTCCGCATGTGCAGGGCGCTGCTGACTCCGCGCTTTTTTCCAAAAGTTCTTTGGTGTGGACCTTTTTTGAGACAAGTGCAGCAGATCGCACCGTTACTGTTTGCAACATATGTCTGAAGCGTATCAAGCATGGCCAAAACAGCAGCCGCTTGGGCACCACATGCTTGACCAGACATATGTCGAGCTCCCATGCAGTGCGTTGGCAACAGTACTTAAAAGACCCACACCAAAGAACAAGGCTGACCTCTCCTTGCTCCTCATCAGCTGGGATCTCCAACCCCACTATAACTTCAGTTCTCTCAGAGACCTGCGCTGAGAGGAATGAAGGTGTAGAATTAGGTGTCCCAAGCACTTCCAGGCAAACTGCTAGTGGTACACCAACATCCGATTGTAGCGGGCAAATTTCCCTACCCCAGTTGCTAAACCAGCGAAAGAAATTCGGTCCCAGCCATCCACATGCTCAGCGGCTGAATGCTAGTTTGGCTTAATTGCTAGCACTCCAACTGCTGCCTTTTCAGCTGGTAGACTCTGCCCCCTTTCGAGAATTTGTGGAATGTGTGGTACCTCAGTGGAAGGTTCCCAAACGCCAATTTTTTTCTCGGAAGGCCATTCCGGCTCTCTACCGACATGTGGAAGGCAATGTCTTGGCCTCATTGGACAGGGCGGTCAGCAGTAAGGTGCATATTACCGCTGACTCATGGTCCAGCAGGCACGGACAGGAACGTTACCTTTCTTTCACGGCGCACTGGGTAACCCTGCTGGCAGCTGGGAAGGATGCAGGACAGGGTGCAGTATTGTTGGAGCTTGTTCTGCCACCACGCCTCCAAAATGCTGGTAGTGGTAATTCTGCCACACCTCTCTCCTCTACCCCCTCCTCTTGTTCTTCCTCTATGGCCTCTTCCTGTGCAGATTTGTCCTCAGAACCAGCAGTGCTCCGTAGGAGTTCTAGGGGCTATGCAAGCACTCAGGCAAAAAGATGCCATGCGGTGCTTGAGTTGGTCTGCTTAAGGGACAGGAGCAACACTGGGGCAGAGATTCTGTCAGCTCTGCAGGGGCAGGCTCAGAGGTGGTTGACAGAGGTGGTTGACATGCCAGCTTCAGCCAGGAATGGTGGTTTGCGACAATGGCACAACCTCCTCTCCGCCCTCCGACAGGGACACTTCACCTATGTTCCCTGTTTGACTCATGTCCTTAATTTGGTGGTGCAGCAGTTCTTGTGCAGGTACCCGGGCTTACAGGATCTCCTGAGGCAGGCCAGGAAAGTCTGTGGGCATTTCCGCCGGTCGTATAATGCCAGTGCTTAGCTGGCTGACCTCCAAAAGGAATGCAATCTGCCCAAGAACTGCCTCATCTGTGACATGCCTACCAGGTGGAACTCAACGTTGGCAATGCTGCAGCGGCTGTACATGCAGCAGAGGGCCATCAATGACTACCTGTCAGAGAGGATCTCGGTTAAGGACACCTGCTGAGCACTCTGGAGCTGGTTGCCCTATTTAGGTTGCTGGGATGCTGTGCTCGGTGCTGTCCGATCATCAGCTTCCTGTTCCCGTGCTTCCTGTTTCCTGTGTACTGTTTGATCTCTCTGTGACCCGGCTTGTTTGCTGGACTCTGCTCTTCTATCCGCCTGCATCTGACCCCTGGCCTGCCTCCGACTTTGAACCTGCCTGACCCCTCTGTACCGTGCCGACCACCTGCTGCCAAACCTGCTTGTGACCTGGACTTTGTATCTGCCTGCTCCTTTTGTACCGTGCTGACTGCTTGTTGCCAACCTTGCTTGTGTTTGGATCTGCCTGCTCCTGCTCTGCACCTGTAGCTGACCTACAGCCTACCTATCATCTCCTGCCAGCTTGCATCAGGACTTTAGGCCTCATCCCTGCTAACCACCTGCCAGGCTCTCATACCATTCTGTGCTCCCGTGCCTTCTGTGTGCTATATCAGGGGCCGGGAACCAGATACATACGGGAGGCCATCCTCTGCTATATCGGGTTCGTCAGTCTGATACGGGTAAGTCTGACAGTATCAGACAGCCATGTCCAAGCCCGAGCAGGAGACCTCTCCCATGGAGGAGCTATGCAGACACTTGGCAGGTCTCACGCAGGCTGTAAAGAGCCTTCAAGAAGGTTATACCAGACTGGAGGAACGAGTTCAGGTGCTATCCTCACCTGCTAACCCGCAAGGTGCTTCTGCTACCGGGCTCTCACCTGCACCCTCAGTGGTTATGCTACCTCCCGAACCCAGGGTCCCTAAACCCGAAAGGTTTACCGGAGAGCGCAATAAGTATCGAGCATTTCGTAACGCTTGCGAACTGTACTTCGCCTTGCAACCACGCACCTTCTCCTTGGAAGCAACCAGGGTGGGTTTTGTCATCTCTCTTCTATCTGGAGAACCACAGGCATGGGCCCACCATCTCCTGGAGCAAAAGTCAGTCTGCTTGGATAATCTGGATACCTTCTTTACTGCCATGTCTCAATTGTATGAGGACCCTCAGTTAAAAGCCACGGCTGAATCCGCCTTACACGCCTTACAACAGGGGCGCAGGCCTGCAGAAGACTATGTTCTGGAATTTAGGCGTTGAAGTTCAGACACTGAATGGAATGATGCGGCCCTGCAATACCAATTCCGCTTAGGATTATCCGATTCGCTCAAAGACGAGCTGGCACGGGTAGGCGTACCCCAAACTCTTAAAGACCTTATTAACCTGTCGGTGCAGATCGATCGGCGCTTGAGAGAGCGTCGTTCCGAGAGGTCGGTCAACCAGTTCCGCCCCACTTGGGTCCTCCCCAAGGTCCCTAGTGCTACCAGCTCCGTAGGCCAAAGCCTTCAGGTACCGGCTGCCTCAGCTCTTGACACTTCTGAACCAGTGCAACTGGGGCTTCTCTGCCCATCCCTCACTCCCAAAGAAAGACAACGTCGACGGGTCAACAACTTATGCATGTACTGTGGGGAATCAGGTCACTATGTGAGATCCTGCCCAAATAAGACACGTAAGTCTCTTTCAGCTACTTCTAAAATCGCACCTGCCTTGCCTAACCTTGCTAACCATCTGGCTCTCTCCATTACCCTCCAGCTTCCAGGACAGGATCTGCTTATGCCAGTCATCATTGACTCAGGAGCGTGCAGTTGCTTCATTGATCTCACCTTTGCGACTCAACACCGTATCCCTCTCCGGACAAAATAGCAGGGACTTGCTGTCTATCTCGCGAATGGTTCCACCCTCAGCTCTGGTCCGGTCACCTTGGAAACCATCCCACTGCTAGCCACCATGAACACCTGTCATCAGGAATTTCTCCGGCTGGATGCCATTTCTTCACCACTCTTCCCTATTATTCTAGGAATGCCTTAGTTGCAGGCGCATAACCCCAGTATCGACTGGGTTTCTGGGGAAGTCAGGTTCTCTTCCAGTTACTGCCAACAGCACTGTTTGCATGGAACTCCTGCAAAACCCAGTCAACTCTTGTGTCTGAACACTGACACGGAATCACAGCAGGCGATTCCCATCCCTTACCAGGACTTTTCCGATGTCTTTAGCAAAAAAGGGGCTGAGACCCTTCCGCCTCATAGACCCTACGACTGTCCTATTGAGTTGTTGCCCGGATCTGAAGTTCCTTTTGGGAGAATATTCCCTTTAACAGAGCAGGAGCTGGGTACTCTCAAGGTGTATATCGATGAAAATCTTAAGAGAGGCTTTATCCGTCCTTAGACATCACCAGCCGGGGCAGGCATCTTTTTTGTCGAGAAAAAGGACCACTCGCTACGTCCCTGCATCGATTATAGAGAACTCAACAAGGTGACCATCAAAAATCGCTATCCCTTGCCTCTTGTGCCAGAGCTGTTCCAAAGATTGGGTTCAGCAAAAATATTTACCAAACTCGACCTCCGTGGGGCCTATAACTTGATTCGCATCAGAGAGGGGGACGAGTGGAAAACAGCCTTCTGTACCAGGTTCGGACATTTTGAATACCTCGTCATGCCCTTCAGCCTGTGCAACGCACCGGCAACTTTTCAACATTTCGTAAATTACATTTTTCGTGACCTCCTGGATTTATATGTTATCGTATACCTGGACGACATTCTGATCTTCTCCTCTTCTGTTACCGAACATCGCAGGCATGTCAGGAATGTGTTAACCCGGCTCGGGCAGCATGGACTCTATGCTAAATTGGACAAATGCGATTTTGAGCTCCAGTGCATTCAGTTTCTTGGCCTAATCATCTCTACCGATGGTGTTAAAATGGACCCGCAAAAGGTTGCAGCTATTCTGGACTGGCCCGCTCCCTCCGATAAAAAAGGGGTCCAACGCTTTGTCGGTTTCGCCAATTTTTATCGGAAATTTATAAGGAGTTTTTCTACTATAATCGCCCCCATCACAGAACTGACGAAACAGGGAAATCGATTCTGTTGGTCTCCTCAGGCGCAAGCAGCCTTTGATAAACTCAAGGAACTTTTTACTTCCGCTTCTGTCCTGAAGCACCCAGACCCTGCCTTGCCATTTGTCCTTGAGGTGGACGCATCGGAGGTCGCGGTAGGGGCAGTACTGTCTCAGCGGCAAGGTGCCAAGGCTCTCCTTCATCCCGTAGCCTTCTTTTCACAAAAACTTTCTGATGCAGAAAAAAATTACGATGTAGGAGATTGTGAGTTGCTGGCCATTAAAGCCGCACTTGAAGAGTGGCGCTACCTATTGGAGGGGGCCGCTCACCCCATTCTGATTTACACGGACCATAAAAATCTTGAGTATTTGAGAACGGCCAAGAGATTGAGACCACGACAGGCAAGATGGGCTCTGTTCTTCTCGAGATTTCAATTCCACATTACGTATAGGCCAGGTACCAAGTACACCAAACCAGATGCATTATCCCGTATGTTTCATGACTCCAGGGAATCTCTGCCTCCAGACACCATTCTCCCTGCTGGAAGTTTTCTGCTTTTTCAGGGAGATCTTATATCCCGGATCAAACAGGCCTCAATAAATTGGTCCCCTTCCGTGGAAGGCGAGGTAAGCTTGCAAGATGGCTTATTCCGATACAAGGATAAAATCTTGGTCCCAGAGGATCTGAGGATTGCTGTACTGGAACTCTGCCACGACCACAAATTGGCTGGGCATTTTGGTGTGTTGAAAACAACAGAACTTGTACAGCGTACTTTTTGGTGGCCCCAGCTGGTAAGCGACTGCAAGAGTTTTGTGGAGTCCTGTATTACCTGCGCTCGGAGCAAGAGCAGCCGAACGAAGGCCTGGGGGCTATTAAGGCCCTTACCCGTGCCAGAAAGGCCATGGAAAATGATTGCGATGGACTTCATCGTTGAGCTCCCGTTGGCAGAAGGCTACTCCACCATCTTCGTCATTGTAGACAGACTGTCCAAGATGGCCCACTTTCTACCCATGAAGGGTACCCCATCAACTTTGCAAACTGCAAAAATATTCATTAAGGAAATTGTACGCCTCCACGGAGTTCCCTAAAGTATAGTATCCGATCGTGGGGTTCAGTTTACCTCCAGATTCTGGAAAGCTCTCTGTAGGTCTCTGGAGATAGAATTGGCATTCTCTTCGACCTACCACCCCCAGACGAATGGGCAGACGGAGAGAACTAATCAGTCGCTGGAACAGTACCTTCGTTGCTTTTCTGCCTTCTCACAAGACGACTGGGTCTCTCTCCTGCCTATTGCCGAGTTTGCCTACAACAACTCTGTGCATTCGGCCATCAAACAGACACCGTTTTTTGCAAACTACGGGTTTCACCCATCCTTTTTAACCAGTTCCTTACCTGAATGTGTGATTCCAGTGGTTTCTGAAACTATGAACTTCTTCATCAACAACAACAAACTATTGCAAGAAACAATGGCTAGAACCCAGGAATACAACAAAAAAATGTATGACAGGAAGAAGCGAGGACAACTATTGCTAGAACCTGGCAATCAGCTCTGGCTGTCTACCAGTAACTTAAGGATGGCTTGTCCTTCGAGAAAGTTAGGTCCCAGGTTCATGGGTCCCTTTTCAGTCAAGAGAAAAATCAATGATGTGGCCTATGAGCTGGACTTACCTAATTCATTGAAAATCCATCCGGTTTTTCACGTATCCCTACTTAAACCCATTATTCCCAACTCTTTCTCGGGTCGCAATACTGGCCCGCCTGAACCCGTAATTATCGACAACGAGGAGGAGTTTGAGGTGGAGGCAATTTTGGATTGTAGGAAGAGACGCAACCAAATCCAGTACTTGATCAAGTGGAGGGGGTATGGACCAGAAGACAATTCTTGGGAACCGGAGGTCAACTTGCACGCTGAAGAACTCTTAAGGGATTTTCAGAGTACCCATGCGGATAGGTTAGCCCGGCTGGGCATCCAGAGGCTGCCCTTAAGGAGGGGGCACTGTCAGAGAGGATCTCGGTTCAGGACACCTGCTGGGCACTCTGGAGCTGGTTGCCCTATTTAGGTTGCTGGGATGCTGTGCTCGGTGCTGTCCGATCATCAGATTCCTGTTCCCGTGCTTCCTGTTTCCTGTGTACTGTTTGATCTCTCTGTGACCCGGCTTGTTTGCTGGACTCTGCTCTACTATCCGCCTGCATCTGACCCCTGGCCTGCCTCCGACTTTGAACCTGCCTGACCCCTCTGTACCGTGCCGACCGCCTGCTGCCAAACCTGCTTGTGACCTGGACTTTGTATCTGCCTGCTCCTTTTGTACCATGCTGACTGCTTGTTGCCAACCTTGCTTGTGTTTGGATCTGCCTGCTCCTGCTCTGCACCTGTAGCTGACCTACAGCCTACCTATCATCTCCTGCCAGCTTGGAGAGGGATCAGTACTGGCTGGCAACACTTCTTGATCCAGGTTACAGGGGTAAGGTGGTGGAACTTATCCAGCCATCGCAGAGGGAGCAGAGGATGAAACATCTTTGGGAGGCCTTGCAGAAAGGTTTGTGCAATGCGTTTCCAGAGCCTGGGAGGTTACAATTTGCTAGTACTCATGGACAATGTGTTGTCGGTTCCAGCAACCATTGCCAGCGTCTGTTGTACATGGTGCAGGAATACCTAGGGGCAAGATCAGACTTGGAGACCTTTCCAACCAAAAATCCACTGGGTTACTGGGTCTTGAGTAGGTATGAGCCGAACACCCCCCCGGTTCGGTTCGCATCAGAACATTCGAACGGACCGAAAATTCGCACAAACTTTCGAACCCCGTTAAAGTCTATAGGACTCGAACGTGAGAAATCAAAAGTGCTAATTTTAAAGGCTAATATGCAAGTTATTGTCCATAATAGGGTTTGGGGACCCGGGTCCTGCCCCAGGGTACATGTATCAATGCAAAAAAAAGTTTTAAAAATGGCCATTTTTTCGGGAGCAGTGATTTTACTGATGCTTAAAGTGAAAAAATAAAAGTGAAATATTCCTTTAAATATCGTGCCTGGGGGGTATCTATAGTATGCCTGTAAAGTGGCGCATGTTTCCCATGTTTAGAACAGTCCCTGCTCAAAATGACATTTCTAAAGGAAAAAAAGTAATTTAAAACTACTTGCGGCTCCCTGAGCGGTCCGAGGGTGCAGACCCCCCCACCTACCTTGAGAACCTGCTGATCCAAACGTATGGCAGAGAGGCCTTCTCCTCGACGTTCGTGGTAGAGCCCATCATCTGGCAGCGAAGCCCCCACCTAATGGTGCCCCACCACGCACCTTCATTGCCAAGTTTTTAAATTACCATGACCGGGACACCATCCACTGGCTCACCCGGGAGCGAGGCAACATCGCCCTCAGCAATGTAACAGTGGCGGTTTTCCCAGACTTCTCAGCCGAAGTCCAAAAGGAGAGAGCAAGATTCACCGAGGCAAAACGACAGCTACGAATACATCATCTACCATATGCGATGCTCTTCCCTGCATGGCTCCAGGTGGTGAGCGACGGCAAAGCACAGATTTTTGAGGATCCGCAAGCTGTTATCTCCTGGCTGGAGCAACGTGGCGCGACCGGCCCGGCCCGCTCATAGGCTCCCACCTACTACACACCGCCACCGCTGTTTGCCTGCTGCTGGAAGGCCTTCTGGCACACTCTCTCCTCACACCCCCGTGAAACTGTGAGTTGACAGTTCTTAGCTTGTAGAGTCCCTCTCCTATCTTCCCTTCCCCTCATTACCTCGGTCCCATGCCCATCCTGCCATCCTCCTTCTTCCTGTGGCGTCTACAGATGTAACTCCCCCCCGCCACCATGCCTTAACTGGAAGTCTCGGGCGGCTCACCTATACTTACATCCCACCTTACTGGACACATCTCTGCATCATTGTGCGCTTTCCAGTTTGTTCGCCCCAAGGACCTCATTGGTTGCCCTAAGAACTCGGCATATATGCCACCCCTGAACACAATAATCCCAATGCTGTTTCCCTGGCCAGCCCCTGCCCCTACCATGGTAGCGGGCAGTTGTGTGTTCACTCTGCTCTGCTGGTCCAGTGTGTTTGTAGAACGTTTATTTTTTGTTGTTTTTGCAATTTATTTTTTGACATTGCCTTGACATACCTCACGGACTCCTGCTCTTTCCCTTTATTTCTTTTTATGCTATTGTCTATGCATGCTTACTTCATTATGAAATGCTTTATTACCATGATAATGTTTTCTGCTGCGGGATGCTCCCTGGGGGTCCGATTGCTCACCTTAATTTTCCCCCTCACCTCATGGCCTCCCTCAAAATTGTAACCTGGAATGTCCGGGGCCTTGGCGACAAGGCCAAACAAGTTGCAATCCTCTCACACCTTAAATCTCATAGGGCAGATATCTTAATCCTGGTAGAAACCCACCTTGCTGGCCATCAGCAGATGTGCCTTAAAAAAACCATGGGTGGGATGGTTGTACCAAGCCCCGTATACCACCAATTCTCGCGGGGTTGCGATCCTCATAGCCAAATTGACCCAATTTCAGCTTTACTCATTGCAGTCGGATCCTCAGGGCCACTCCTTATTTTTACATGCTACTGTTTATGGCATGGAAATCCTCCTCCTAGCCTTTTACATCCCTCCCCCATTTCAATTTACCTTGTTGCAGCGGGGGATAGCCTTAATGGCCCAACATCCCTCTGTGCCTGCCATCTGGGCAGGAGACTTCAATATGGTCATTAACCCGAACCTGAAAAGGTTGTCCCCCCACCGCCCACCTAGCTCCTCCACCTGGTACCACCAGATTTGGGAGGTTCCTCACGGAATTTGCCTTCATCGACACATGGAGACACAAATACTTAGACATTGTCCAATCTGAATGGGACCACTTCTTCCACACCAATGATGGCTCCGCCCCGGCCGGGACTGTCTGCGAGGCATTTAAAATACATGCCGTATGATACTTTCCACACACATCAACAGACACAAGGCCACCTCTAAAGTACTGCTCCGCCAGTCAGAAGACCGTTTAAATATGCTCAAACAAGTCATTCAAAATGACACGGCAGCTGCCAACGCCTCCCTGGTACGCACGCAAACCAAGCTAACTGACCACTTGCACTTTGAGAAAGCCAAACAAGGCATTTTTTCAGTAAGCAATGTATCTTTGATCATGGAGAGCGAGCTGGCAAGCTCCTCGCATACATGGCACACCAAGAACACAAGCCCCCAGTAGTAGTCTCCCTCCATTCAGCTTCAGGGATCAGGATAACAGATCCGGATCTGGTGGCTGAGGAGTTCAGGTCCTTCTACTCCAACCTATATTCCTCTACAGCCTGCTACTCCCAGGAGGAGCTACTGGCTTTCCTACAGGATATTGATTTTCCCACACTTACCCCGTCGCAAATTGCTCAATTGGATGCCCCCATCACCATGGATTGCATAGCGGAAGCCTTAGCCCGACTTCCCGTGTCCAAGGCGCCGGGCTCGGATGGACTCCCCCTAGAATTCTACGGTCAATTTGGAGAAACCCTTATCCCTAAATTATGTAAGTTATATGCCCACATCTTTGACACAGAAACACTCCCCTCATCTATGGGCGAAGCCCTCATTATCCTGATACCCAAACCTACCCCCTTCTCCCTGAATCTTACCGGCCCATTTCCCTCCTCCAGTTAGATGTTAAAATACTTACCAAAATTCTAGCCCTACGCCTCAACAAAGTTATTCTCAGCCTCATTTACCCCGACCAAACTGGTTTCATGCCCAACAAAAATACAGCCTTCAACCTCAGGAGACTCCATATGAACCTTCAATCCCAACACGATAACGTAGGCTCCAGAGTAGTGGTCAGTCTTGACACTGCTAAGGCATTTGACTCTGTGGAGTGGAAGTACTTATGGAATGCCTCCGCAAATTTGGCTTTGGCCCAAAATTCAATAAGTGGCTCCAACTCCTATACCAAGCCCCTACAGCACGAATCCAGGTTAACGGTAGAATTTCCCCCTCCTTCCCACTCTCCCATGGTACACGCCAGGGATGCCCCATCTCACCTCTACTATATGCCCTGGCTGTAGAGCCCTTAGCTATTGCACTCAGGAATCACCCCGGCATCAATGGCCTCAGACGCGGAAAACTGACAGAGGTAGTTAGCCTCTACGCGGATGACATGCTCCTATACCTCGCTGACGCTGGCCCCTCCCTTCAGACGGCCCTACAGCTAATCACAGATTTTGGAGCATTTTCCGGCCTGCAAATTAACTGGGCCAAGTCCCAAATCCTCCCCATAGACTTTGATGTCCCCACCGCTGACCAAGCTGCACTCCCTCTAGTTAGAGCAAGTAACATTAAATACCTGGGTGTTCAGGTCTCTCGGTCCCTTCAAGATTATATCGTCCTTAATATTGAACCCCTATACGCTATCCTCAAAACTAAAACACAAACATGGTCCCGTCTCCCACTAGGTGTTATGGGCTGAATAAACCTAATTAAGATGATACTACTCCCCAAGTTGCTCTACATCTTCTGGCAGGCTCCGCTCTACATCCCCAATGAATATTTAAATCCATGGAATCAATCCTAAACACATTCATTTGGGGCCCCTCCCGGCACAAATTGCCGTGGCGGGTCCTCAAGTGCCAGACTGATTTCAGTGGCACAGAGTTATCCAACCTCTTCACATACTACATAGCATCCCAACTCTCCCACTTATTTTATATCAACCACGCAGACAAGGAGATATATTCCACCCTAGTTTGCTCTTGGGCCCCCGGCTCAACAGCTCACCCCTTTCAGATTCTGTTCTGCGGCCCCCATGGCTTGCCCCGCACTACTGACAGGAAACATATACTCTTCCACCACTGTAAAATCTGGAAACTGTCCATGCAACTTAGCTCAGCACCTGCCCCCCACTCACATACACCCTTATGGAACACCCTATACATGCCAGAACTGACATCTATCCCCGACTACGGCCTGTGGATTGACAAGGGGGTCCTATATCTATCACAATTAGTAGCCAATGGGAAGGTTAAGTCCTTCCAAACCTTAAAGGACAACTTTGCTCTACCCAATCATATGTTTTTTTAAATAAGGTTAAAAAAATACTGCGCTAACACAATAAGAAAAGCTGCGACTAAAGGTAGTAAACCGTGAATCTAATGTAATTAAAAAAAGTCGCGCTAAAAAAGATTATTTGAGAATAGCAACAATCTAGTGCCTAAAGTGATAAAAGGTAAATATGAATAAAAAATATAATTGAAACAATACCCAATGTATATAAACTCCACGATGAGATGGAATAAATGATATAGAATAAATGATATACAAAAAGGACTATTTTCTATGTGAAAAATAAATAGTGAAATAAATTAACATAGTTGAATGTGAACGACAAAAATTAATTTCCAGAACACTATTACCACGTGCAACAATATAAAGAAATATTGTGAAGATACTGAGCATATACCCTGTGAAAAGCAAAAAATAAAGCAATAAAAATTATAACCAAACTAAAAAAGTCCATAAAAAATCCAAGTCCAGAAAAACAGTAATTATTGAAGTTCTTGCATATTGTGGAAAACAGGCAAGTAGATATCCCCCAGTGCTAGGAGAAGTGCAGAGACAGACTTGCTGAAGTGACACAGGTGCATGGGCAGACCTCCACCGTTTAAAACAACTGCCTCTTACCAAATAGAGTTGGTCTCTAGATTATAGGAGACCTATGGAACGGATGGCTGCAACCCCAGCCAGGGATCTAGAACAGCAGACACTTGTTGTCATCCGGGACCCGGAACTCGCTCCGTCACACACAGCGAATAGAATAAGATGGCTCCCCATAAAAGAAATAAAAGCTCCACATAGCATAAAAACCACGACTTTATTTAATAAAGAGTAAGATTGCACTTACACACTGGGAGGAGGAGCTACGTCCCGACGACACCGCGTTCTGTACACCCGGAAGACACGGGGAGTCTATTAGCTGGCCGGCGTTTTTGATGCTTGTTTTTTACAACCAGTGTGTAAGTGCAATCTTACTCTTTATTAAATAAAGTCGTGGTTTTTATGCTATGTGGAGCTTTTATTTCTTTTATGGGGAGCCATCTTATTCTATTCGCTGTGTGTGACGGAGCGAGTTCCGGGTCCCGGATGACAACAAGTGTCTGCTGTTCTAGATCCCTGGCTGGGGTTGCAGCCATCCGTTCCATAGGTCTCCTATAATCTAGAGACCAACTCTATTTGGTAAGAGGCAGTTGTTTTAAACGGTGGAGGTCTGCCCATGCACCTGTGTCACTTCAGCAAGTCTGTCTCTGCACTTCTCCTAGCACTGGGGGATATCTACTTGCCTGTTTTCCACAATATGCAAGAACTTCAATAATTACTGTTTTTCTGGACTTGGATTTTTTATGGACTTTTTTAGTTTGGTTATAATTTTTATTGCTTTATTTTTTGCTTTTCACAGGGTATATGCTCAGTATCTTCACAATATTTCTTTATATTGTTGCACGTGGTAATAGTGTTCTGGAAATTAATTTTTGTCGTTCACATTCAACTATGTTAATTTATTTCACTATTTATTTTTCACATAGAAAATAGTCCTTTTTGTATATCATTTATTCTATATCATTTATTCCATCTCATCGTGGAGTTTATATACATTGGGTATTGTTTCAATTATATTTTTTATTCATATTTACCTTTTATCACTTTAGGCACTAGATTGTTGCTATTCTCAAATAATCTTTTTTAGCGCGACTTTTTTTAATTACATGTTTTTTTAAATACCTTCAACTCTGCCACGCTCTCAACACCCAATTTAGGGACTCCATCCCAGTTCTTGAAATCATATTATTAGTGGACATAATCTCAGGGACAGACTCCAAAAAACTTATTTCCCAAATCTATAACTACCTCATGCTACCCATGGCACAAACCACTTCCCTCCAACTGAAGTCCCGTTGGGAACCCAACTTGGCACCATATCTGATGAAGACTGGGAGGAGGCACTTGCCACCTCTAGGATCGTATCTCCTAAACTGTCTGACCGCCTCACCCATCTTTATATCTTGCACAGGTCCTACTTAACACCCCACCGCATTTCTAAGTATAATCCAGGGCAAAATCTCAATTGCCCCAGATGCGATCATCCTACCAGCTCCTTCTATCACTTGCTTTGGACCTGTCTACCCATAAGGGAATACTGGACTCAGGTTGTCCAGTTTCTCCATGACCGCATGGGTTCCCCACTGACCGTATGCCCCCGACAGTGTGTGTTGGGACTCCTCTCACTATCTGAAAGTGAAAAATACTTAAACATATTTTTGCAAGAAACTCTATTCCTGGCCAGACTACAAATAGCCAAATTGTGGATGAGGCCCCCTCCATGCTGCAACAATGGATTTAGAGCCGTCAACAGTACCCTCCCATATAAAAAAAGTGTTGTACACCCACAAGGGCTGCCCAAACAAGTATCACAAAATATGGGACGGATGGCTAGCAGATTCCTCCACCTGCACTAACGCAGATAAAGGACACTCCTCCTGGATCACCCCCCCAGCTCTTCATACTACTCTCATACCCCCCCCCCACTAAGTTTTCACAGCTATATTATCCACCAGACTACAAAATGCTAGAATTCTCCTTTGTAACCCATCAAGAAGCAATGTATGTCAACAAGATCATTCTGTATGTAGTGACTATTGGAATTTTTGTAATTTTTTTTTTTTGTTCTTCCTAACCCGAATGTTATTACACTTAACATGTTCAATAAACGCTACTTTTGATTAAAAACTGCTTGCGGCTTTAATGTCATGTCTGGTCCCGGAAATATGGATGAAAATCATTGAGAACCCCCCCCAGCCCATTACCAGCCCTTTTGGGTCTGGTATGGATATTAAGGGGAACCCCACACCCAAATAAAAAAAACGAAAGGCGTGGGGCCCCCAGGCCCTATATACTCTGAACAGCAGTATACAGGCGGTGCAAACAAGACAGGGACTGTAGGTTTGTTCTTAAGTAGAATCTGTTTGTAATTTTGAACTGGTACATTTTTTACGTGTAGCTCCAGCCAAAAAAATCAATTTTTAAGATTTTTGGAAAACATAGGGAAGGATTATCACCCCTGTAACATTTGTTTTGCTGTCTGTGCACCTGTTCAGAAGATTTCACCTCACTTTTTGTCCCAATGACAATTGGATTTTGAAAATTTTGTTTTTTTAGTGAAACAAGGAACTCTTACAGGAGAGAATTTCCCTTCCTAGGGGTAAATTTCATCTCACTTCCTGTTGTCCCCTTCCGTTTGCAAGTAGGAGTCATTTGTAAGTTGGATGTTTGAAAGTAGGGGCCTGCCCTATCTACTATGCAGAAATTGGGGCCTTAGGTGTTGGTACAACACTGTAAGCCCTCACAGTTACTCTTGGTGGGCACAGGAACGGGCCCTGCTGTGAAATATTAGATCAAGAATAGTAATTACATGCCCCTGTTGAACAGGATCAGAAAAATTGGGCCTTTGGTGGTAGACGGTGTGGTGGTGTTGCCACAACACTGTAAGGCCTCACAGTTACTCTTGGTGGGCGCAGGAACGGGCTCTGCTGTGAAATATTAGATCAAGAATTGTAATTACCTGCCCCTGTTAGACAGGGGCTGAAAAATTGTGCCTAAGGCACTGGTGCTGGTGCCACAACACTGCAACCCCTCACAGATACTCTAGTTGGAGCACAGGAATGAGCCCTGCTGCAAAGTATTGCATCAAAAATTGTAATTACACACCCCTGTTAAACAGGGGCAGAAAAATTGGGCCGTAGCAACTGGTGGCGGTGCCCAGAACCAAAAATGTTCTTACAAGCTATCAGCATGAACATTGAGGAGGAAGAGGATAGTCACCCAGCATAACAGTATAGTCACTCAGTATCAGCATAGGCAGTCGTGAAAGGATCTCACATTAAAAAAAAAAAAATTATGTTACATCAGCATCAGGTGCTTCTTAGCTGGTGATCCAAGACTGATTCATTTTTATGAAGGTCAGCCGATCGACCAATTCGGTGGACAGGGGCATCCTCTGATTACAAAGCCTCCAGCAGCACTGAATGTGGGTTCCGAAAGAACGCTGGATGCAGAACAGGCCAGTAGCTCAATTGCATATTGTGCAAGCTTTGGCCAGTGATCCATCCTCAAGACCCAGTAACCCAGAGGATTTTTGATGGGAAAGGTGTCCAAGTCTGATCTTGCCCCTAGGTACTCCTGCAACATGTGAATCAAACGCTGGCGATGGTTGCTGGAACCGATCAGACCTTGGGGCTGCGGACTAAAAAATTGTCTGAACGCATCGGTCAGACGGCCACCTTCTCCCCCGCTCTTTCTGTGACTGACCGAAGCCTCAGCAACACATTGTCCAGGAGGACCAGGAAATTGTAACCTCCCAGGCTCTGGAAACGCGTTGCACAAACCTTTCTGCAAGACCTCCCGAAGATGTTTCATCCTCTGCTCCCTCTGCAATGGCAAGATAAGGTCCGCAACCCTACCCTTGTAACGTGGATCAAGGAGGGTTGCCAGTCAGTAATGATCCCTCTCTTTGATACCACGAATACGAGGATTCTTCCGCAGGCTTTGCAGGATCAGGAAGGCCATGCAGCGTGGGTTTGCTGAGGCATTCGGTCCAGAGTCCTCTGGGTCACTAAGGATGACATGATCCGCAGCCACCTCCTCCCAGCCACGTACAAGTCCATGGGTTTCTTCGGACTGTAAATGATCTCTTGAAGACTGCTGCTGATGCTGAGTGCTAGGCTCCACCTCCATGCTGACACAATCCTCCTCCTTGTCCTCTTCCTGTGTGATCGGCAGGCACGCAGGAACACTGTCTGGATAAAGGGGGCCTTGAGAGGTAAGGAAGTCCTCCTCTTCCTCCCTCTGTTTTGCCTCAAGTGCCCTGTCCATTATTCCACGCAGCGTGTGCTCCAACAGGTGGACAAGAGGGACAGTGTCACTGATACATGCACTGTCACTGCTCACCATCCTCGTGGCCTCTTCAAATGGTGACAGGACAGTGCATCCCTGATCATGGCTTACGTTCGACTCAAACTCGAAGCTCATCCCTAGTCTTGAGGATGGATTACTGGCAGAACTTTTCACAGTATGCAATTGAGCTACTCTCCTGCATCCAGTGTTCTTTCGGAACGCACATTCAGTGCTGCTGGAGGCTTTTTAACCAATCACAGAGTGCGCCTGTCCACCGACTCGGTCAATCGGCTCACCTTCATAAAAATGAATCAGTCTTGGATCACCAGCTACCAAGCACCTGATGCTGATGTAACCGATTAATTTTTTTTATGAATGTGAGATCCCTTCCAGACTGCCTATGCTGATGCTGTGTGACTATCCTGTTCCTCCTCAATGTTCATGTTGATAGCTTCTAAGAACATTTTTGGTTCTGGGCACCACCACCAGTGGCTAAGGCCCAATTTTTCCGCCCCTGTTTTACAGGGGCGTGTAATTACAATTTGTGCTGTAATATTTTGCAGCAGGGTTCGTTCCTGCGCTCAACAAGAGTATTTGTGAGGGGTTGCAGTGTTGTGGCACCACCACCATTGCCTAAGGCCCAATTTTTCTGGCCCTGTTTAACAGGGGCGTGCATTTACAATTTTTGATCAAATATTTCACAGCAGGGCCCAATTTTTCTGCCCCTTTTTAACAGGGGCATGTAATTACAATTTTTGGTCAAATATTTCACAGCAGGGCCTGTTCCTGCGCTCAACAAAAGTATCTGTGAGGCTTTACAGTGTTGTGCCATCACCACCACCACCTAAGGCCCAATTTTTCTGCCCCTGTTTAACAGGGGCATGTAATTACAATTCTTGAATTCTTAAATTGCAAGAGTAACTGTGAGGACTTACAGTGTTCTGGTAGCACAACCACATATGGCCCAATTTTCTGCAGAATGTATAGGGCAGGCTGTATAGTATATAAAGGCGGTCCCCTATTTTCATAAATCTGACTTACAAACGACTCCTACTTACAAACAGAGGGAGACAACAGGAAGTGAGAGGAAATCTACCCCTATGAAGGGAAATTCTCTCCTGTAAGAGTTAATACGGGAAAAAGGTGTCTCCTCCACTGATTTATCACCAATCCTTGTTTCCCTTAAAAACCCCAAATTTTCAAAATCCAATTGTCATTGGGACAGAAAGTGAGGTGAAACCTTTTGAACAGGGGCACAGACAGCAAAACAAATGTTACAGGGGTGATAACCCTTCCCCATGTTATCTAAAAAGCTTTAAAATAGATTTTTTGTCTGGAGCTACACTTATAAAATGTACCTGTTCCAAATTACAAACAGATTCTACATAAGAACAAACCTACAGTCCCTGTCTTGTTTGAGTATATAGGGCCTGGGGGCCCAACGCCTTTTCTTTTTTTAATTTGGGTGCGGGGTTCCCCTTAATATCCATACAAGACCCAAAGGGCCTGGTAATGGGCTGGGGAGGGGTACCCATGCCATTTGTCTCACTGATTTTCATCCATATTGCCGGGACCCAACATTACATTAAAGCCTCAAGCAGTTTTAAATGACTTTTATTCCTTTAGCAATGTCATTTTGTGCAGGGACTGTTCTAAGCACGGGAAACACGCGCCACTTTACAGGTATACTATTGACACTCCCCAGGTACGATATTTAAAGGAATATTTCACTTTTATTTTTTCACTTTAAGCATCATTAAAATCGCTGCTCCCGAAAAAACTTTAGTTTTTAAAACTTTTTTTCCATTGATAAATGTCCCCTGGGGCAACACCCGGGTCCCCAAACCCTTTTTAGGACAATAACTTGCATATTAGCCTTTAAAATTCACACTTTTGATTTCTCACGTTCAAGTCCTATAGACTTTAACAGTGTTCGAATGTTCATGCAAACTTTCGGTCCGTTTGCATGTTCTGGATGCGAACTGAACCGGTGGGTGTTCGGACCATCCCTAGTCCCTGATCACTAAACCAAACAAGGATCATACCCTCCCACAAAACTATCGTCCTATCTCAGTAATCAACAATGACCTTAAAATTTGTGGACTCCTTTTAGCAGATAGGTTTCCTTCCATTATTACAGATCACAGATAATATCTTTTTGGCCTCCAACATTATACAAGATGCAGAGCTCTTTTCTCGGAAAGTAATATTATTGAGTCTTGAATTGATATCCATAAGGCTTTTGATAGCATATTATGGCCTTACTTGGAAACTATTTGTCAGAAACCTTGAATCAGACTGAGACAGAAGTACAGTTAAATCACACTTGTTTAATAATAATAAAAAAAAAAGGTAAACAGAGTAAACATATTCAAAACATTGCCAGAGTTCAGGAACCGAAACGGATTGTCAGACAAGCCAAAACGTCAGGGAGCCAGAAGGAATGTCAGCCAAGCAAGTCTTTAACAGGAACACAGGAGAGCGTCTCTAGAGATGTGACCAAGGCGAAGGCAGAGATCATCTGGACTGGACAGCTTAAGTAGGCAGGACCGACGAGCAGGATCATCAACAGGTGCGTCACTGTGGAGAGATAGGAGCTAGCAATTAGCCGACAGCTGAGCGGCCAGCTCAGAGAATGAAGGTCTGGGCCCAGCCCTGACAGTACCCCCTCCTCAACGACCCCCCCCCCCCTCGGAGGACCACCAGGCTTGAGGGGAAAAAGTCTATGGAAATCACAGAGGAGGACAGAGGCATGTACTTTCGAGGATGGGACCCAAGAGCGTTCCTCCAGACCGTACCCTTTCCAATGCACCAGGTACTGTATGCTCCCACGGAACCTACAGGAGTCAACAATGTACTGTACTTCATACTCCTCATGGCTCTCAACCTGAACAGGTTGAGGATGTGGCACCAAGGTGATAAAGCGGTTGCAGACCAAAGGTTTTAATAAGGAGACATGAAATACATTTGAGATACGCATATTAGAAGGAAGGTCTAATGCATAAGCCACTGGGTTAATCCTGTGAAGGATACAGAAAGGCCCAATAAACTGAAGTGCGAACTTCAGAGAGGGAACAAAAAGTCAGAGGTTGTGAGATGACAGTCAGACCCTGTCCCCAACCTGGTAGGAAGGCGCAGGCAGGCGTCTGTGGTCAGCATGGAGTCTGTACCTATCATTAGCATGTCACAAAGCCTCCTGGACTTGTGCCCAAGTGGAACGAAGACCACGGAGTTGCTCTTCCAACGCAGGAATAGTCTGCGGAACACACGAGTCAGGCAACATTGAAGGTTGGAAACCATAGTTTGCCATAAACGGAGACAATCGGGAAGCAGAATTCAAGGCACTATTGTGAGCAAACTCTGCCCACGGTAAGAGGTCTGACCAGTTGTTATGATGGTCAGAAATATAGCAACATAGGAATTGCTCCAGGGATTCATTGGCTCGTTCTGCGTCCCAATTAGACTGCGGGTGATACACAGAGGAGAAAGCAAGCTGAATTCCCAACTGTGCACAAAAGACTCGCCAGAACCAGGACACAAACTGACTACCCCTGTCCGAGACAATCACCTTGGGTAGCCCATGTAAGCAAAAGATCTCCCAAGTAAAAATGGAAGTCAGTTCCTTAGAAGTGGGCAACTTCTTAAGTGAGACATTTTCGAGAACCGGTCAACCACCATAAGGATAACTGTGTTGCCCTGGGAGTTGGGTAACTCCACAATGAAATCCATAGACAGGTGGGTCCAGGGCCTCTCTCCATTGGGTATGGATTGTAGGAGACCCACTGGAAGGTGTCGTGGAGTCTTACTCTGAGCACACATGGAACAGGGAGATACAAAGGCGGTTACATCAGCACATAGACTAGGCCACCAGAATTGTTGAGAAATGGACCAAAAGAGTTTATTCCTCCCAGGCTGGCCAGCAGCCTTGGGAGAATGGTAAGTCTGGAGCATGGCAGTATGGAGACTCTCTGGGACAAAGCAGCGGTCACAAGGTTTCTCAGGAGGAGCATGAACCTGAGCAACAAGAAATTTGTCTCCCAAAGGAGAAGTGAGACTGGTGCGAACCGTAGCCAGAATAAGATCAGGAGGAATTACAGGAGCCGGAACTGACTCCATCTTGGAAGTGGAGGAAAATTGTTGAGCTGGCTTCCCAGCCCCACTCCCTAACAACCAGCTTACATTGCACCCTGAGTGGGCAAAGCTTTGCCCACTCAGAGAGAAGAATGCACTGTGCAGCGCTCAGTGTATTGCAGGGTGTATGTCAGGGCAAAAACCCTGCAATTTCAGGTGTTCAGCGAACAGCCGAACCGTTCGCCCATCCCTAATGTACTCTGATTATTTCCTATTATTCTTAACAGATCCAATGGTCTCTTTACTTGGTTTCTATGTTGCCTGCCTTTCAAGATTTGTCGGGTCTAGGGGTCAATCTTTCCAAATGTACTGCACTGACGATTAATTTTTCCCAGACCTTGATTTCTGGCATTCAAATATACTCAATTTTACCTGGAGTGGAGAAACACTCTCATAATAAGCTAGCCCCATTCCTGTGCAAGATGTACTACTCTAACTACCCACAGGTGTTCTCCCGCATCAGGCAATTGCTGCACACATGGATTCCGTACCATATCTCCTTCTTGGGCAGGGTCCAAGCAGTGAAGATGTCTATATTCCCAAAATTACTTTTTTTAAATTTTAGGGCCCTCCCACTTTACAGCTCACCCCAGACCGTAGAGGTGACTCAAAGAGAGGAGAATGGGTTCAATGGTCATCTAAGAAACTTTGCCTGGGCAAGCAGTACAAACCACAAGCCCTGGGTGGGCTTGGTTTACCAAATTTAAGGTTGTAATTACCCTTCCACCAGATTGGCTCAACTGGCGCAGCGGCATGCCTCACCTACTAATATCCCATGGCTTCGTTTTTAACAAACCTCAATTGATCCATACTACCTTCCAGGCCTGCTATGGTCTAAAGATCTATCCCCTCTTAACACAGTGGTTGGTTAATCACTCCATTTATGGTCTTTGTATAAATCAAAATTCTCACTGCTACCGCTCCCAAACCTAGACTAGCTTCCTTTTTAGGTGACTAAGTTGCCCCCAGCTTTTGGTTCCCCCCAAGTATTCTCCAAATGGGTTGAGAATGACAGACATAACCACCTTGGACTCTTGGTAATCTACCAGGGGTCCCCCCTCCCAATTAAAAATTGGCCCACACGGGGACGTGGCTACTCTGCTCCTGTATGGACATGTGAATCCTCAGCTCTGTTCTAGCATCGGGAATCTGAGCAACATGGGGTGCCCCTGATCAAACCCACACATGCCGTCACCCACCTAAAAGTCTACCCTCTCATCCAAGATGACTCGAAAGAGGAAAGACTCATCCTAGCCGAAGAAATGACAGCATTTCTTCCCACCGGCGGTCCGGAGCAGAGGCCAAGATGACACCGGCAGCGGATCTCCAGCTTCCTCCGGCAGCTCTCTCAGCTAAGGGGTTAAGTGTGTTCCCTCAGTGTGTTCTAACTGTAGGGGGATGGGCTCACTAGGACATGACAAACAGTGGGGACGGAAAGTATTCAGACCCCCTTAAATTTTTCACTATTTGTTATATTGCAGCCATTTCCTAAAATCATTTAAGTTCATTTTTTTCCTCATTAATGTACACACAGCACCCCATATGGACAGAAAACCACAGAATTGTTGACATTTTTGCAGATTTATTAAAAAAAGAAAAACTGAAATATCACATGGTCCTAAGTATTCAGACCCTTTGCTCAGTATTTAGTAGAAGCACCCTTTTAATCTAATACAGCCATGAGTCTTTTTGGGAAAGATGCAACATGTTTTTCACACCTGGATTTGGGGATCCTCTGCCATTCCTCCTTGCAGATCCTCTCCAGTTCTGTCAGGTTGGATGGTAAACGTTGGTGGACAGCCATTTTTAGGTCTCTCCAGAGATGCTCAATTGGGTATAAGTCAGGGCTCTGGCTGGGCCATTCAAGAACAGTCACGGAGTTGTTGTGAAGCCACTCCTTCCTTATTTTAGCTTTGTGCTTAGGGTCATTGTCTTGTTGGAAGGTAAACCTTTGGCCCAGTCTGAGGTCCTGAACACTCTGGAGAAGGTTTTCATCCAGGATATTCCTGTACTTGGCCGCATTCATCTTTCCCTCAATTGCAACCAGTTGTCCTGTCCCTGCAGCTGAAAAACACCCCCATAGCATGATGCTGCCACCACCATGCTTCACTGTTGGGACTGAATTGGACAGGTGATGAGCAGTGCCTGTTTTTCTCCACACATACTGCTTAGAATTAAGGCCAAAAAAGTTCTATCTTGGTCTCATCAGACCAAAGAATCTTATTTCTCACCATCTTGGAGTCATTCAGGTGTTTTTTAGCAAACTCCATGCGGGCTTTCATGTGTCTTGCACTGAGGAGAGGCTTCTGTCGGGCCACTCTGCCATAAAGCCCTGACTGGTGGAGGGCTGCAGTGATGGTTGACTTTTTACAACTTTCTCCCATCTCCTGACTGCATCTCTGGAGCTCAGCCACAGTGATCTTTGGGTTCTTCTTTACCTCTCTCACCAAGGCTCTTCTCCCCCAGTAGCTCAGTTTGGCCAGACAGCCAGCTCTAGGAAGGGTTCTAGTCGTCCCAAACGTCTTCCAATTAAGGATTATGAAGGCCACTGTGCTTTAAGGAACCTTAAGTGCAGCAGAAATTTCTTTGTAACCTTGGCCAGATCTGTGCCTTGCCACAATTCTATCTCTGAGCTCTTCAGGCAGTTCCTTTGACCTCATGGTTCTCATTTGCTCTGACATGCTCTGTGAGCTGTAAGGTCTTATATAGACTGGTGTGTGGCTTTCCTAATCAAGTCCAATCAGTATAATCAAACACAGCTGGACTCAAATGAAGGTGTAGAACCATCTCAAGGATGATCTGAAGAAATGGACAGCACCTGAGTTAAATATATCAGTGTCACAGCAAAGGGTCTGAATATTTAGGACCATGTGATATTTCAGTTTTTCTTTTTTTAATAAATCTGCAAAAATGTCAACAATTCTGTTTTTTTTCTGTCAATATGGTGTACTGTGTGTACATTAATGAGGAAAAAAAAATGAACTTAAATGATTTTAGCAAATGGCTGCAATATAACAAAGAGTGAAAAATTCAAGGGTTCTGAATACTTTCCGTCCCCACTGTAGATCACTGCTCCCGATGACTGTGAGCAGTAGATCCCTGTCATGACACTAGGCAGAACAGGGAAATACCTTGTTTACATAGGCATCTCCCCGTTCTGCCTCTCTTTGCCAAGATCGCAGGCCACTGGCGGACATCGGGTCCGCGGGACCCGTGGGCACGCTCCCATGGCACAAAGGAGGGACGTACAGGTATACCCATTTGCCCACTCATGCCATTCTGTCAACATACATCATCGTGTAACGGTCGGCAAGTGGTTGACATATATATGTATATGGTGATTGATTTTCACAAGGCTCTGACAAAGCACGCTAGTCATGCCAAATGCGTCACCTGCTTCCCCCTGCCTGCACTATTTCAGTGCTGTTTTTCTTACTTTGGAAATAAGCCTTATTGCATTGTGTATGAGAGTGCAGCCATCCTTCAATTTTATATATGTCTCTGCTACCAAGTTGATGAGCCTCTTCTCCTTCCCCCTCTCCAAATCAAGCCCCACTCACCCTCAGATTGGGAGAAGAGGTGTCAGTCACTCCCAGTCCATCTGTAGTCTCTCGGTCCTCTCCTGTACCAGATGACCACATTGAATTGGATGCATGACTAGTTCTCTAGCTTCTCTTCCCCATCATTTCCACTAATAGCAGACTGCTCTGCAAATATATAACTGGAGCTCCTGGTCTCGGCTGGATCAGGCTCAAACTGAGAGTTCTGGGGCTGCTACTGGCAATCCCACTTCACCACTCCTTGAGTAGCTGAAATTCATCAGCAACACCATCTATCTGTCAATCGCCTGATATGCAAAAATACCCACCTGGCTGCACTCAAGGTTAATTGTGCATATACTGTATAGGAAAAGGACTGGTTCTGATGATCTGGGTTTATTTTCACCATGTCAGTGACTTTTCACCGTTTAAAGAGGTGACCAGAATGGTGAGTGATGACGAGGCAGGATCGGTGATTCCATTGTTGTTCTTGCTGGCGCACGAATTGTGTGGTGTAATAGGCTGGGTACTGAGGGCCTAGCAGCAGGAGGAAGAGAAGAATATATTGCTATCTCAGTGCCCACATTATCCCAACTATGTAACTGAGGCAGCACTGACACTGGTGGAGCATGAGGCGATGAGTGTAGGTACCTGAACATGGGGCAGGCTCCTGGACATGGGGCAGGCATTCAGGATTGGTGTTCAGGATAGGCCAGTGGCCTGAGCTTGTCCAGTATGCATTCAAGCTGCTGGGCTGCCCTGCAGCCAGTATGCTTTTAAATTGGGCGTTTAGTGCAGGGGTGGTTTTGTGTCAGAAAAAAAAACCTCACCTGTCCCTATGTACAGTTGACTGGCTCACCTTTTATAAAAATGAATCAATCCTTGAACACCAATGAGTACGAGTCCCCTGTAACTGATGTTAACACCATTTTTTTTATCTGATCACAAAGTTAATAATACAGTATTACCATCTCCTAACACTGCTGTTGGCCTGTTGCCATTACCATCTGGTCCACCCAGAGATTATCATCTCTGAATATTATTAACATCTCCTGCAACCATTCCTGGCCTGTCATTCATTACTATCCTTTGCTACTGCTGCAGGCATGCCAGCATTACAGGCTCATGCTGCCTATACAGTTCTCAGCACTATCAGGGTGCCAAAATTAATGTCTCCGTAGTTGCTTCTCAGCTGCCACATTTTTTTTATATTTTTTTCTGCATGGTCATTCCTGAATAACAGTGTATTATTCTGTCCTGATAATGTCATGGTGCAACAGATATTTGTTTGCATGTAAGCATGTAAAACAACTGATACTTACATGAGAGGGCTGTATGGGTAACAGTCTGACAATTTAGCAAACATAAAGTTGCATCTCCATGCAGGTTTTTCAAGTTTTTAAAGACTGTTAGAAATAAAATTGTAGGAGAGGAAAAAGAAAGGAAGAAGAGAAAAGGAAAAAAAAGGAAAAAAAGGGGTGGGGGCAATCTCAAACAGCTGTCACCACATCTTGATAAATCATTAAAATATGACCAAATACAGAGACTTGTGAAATAACGGATTTGGCAGGTTGATAGACAAGGCCAATATAAATAAAGTGACATCTTAAAAATGATGGGAAATTTGAGAGAGTTTCTCCATTAGGCAAATGTCATCTATTTTCTGAAGCCATTGGGTAATGGATGGCGTAATTTTTTGCCCCAATTATTAGGAATAAAGAATTTAACAGCATTTAAGAGGTATGGAGTAATAGAGGAGTTTATATTGGCCTGTTAATTTGTTTGTACAGTGAAATAATATGATCCAAGGTTTTGGATCTAGTGCAAGGCCTTGAATTTACATACATATATACATGTGGGGACGGAAAGTATTCAGACCCCCTTACATTTTTCACTCTTTGTTAGATTGCAGCCATTTGCTAAAATCATTTAAGTTCATTTTTTTCCTCATTAATGTACACACAGCCCCCCATATTGACAGAAAAACACAGAATTGTTGACATTTTTGCAGAATTATTAAAAAAGAAAAACTGAAATATCACACGGTCCTAAGTATTCAGACCCTTTGCTGTGACACTCATATATTTAACTCAGATGCTGTCCATTTCTTCTGATCATCCTTGAGATGGTTCTACACCTTTATTTGAGTCCAGCTGTGTTTGATTATAATGATTTGACTTGATAAGGAAAGCCACACACCTGTTTATATAAGACCTTACAGCTCACAGTGCACGTCATAACAAATGAGAATCATGAGGTCAAAGGAACTGCCTGAAGAGCTCAGAGACAGAATTGTGGCAAGGCACAGATCTGGACAAGGTTACAAAAACATTTCTGCTGCACTTAAGGTTCCTAAGAGCACAGTGGCCTCCATAATCCTTAAATGTAAGATGTTTGGGATGACCAGAACCCTTCCTAGAGCTGGCCGTCTGGCCAAACTGAGCCATCAGGGGAGAAGAACCTTGGTGAGAGAGGTAAAGAAGAACCCAAAGATCACTGTGGCTGAGCTCCAGAGATGCAGTCGGGAGATGGGAGAAAGTTGTAGAAAGTCAACCATCACTGCAGCCCTCCACCAGTCGGGGCTTTTGTGGCAGAGTGGCCCGACAGAAGCTTCTCAGTGCAAGACACATGAAAGCCTGCATGGAGTTTGCTAAAAAACACCTGAAGGACTCCAAGATGGTGAGAAATAAGATTCTCTGGTCTGATGAGACCAAGATAGAACTTTTTGGCCTTAATTCTAAGTGGTATGTGTGGAGAAAACCAGGCACTGCTCATCACCTGTCCAATACAGTCCCAACAGTGAAGCATGGTGGTGGCAGCATTATGCTGTGGGGGTGTTTTTCAGCTGCAGGGACAGGACGACTGGTTGCAATTGAGGGAAAGATGAATGCGGCCAAGTACAGGGATATCCTGGATGAAAACCTTCTCCAGAGTTCTCAGGACCTCAGACTGGGCTGAAGGTTTACCTTCCAACAAGACAATGACCCTAAGCACACAGCTAAAATAACGAAGGAGTGGCTTCACAACAACTCCATGACTGTTCTTGAAGGGCCCAGCCAGAGCCCTGACTTAAACCCAATTGAGCATCTCTGGAGAGACCTAAAAATGGCTGTCCACCAACGTTTACCATTCAACCTGACATAACTGGAGAGGATCTGCAAGGAGGAATGGCAGAGGATCCCCAAATCCAGGTGTGAAAAACTTGTTGCATCTTTCCCAAAAAGGCTGTATTAGATCAAAAGGGTGCTTCTATTAAATACTGAGCAAAGGGTCTAAATACTTAGGACCATGTGATATTTCAGTTTTTCGTTTTTAATAAATCTGCAAAAATGTCAACAATTCTGTGTTTTTCTGTCAATATGGGGTGCTGTGTGTACATTAATGAGGAAAAAAATATATATATATATATACACATACACACACACACACACACAGTGGGTACGTGGGAAATATATACACACACACACACACACACATACACATACACATATATATACACACACACTATATTACCAAAAGTAATACAGACAACATACAATATACACACACATGAACTTTAACCAGTTGCCGTCCGCCCACCGTCATATGACGACGGGGCGGTGCGGCTCTCGTTATGGGCCAAAGTCATATGATGGCGGGGCGGCTCTCGTTATGGGCCAAAGTCATATGATGGCGAGGCGGGGCAGTTCTCGTTATGGGCCGCCGTCATAAGACTGCGGCCCATTCAAACAGGGCAGGTGCGCAGCTCTGCACTGTTGGTGGCGGTGTGTTCCCGAGGCACAGCGCGTCACTGACAGGGGTGAACAGCCATTGGGCATAGCTGTTTACCATGTGATCAGCCGCAATTACATCACAGCCGATCACAAATGGTACTCCCTTCCTAAGACCGTGCATGCGCATGATCAGGAGCACGCAGCGCAGTCAAGTTGGTGGCAGCGTGTTTCCAGGAATACTGCTCGTCATCGAAAAGGGTAAACAGCCAATGGCTGGTGACTGTTTACCACGTGATCGGCTGTGATCCATTTACAGCTGATCACTAAATATAAACACAGAGCGGTTACTACCTGTTACCGGCTCTTCTCTCCCCATACACCATTTCAAGGGTGAGGAGAGAAGAGCCAGGAGCAGTGAGTTACCGATTTGTGTAGTGTAACCAACTCCATACAAAAACGAGAACCTGTCACATAGCCCCCCCATTGCAGCTGTCACCCAACAGTCACCACATAAGTGCCCATCAGTGCTTATAAAAGTGCACCTGTCACCCATCAGTGCCAATAAGGTGCACCTGTCATTGTCAGAGACTGCCAACAGTGGTGCACCTGTCACCCATCAGTGACCATTGACTCTCACTCATCAGTCACCCGTCAGTGACCGTCATCAGTGATCCTCATCTGTCACCTATTAGTCCCATAAAGTGCACCGGTCACCATCAGAGACTGCCATCAGCGACCGTCACCTGTCACCCATCAGTGACTGTCACCCATCGGTGACCATCACCCGTCACCCATCAGTGACCATCACCCATCACATGTCACCTGTCACCCATCAGTGACAGTCACCTGTCACCCATTAGTGACCATCACCTGTCAACTATCAGTGAATGTCACCTGCCACCCCTCTGTCACCCATCACACAGCCCATCAGTGACCGTCACCTGCCACCTGTCACACAGTCCATCAGAAAAATGTCCAAAAGAGTTTTTACCAGTGAGGAGGCGCTCCAGATCCTCTCCATGACTGATAAGAGCAGCGGGGAGTTCTCATCAGATTCAAATGCCAATTCCAATTCTGAATCAAATTCAGTATTTGAACCGATCGATAGTAGTAGATCAGCAAATAAATCAGAGGAAGAATGGATCCCTCCTAAAAGGGCATGGCGCTCTGGAAACCAGGCAGCCCCCAGCAATATACCCCAGGATAAAATTCCCAGGCCCAGTACCAGCGCTGCTGCCAGCGATAGACCCCAAAACCAAAGGCCCACTACCAGTGCTTCCACCAGCGAAAGACCAGAAGAAATGCCCAGGCCCAGTACCAGCACTGCCGCAGCATCACGCCCGAATGCCAGCACAGAAACTTCAAATCCCCCAACTACCAGCGCTGGAATGCCATGTCCCCCAAGAGCCAGGACTGCTACATATCTTCCAGCTGGTCTTACTAACCCAACATGGCTGCCTTTCGACTCAGAATCAGCAAGAATTCCTCCTTTCACCGCACAGCCAGGTGTGCAGGCCAATACCCAACATTTTACAGAAATCGATTGTTTTTATTTATTTTTACCCGACACTTTTCAGAAATTCATCGTGGACCAGACCAATTTATATGCTCAGCAGCATATTGCCAACAACCCCCAATCATCATATGCATCTATTTGAGTGGAGAGATTTGACTCTGGAGGAGTTCAAAGTGTTTATGGGCCTCACCATAAACATGGGGCTTACAAAAAAAAATGGAGGACATGCTTATTGGTCCACCAACCCCATCCACCACATGCCCATTTATTCTTCCGTAATGCCCAGATCCCGATACGAGATGATTATGCGCTTCCTTCATTTCAGAGACAATACCCAGTGCCCTCCCCGCAATTATCCAAATTACCATAAGTTATATAAAGTTTGCCCACTCATAAATTTATTTTCCCAACGATTTGCAGAACTCTATGTTTCCGATCAGCATATATGTGTAGATGAGTCCCTGGTACCCTTTTCAGGCTGGCTAGGAATAAAACAATACATTCCTAGCAAAAGGGCCAAATACAGAGTGAAATTTTATAAGCTTTGCGAGAGAGTCACGGGATATCTGTATGCGTTCCGCGTATACGAAGAAAGAGATTCCCAGTTCAAGCCCCCTAAGTGCCCGGCCTACATGGGCACAACTGGTAAAATTGTATGGGACCTGGCATACCCACTGCTGAAGAAAGGTTAAAACCAGAGATGAGCCGAACACCCCCCTGTTCGGTTCACACCAGAACATGCGAACAGGCAGAACGTTTATTAAAGTCTATGGGACTCGAACATAAATAATCAAAAGTGCTAATTTTAAAGACTTATATGCAAGTTATTGTCATAAAAAGTGTTTGGAGACCTGGGTCCTGCCCCAGGGGACATGGATCAATGCAAAAAAAAGTTTTAAAAACGGCCGGGAGCAGTGATTTTAATAATGCTTAAAGTAAAACAATAAAAGTGTAATATTCCTTTAAATTTCGTACCTGGGGGGTGTCTATAGTATGCCTGTAAAGGGGTGCATGTTTCCCATGTTTAGAACAGTCTGACAGCAAAATGACATAATACAAAAGTACCCCTACCATTTCACAAAAAAGTGTCAAAAATGTTAAAAATGAGAGACAGTTTTTGACAATTCCTTTATTTAAATGCTTCTTCTTTCCATCTTCTTTATTCTATCTTCTATCTTCCTTCGGTTTCTTCCTCCATCTTCTTCTTCTTCTTCTTCCTCCGATCCTTTGCTTCTTGCTCTGGTGTTCTTGTCCGGCATCTTCCTCCGCGGCGTCTTCTTCCCTTCTTCGTTCTCGGGCTGCTCCACATCCATGATGGGAGGCTCCCGCTGTGTGACGCTTCTCGTTTTCTGACGGTTCCTAAATAATGGAGACCCGGTGACCCTGCCCCCCTCTGACGCATTTAAATAAAGGAATTGTCAAAAACTATCTCTTGTCATTTTTAACATTTTTGACACTTATTTTGTAAAATGGTAGGGCTACTTTTGTACCCCCCTTACCATTTCACACGGGGGGGGGGGGCGTTTTTATCAATTAACTTTTATGTGTATTGTCGGACCGACAGTTCATATAGCCGCAAGTACTTTTAAATTACTTTTTTTTCTTTGAAATGTCATTTTGCTGTCAGACTGTTCTAAACACAGCAAACATGCGCCCTTTTATAGGCATACTATAGGCACCCCCCCAGGTACGAAATTTAAAGGAATATTACACTTTTTTTGCTTCACTTTAAGCATTATTAAAATCACTGCTCCCAAAAAAACGGCCATTTTTAAAACTTTCTTTTGCATTGACCCAGGTCCCCAAACACTTTTTAAGACAATACCATGTATATAAGCCTTTAAAATTAGCACTTTTGATTTCTACCATAGACTTTTAAAGGGTGTTCCGCGGCTTTTGAATTTGCCGCGAACACCCCAAATTGTTCGCTGTTCGGCGAACTTGCGAACAGCCATCTCGAACTCGAAGCTCATATACTTGGATAACTTCCACACCAGCCTGCCCCTTTTTAAACACCTATACCTCGCAGAAACCCTGGCCTGCGGAATCTCCAGAAAGAATAGGAAGGGCTTCCCACAAGCCATAGTGAATAAAAAACTGTGAAGGGGAGAAAGAGCAACTTTGAGATGCAACGAAGTGCTGGTCTTGAGGTGGAAGGATACCAGGAATGTGTACATGATGTCCACCATCCATAATGACACAACAGTTGAAGTTCAGAGAAAACGAGGTTCCATTGAAAAGTGGACATGTGTACAAGATTACAATCTCTACATGGGGGGGTGGATTTCAATGACCAAATGCTTCAGCCCTATTTGTAAATAAGGAGGTACCGTTTCTGGTACAAGAAAGTAGCAATCTATTTCATTCATTTGGCCATTTATAATGCCTACATAATTTACACCAAATCCACGGAAAGCCCTGCCCACTTCCTAAAATTCATTGAAGAAGTTGTCACGTCCCTCATCTACCAACAAAGACCTCCTCCAGAAAACCTTTGTTCTGATGCTGTTAGCCAACTTCATGAGCGCCACTTCCCAGACAACATTCCACTACCTGAAGCAGGCCGAAGACGCCAAAAAAGATGTTGAGTATGCAGCAAAAGAGGATTTCGAAGAGATACCAGCTACCATTGTCCCCAGTGTCCCTCCAAACCTGGCCTTTGCATTGGTGAATGCTTCAGACTGTATCACACATCCCTAAAATATTAGCCCATATTCTTAACCACTTCCCCATTTTCATCATCTGTGCTGACCATTTCCCGTGCTTCCCCAAATAACCATGCCACTGCCTTCCATGTGAACTGACCCTGGCCTGTTTTTTGACTATGCCTCTGCCTACTGTCTGGACTGCTTCCACGTGAACTGACCATGGCCTGTTTTATCAACTACGCTTCTGCCCACCACTTGGACTGCTTGCACGGCAACTGACCCTGGCCTGTTTTATGGACTATGCTTTTGCCTACCGCTTGGACTGATCTGTTGCCCTGCTACTGTAATACACAGGGGTCTCATATGTGAGGGGTTCCAGAAATGTTTTTCCGGGTGGAGAAAACAATTTTTTTTGTTGTCTTCGGGTTGCGTAGTTTCTGGATTAAGGTTTGGAGTCCAGAGGCTTCATAGAGATTTGGGTGGGTGAAGCCTCTACCCCTGTGCCCCTGTGCACGGGTCTTACCTGTTTGCGGCCCTCAGCCTGCTGCTGACTTACTGCCATCATGCCTCTGCCTGCCGCATAAACTGACTACACCTCTGCCTGCTACCTGAACTATGGAAATAATTAGCTGTAGCAAGAGGCAGTATGTTTATGAAGGGCTGGGGAGTGGTACAATAATGAGTGCAGGCAGGTAACGATGTACCAGGACCAATATTATGGCTGTGCTGGCTGTCTCTGCCTGGACAATTTCTATGGACAAATGCTTTAGCTGTGCTGACAATATCCTTGTGCTGACTATAGACAATATTCCTGCCTGCTGCCTGGATACTTACTATTGTTGTCGCTAAGCACGTCCCTGCCTGCTGCCTGCTGCCTGGACCAATTCTCTCCTCTGTGGACACTACTAAAACCACAGGTAATCCTTTTTTTGGTTTACCCTTTCCTCAATAGAATTTATTTTGTAGTGTAATTTTTGGTTTGTAAATGCTATGTGTTAGAAATATGAAAGGCCTTCAAAAATGATAGGTTGTCAGGAAATTAGTAATTTATGCTTGTAGAACACCTGAAGGTGCTACTTCAATGGTGGCCAGGCTGTGTAAAAGTCTCACAGATGTGGTATTGCCATACTCAGGAGGAGTAGCAGAATATATTTTAGGGTGTTATTTTTGCTATGTACATGCAATGTGTTGGAACTTTGTGTAAAAAAAAAAAGCGTTTTCACACATTTTCCACATTTTCCAAAAACGTATTGAAAAAAAATGAACCATTCAAAAGACTCAATATGCCTCATAGATTATACGTTGGGGTGTTTGCTTTCCAAAATGGGGTCATTTTGTGGGTGTTTCCATTGTCCTGGTGCTCCAGGGCCTTCAAATGTGTGATAGGTCGTCATTAAATTATATATGTAATTTATGTCCCTAGAACACCTGACGGGGGTCCTTGCATGTTGGGCCTCTATATATATGGCCAGGCGGTGAAAAAGTCTCACACATGTGGTATCGCCATACTCAGGAGGAGTAGCAGGATGTGTTTTGGTGTGTATTTGCAAGCATGCATAAGCTGTGTGAGAGAAATAACTTGTTAATATGACATTTTTGTAAAAAAATAAATAAATAACACAAATCTTCAGTTTGCAAAGAATTTTGGGAAAAAAAATACAACTTCAAAAAACTCACCATGTGACTTACTAAATACCTTGGGATGTCTACCTTCTAAAAAGGGGTCATTTGGGGAGTATTTGTACTTTTCTGGCTTGTTTGTGTCTCAAGAAATGAGATAGGCCTTCAGTACATCAAGTGTGATCAGGTGTGATCAATTTTCAATGATTGGCACCATAGCTTGTAGATACTATAACTTTCACAAAGACCAAATAATATACCCTAATTAGGGTTATTTTTACCGAAGATATGTAGCCGTATAAATTTTGGCCAAAGTTTATGAAGAAAAATTACTAATTTGCAAAATTGTATGACAGAAACAAAGAAAAGGGCATTTTTCCACCAAATTTACAGTTTTTTTTAATTTATAGCACAAAACATAAATAAAACCCACTAGTGATTAAACACCACCAAAAGAAAGATCTATTTGTGTGAAAAAAAGGACTCAAATTTCATTTGGGTACAGTGTTGCATGACTAAGTAATTGTCATTCAAAGTGTGAGAGCGCTGAAAGCTGAAAATTGGTCTTGGCACGAAGGGGTGAAAATGCCCTGTAGGCATGTGGTTAATGGCATCCCAGTCTTAGTCCATAGGGTTCAATATTGAGTTGGCCCAACCTTTGCAGCTATAACAGCTTCAGCTTTTCTGGGAAGGCTGTCCACAAGGCTTAGGAGTGTGTCTATGTGAATGTTTGACCATTCTTCCAGAAGCGCATTTGTGAGGTCAGGCACTGATGTGGACGAGAAGGCCTGGCTCACAATCTCCACTCTAATTCAATCCAAAGGTGTTCTATCGGGTTTAGGTAAGGACTCTGTGCAGGTCAGTCAAGTTCCTCCACCTCAAACTCGCTCTTTCATGTCTTTGCAGACCTTGTGTCATGCACTGGTGCACAGTCATATTGGAACAGGAAGGGGCCATCCCGAAACTGTTCCCACAAAGTTGGGAGCATGAAATTGTCCAAAATATCTTGATATGCGGATGCCTTAAGAGCTCCCATCACTGGAACTAAGGGGCCAAATCCAACCCCTGAAAAACAACCCCACAGCATAATCCCTCTCCACCAAATGATTTGGACCAGTGCACAAAGCAAGGTTCATAAAGAGGAAAAATATGGGACTTTGAGTGAAACATGCGGGAACACGTCTCCATCCCTATATCATAGCAAAGAGGGGGGATTTTTAAGGACTTTGAATGAGGTGGGTGGGAGTGGCTAAATGATAAGTCGATTTTGAAAAGGATACCTTTATTGTTAATCATCACAGCATAACATAAATGAATGAGTAAATATGTAATCACATGTTAAAAAACATGTATGGTAAAAACAGTAATGCAGCATGGCAGGTCCATAGTATGGTAAATGGTAAGATCTTCCATGTGGAAACAAAATAAGATCACATAAATCTAGTACATACAGTATATTGAAATCAATAGATCATATACAGAATAGGCATCCAGTAGGCCCAATGTGTTTTGTGTATGTAAGAAGGCTGGCTGGAGGCTAGCCTGTATTTGTAGGAAGAGTCTGAGGGGTATATATCTCTCCTCCTCTGTCTGTCCCTGCGATGGCTCGTATTCAGGGTTGCTCGGTTATAGCTAACGCACGTCATTTCCACCATATTTCTGTGCGTCTGTGTCACTTCCGGTTCACATTCAGCAGAGTGGCAGTGCGATTGGCGGCAGGGAACTAGTGATTCGTTCACCTGGCTGCAGGTTCCAGCAGGTCATTTTGTTAGTTCAATGTAGGCTGCAATTTCAAGTTGTCACAGGGGTATTATTATTTTTAGGGGTATTATTGGTTGCTTGATTGATCATCTGCAACAGTGGGTTCTTTATCTAGAATCTTCCCGCTGGTTACTGTGTTGGGAGGGGGGCAGATACCGTTCCTGTAACCAATGTCATGTGGTTCTCAGGTGGGGGTATCCGCACGGGTGTTTGTCATTTCATAATTGTGGGGAAAGTAGTCAGCTGGCCCATCACTGGAGGTCCAGGGAGGGGAGACACATGCTGTCAGTCCATGTCTGGGCATAGCTTGTGGCATGGATCGGGGGGGCTGCATACCTTCAAGTCTCTCTGTAAGTTGTGTATCTGCTTGCCAGATGTCTTGAGGCTGGACTTATAAAGGGGGGGCTGGTTGGTGACTCAGCTGCTGTCATGGTCATTTCTTGCGATTCAAGCGATTTGTCATAGCGTTTTTCTGTCATAGCGATTTCTGTCATAGCGATTTTTGTCACAACGATTTCTGTCACAGCTTCCAAACAGTTATACCCATTTATGGCACAACTTTTCCTTTCACAATAATCAGGGCCAAGTCATCCTTGCCTGTGTAAATGTAAGCTAAGCAGCGGAGCAACCAGGAAGTGATTCACTTTCTGGTTTTGTTCTGTTAACAGGATCATGCACACCGCTTTATAACAAAGCTGCCAATAACATTTAGAAATCCTGTGCACAAGTTACAATATGTTAAAGGTTTGAGTTACCTTATATAAAAGAAAAAAGGGAAAAAAAAAAGAATGCACCAAAGGGGTAGTTTTTTTTTATATTTATTTAAAGAATATTTTAGATATAAACTTGAGTAATGATCTTTTAATAAAAATGGGTGTCTGTCATTTTTCAGTCATAGCAGATGCTGTCTTAGTGTGTTTTGTCAGGGCATGTTTGGTCAGGGAATGTTCAGTCAGAGTGTGTTCAGTCAGAGTGTGTTTCTGTCGTAGCATGGTTCTCTCATAGTTGTTCAGTCGTAGCATGTTCAGTCGTAGCATGTTCTGTCATAGTGTGTTCTGTTATAGCATGTTCCAGTCATAGCATGTTTGGTCAGAGCGTGTTCGGTCAGAGCATGTTCCAGTCACAGCATGGTCCAGTCATAGCATGTTCAGTCATAGTGGGTGCTGTCTTAGCGTGTTCTGTCAGGGCATGTTCGGTCAGAGCATGCTCAGTCAGAGCGTGTTTGTGTCATAGCATGGTTCTGTCATAGCGTGTTCAGTCAGAGCGTGTCTCTGTCGTAGCATTGTTCTCTCATAGCGGGTCGGTCATATCGGTTCTGTCATAGCGGGTTCCATCATAGCCTGTTCCATCATAGCACGTTCCATCAGAGCGGGTCAGTCAGAGCACTTTGAGTGGTACTGTCATAGCAGGATCAGTCAGAGCGGTTCTGTCACAGCGGTTCTGTCAAAGCGTGTTTATGTCACAGCATGGTTCTGTCATAGCGTGTTTCTGTCATAGTGGTTATGTCGTAGCATGTTCTGTCGTAGCATGTTGGTGCCATGCAGTTACGGCATACACCAATAGCCGTTTTATCTTCGTTTTTTTCATGTCTCATCGTACCTTTTTTCATTCAGGTTTCTTTGTATACCTGGGGTTTAGTTAGCTAGAGCTCACGTCTCATGATCTGTCATACCTACAGATCCATACGGGCTGAGGTTTTGTTTATTAAATGATTGTTGACCATTTATGTGGGATATTATATTATTATATATATGTACACATACAGTACAATACCATATACCATACGTCATACGATGCACGTTTCATTTCATTATACCTGTACGACTACCCACCATGGTCTGTGGGTACATGAGCCCTGAGTATTCAGTTTTAATTACCTGTGTCTATGCTGCAAGTTACTCGGGCTCACTTACTACATACACTAGGGGAGGGGCCATCATCATGTTCATTCACGCGCTGTGGTCTTGTCATTACTGCTCTTGTCCTTATACTCAGGTAGGCACAGAGGGGTGGTGTTCTCTGGTTGTCTGTTGTCACTTTCTCTAGTTTGTGTTTCCTTGGGTTTGGGCACGCCGCACGTTTCAGAAGCAATTCATTCACATTTATCCTTTCAACCTCACGTGGGGGTTTAGAGCATAGTAGCACTCCATCATTAAGGAGTTTACTTAAGCACACAGCGGAGCTTTGTCACAGGGGTTTTCCTTTCCTTAGCCGGGAAGGCGGTACGCTTCAGATTGTTTCCAATTCCATCCCAGCTACTATCATTCACCAGCATAGAACATGTTCTGGGTATTATTCTTTAACACAGTTTCAGGTGGGCTAAATATGCTCTCCATGGCCTGTTCCGGTTGCAAGACAGGACATAGGTGATCAAAGCTCGCTCAGTCGGAGGCTGGGTGTCACCCCCAGTTCATGGTCTTCCTACATTCCTGCAGGCAAGGTTGGCATCCCCTTAGTCCTCCGGTCTCGTCAAGGTTTCTGGTTTAATATGCCTGAGCCAAGTAATGTTCCTTGTCAGGGGCTGTGTGGGAAGCTCCCATCCCCGGTTTTTCAGACAGCCCCTGCTGGAGGAATTTTCAGGCCTGCCTCATCACTATCTTAGACAGGTTTGAATGGAGGTAGTAGTAGTAGGGTGAAGCCAGGTTACAGAAGGTTCTGAATAAGAAAAAGCAGGAAGCTCACTGGGCATAGGCTGAACTGGCATAACTGGTGCAGAGGCAGACTGAATAGCATCGCCAGGTGCAGCAACTACCACAATCGCATCACAGGGCGTAGCGACTGTGGAACTGGTGGACGAGTTAGCCTGGCTGTGTGTCCAAGGGAGTTTAGGGACAGGCAAAGGTATCTGGTTATACAAACTGGAGTGAATGATCGGCTCAGGTTCACAGGTGGGCTCCTCATCCAAAGTGCCACATGTGCATCAGCCCGACTATTGTAGGACACATCCCAGAAATCGCTATATACAATGGGAAGAGCAGGAGATACTGGGATGTTGGCAACAGGAAGTTTCTCTTTTGGGGCAACCTTGAGCAGGCAGAATGAGGAGCAGGAGGAACCCCAAGCCAGGATCAGTCCAGTCAATGTGTGGAGAATGGAGCCGTAACCAAGGAAGACCTAAAACGATAGGAGATGAGGCCTTAGGTAAGATAAGGAAGGATATCCACTCCTGGTGGAGTGTCCCTACCGACATCTTAACAGGGAGGGTCTGGAAGCGGATAGGGCCCCTTGGGAGAACAGTGTCATCAATCGCCAAGACCACTAATGGCGTTGTGAGGGGCAAAAGGGTAAGTCTCATGGAAGATGCAGTTCCCCAGTCCATGAAATTGCCAGCGGCTCCAGAATCCAGATATGCCGAGACCGAATGAGAGAAAGCGCCGACATGAAGGAACACAGAAAGAAGAAGACAAGAAGGTGATATTTCAGGGTGCAATACTCCACTTTCCAAATGTATTAGCTCTGAGCATTTTTCCGGACGAAAAGAGCAAGGGTCACGAAAATGACCTTTGGCCCCACAATAGAGGCACAGGCCCAGAGTTCTGCGCCTAGTACGTTCTTCAGGATATAACTTGGTCCGGCCCAGCTGCATAGGTTCCTCAGCTGGCAGGAGGTGCTCCTTGGGTCAAAGAGAGGAGACAAGGAGCTCAGGCTGCCTAAAGAACGGGGAGTGCTGGCGTCTTTTTTTTAGTCTCCTGAAAGTGTATATCGATCTGGTTACACAAGGTGATGACACCATCCAGATCAGCAGGGATGGTTCTTCCTGCTAATTCATCCTTCACTCTATCAGAGAGGCCATGTAACAAGGTTGCAACTAAGGTCTCATTATTCCAGCTCAGCTCAGCAGTCAAAGTACGAAAATGAAGAGCGTACTGTCCCACTGAAGTGGACTCTTGACGGAGACGTAAAAGGGCACTGGCTGCTGAGAAAACACGACCCGGTTCCTCAAAGATATTCCAAAAAAGTTTCAAGAAATCAGACAGGCTAGAAACCAGTGAATCATTCAGTTCCCACAGAGGGGTAGCCCAGGCTAATATCTCGTCAGACAGGAGGGATATAATATAGGCTACCTTCGCCAGACAGGAAGTTTTGGGGCTGGAGTTCAAAATGAATAGCGCATTGGCTGAGAAACCCCCTGCAGGCCTTGGAGTCCCCAAAGAAACGGGACGGAGCTGGCAGTTGTTGTGAATGTGTGGCTGCAACTGTGACTGGAATAGGTGCAGCCGCTGATTGTACTTGAGGTTGCTGAGTCAGGATTCCCAAGGAGGCCTGAAGCTGCTCGAAGCGGGAAGCCAGATCCTGGAGGAATCGCATCACCTGAGTCTGATTCGATTCCTGGGATCGCATCACCTTAGTCTGATTTGATTCCTGGGTCTCAAGTCTGCAGACTATGCCCTGCAATGGATCATCTGCGGGAAGCTGCACATCAGCCTGGTCCATGGCTGATCAAACTGTCAGGTCACCTGAGTCCAGGTGACAGATGCACACCGTTGGAGTCAGGAGTGCACCGCTAAGGTAGTGGACCCTATGGCTGACTGCTGCGGATGGAACTGCTGGGTGATCCAGGAAGGCAGGTCCACTGGAGCACCAACACGGATCCCACTGGGAGCTAGAGCATAAGATTCCCTGGGAGCTGAGTCTAAGAGCCAGCAGGTGTTCACCAGAGCCTCTAGTGGTGAGGATGGACTGTGCTGCAGTCTGGCTCCAGGTTGCGGCCCCCAGGGTCTCCCAGCTCACGCTCACGGTAGGCTACAAGAATACAGAGAGGAAGCAGCAGCCCACGACAACAAGGCATAGTAAGGAGAAAGCCAAAGGTCAGGGTGACTATCAGACAAGGATAGACAAAGAACACACCAAAAGGTCAGGGTCACAAGCAAGCAGGGATAGTCAAGAACAAGCCAAGATTGGTAAACAGGATCAGACATAGGATACAGAACAATGAGCACATGGAAGCCAAATCACACAATATTGATCAGCAGAGCTGGCTTGCAGTGCACAGGTTAATATAGAGTTCCCTGAAAGGGGCTGGGGTGGAGCCATGCTTTGAGGATAGATTACTTAAGCAGCCAGGTGAGAGTGACTGGCCTCTAAATCTAAGCACATGGAGAGGTAAGCTGACAGACAAACATTACTGCATAACCATGACAACAAAGTGGTAGGTCAGGGCCAAATGTCATAATTGTTCTGGGTTCCACTCTCTGCTCTAATCTCTTGATTGCGAGGTTGCCTGGAGATCTGGTCAGGTACGTCAGACCATTCATATTTTGTCTGATTCCCAGCCTGTTCAAGAAGGGGGCTTACAGTCACTTTGGGTATGCTAAATCATGCCATGAGACTTATTCCCTAGGATGCAGTCAGTCAGTCAGTCAGTCTTAGTTGTCAGGTTACAAGCAGAAGCACGACCCGATTTAAATCATGTGAGACCAGTTTTCTGGTATGGTTTCTCCATGTTTGAGGATGCATATTGTCACAGCGTATTGGCTTTATCCGCAAACATTATCAAACATATCTATCAGGTATACAGCACTTCAGACCCCTGCAAACTCCTGTCAGTTCATCCATTTTTGCGGCACACACTCTCAAACTTCCCCATACCAAGAATAGACAGACAGGCCAGGGGTTCGTGGGAATTTCACAGAGCTACTTAACTGGTGTCCATTTTAAAGTGTTGGATCTTCTCTGCAATTATTTTGCAGGGGCTCCTCGGGTCAGCCCTTGCTCCCTTTCAACCACGTATCCTGTCACTACAAGCAGTTTGTTCTCATATCTGGGTTTTCTCGGAAATTAAGCTTAATCCAAATCATTTACGGGACATTTATTTGGGGTCTGGGCAGTTCGCAGGTTCCAAACAGGGGGTCTCTTCTTATCATCATTTCATGGGACGTTGGTTTACCTCCTGTTATAGCTGATACATACCGGATCCGTATTCTTAAGCTACCTGGGCGTGCGCTACTCTGCTAGATGGATTGTTACCTATCCTTCATCAAGCTTTCTTATCACACCTACTTTCGTGTCTTTTTGACCTCTTTTCAGGCATATTGACCAGGTAGGCCAAGGCACACCTCAGGCATTGGTAGTTAGGATATTGCATTTCCAAGTGTAGACTCTGACTACAAGTAAGAAGGCTGGCTGGAGGCTGGCCTGTATTTGTAGGAGGAGTCTACAAATACCCCTCCTCCTCTGTCTGTCCCTGCATCGGCTGGTATTCAGGGTTCCCACCGACCACCCAAACCTTCATATATACTTATACACATCATACATTTTTCATATTCATACATTCAGGGTATGGCCTCTTTTCAGGTGTATTGACCAGCTAGGCCAAGGCACACCTCGGGCCTTGGTAGTTAGGGTATCACATTTCCAAGTGAAGACTCTGACTACAAATAAAATTACACTCTTCAGGGGCAGGTGCACTTGGGTCTACAACAAAACATGAATAAATAAATATGTACCATGGTTGAAACCATATGTGGGAGAAGTATATACATATCGAAAGAGAAATGTAAACGCATCCCTATGGATACTTACAAGCCTGTAGAGTCTAAATCTGTGCATCCAGACAGGTAGGGCTGCCAGAGGTATCATTCCCGGGAGCTGAGGTCCCAACCAGGCATTGAAAAGACTGGGCGCATACCATGATCCCAACAAAGATGAAAAACACATAGCCAAATGGTGGTAGGTGTGGGTTCAAATTCCAGAAATTAATTACAATAGGTGCATTGTAAATACGTGTTATAGTGTACCACTAATGAAATATAATATAATAGAAACCCAACACCACAAATCCATATAAAGGATATGAGTGTGATATAATGAATGGGCTAGAGGGACTATAGCCTCAGTAAGGATGTGGGTTAAAAAACCATCATGAAAGGAAATAGGGAAAAAAGAAAAGAGTCTGAAAAATGACAACTAAATACTAAAGGGTCATAGGTATCAAAAAGGTGAGCAGATAATTACCCGATAGTGGTAAAAAATATTTTTGTAAGCAGTCCATGGAAGTGCAGTGAGAGACAGGACATGCTGCCTGGTGGAAAGGCTGACAGTGAATGGGAACACTATATGTGCACAGAGTGATCAGCGGGCTCCTCCCAGCATCACACAAGTGCAACAATTAGGAAAGGGAGCATACCTGCCAGAGGGGCGACCGCCACCCATCCAGCTAGGCATACTCCCATCCGTGTGTTGACGCTAATGGAAAAACACAAACACTAGTGCCAGGACACCAAATGACATCATGCGCATGGTGTGTAGGTGTGGCGCCAATGCCAGGAGAGACCAGCCTGCCCAGTCCCCCGCAACAGCAAATGCTGATGAGGGGGAAAAGGGGGGGCACTCTCACTGGCATCGCAACTCCCAGGAATTGACAACAATACACAGCCCCACAGATTCAGATCACAGCAGACTGAACAGGCTCCATCTCTGACCGGGGATTGTCATGCATAGACTTTGAACAGGATGTGTCAAAGAAGCCTACATTAAGGCTCCTTTCACACTGAGGTGCTTTGCAGGCACTAAAGTGCTAAAAATAGCGCCTGCAAAGCGCCCCGAAAGAGCTGCTCAATGCACTCCAGTGTGAAAGCCCCGAGGGCTTTCACACTGGAGCGGTGCGCTTGCAGGGCGGCCATAAAAGTTCTGCAAGCTGCATCTTTGGAGCGCATTAGGAGCGGTGTATTTACCGCTCCTAAAGCGCCCCTTCCCATTGAAAACAATGGGGCAGCGCTGCAAACCCGCCCGCAAAGCGCTGCTGCAGCGGTGATTTGCAGGCGGTTTTAACCCTTTTTCGGCCGCTAGCAGGGGGTTAAAACCGCCCCGCTAGCGCCGCTAAAACGGCGGTAAAGTGGCGCTATATTTAGCGCCGCTGTACCGCCGGCGCCCGCACGCCTCAGTGTGAAAGTAGCCTAAGAGGCAAACAGACAAGGACAAGCCTTGCTCTGTATATATCGTATACAATTGTACATGGTCACAGACTAAAGAGGAAATATTTGGGACTTTGAGTGAAACATGTGGGAACATGTCTCCATCCCTATATCGTAGCAAAGAGGGGGGATTTTCAGGATTTTGAATGATGTGGGTGGGAGTGGCTAAATGATAAGTTGGTTTTGAAAAGGATACCTTATTTGTCAAAAAACATCACAGCATAACATAAATGCGATGAGTAAATATGCAACCAGATGTTAAAAACAATGTATGGTGAAAACAGTAATGCAGCATGGCAGCCCCATAGTATGGTAAAGACACGGATGAGCGAGTTTGGGTTGGAGGAACTTGACCAGCCTGCACAGAGTTCTGACCTCAACCTGATAGAACACCGTTGTGGAAAATTATTGCTCATAGGTAGGGATGAGCCGGACACCCCCACACCAGAACATGCGAACAGGCAAAAAATTTGTTCGAACACGCGAACACCGTTAAAGTCTATGGGACACGGACATGAATAATAAAAAGTGCTAATTTTAAAGGCTTATATGCAAGTTATTGTCATAAAAAGTGTTTGGGGACCTGGGTCCTGCCCCAGGGGACATGGATCAATGCAAAAAAAGGTTTTAAAAACGTCCGTTTTTTCGGGAGCAGTGATTTTAATAATGCTTAAAGTGAAACAATAAAAGTGTAATATTCCTTTAAATTTCGTGCCTGGGGGGTGTCTATAGTATGCCTGTAAAGGGGCGCATGTTTCTCGTGTTTAGAACAGTCTGACAGCAAAATGACATTTCAAAGGAAAAAAGTCATTTAAAACTACTCGCGGCTATTAATGAATTGCCGGTCCGACAATACACATAAAAGTTCATTGATAAAAATGGCATGGGAATTCCCCACAGGGGAACCCCGAACCAAAACTTAAAAAAAAATGAAGTGCGGGTCCCCCTAAATTCCATACCAGGCCCTTCAGGTCTGGTATGGATATAAAGTGGAACCCCGGCCAAAATTTAAAAAAAAAATGGTGTGGGGTCCCCCTCAAAATCTATACCAGACCCTCCAGGTCTGGTATGGATTTTAAGGGGAACCCCGCAACAAAATTTTTAAAAAAATGGCGTGGGTCTCCCCAAAACTCCATACCAGACCCTTATCCGAGCACGCAACCTGGCAGGCCGCAGGAAAAGAGGGGGGGACGAGAGAGCGCCCCCCCTCCTGAACCGTACCAGGCCACATGCCCTCAACGTTGGATTGGTGCTTTGGGGTAACAAGGGGACCCTCAGATCCCGGCCCTCCTCCCCGTGTGAAATAGTAAGGGTACCCCTACCATTTCACAAAAAAACTGTCAAAAATGTTAAAAATGACAAGAGACAGTTTTTGACAATTCCTTTATTTAAATGCTTCTTCTTTCTTCTTTCTTCTATCTACTATCTTCTTTCTTCTATCTTCCTTTGGTTTCTTCCTCCATCTTCTTCTTCTTCTGGTTCTTCTGGTTCTTCCTCTGGTGTTCTCGCCCGGCATCTTCCTCCGCGGCACCGGCGTCTTCTTCCCTTTGTCTTCTCAGGCCGCTCCGCATCCAGCATGATGGGAGGCTCCCACTGTGTGACGCTTGTCCTCTTCTGACGGTTCTTAAATAACGGAGGGCGGGGCCACCCCTCTGACGCACGGTGACTTCCCTGTCCCCCCCCTCTGACGTCACAGGGAATGCCACAGGGAAGTCCCCATCAAGTCCCCGTGCATCAGAGGGGGTGGGGTCACCGGGTGGCCCCACCCTCCGTTATTTAAGAATCGTCAGAAGAGGAGAAGTGTCACACAGCGGGAGCTTCCCATCTTGCTGAATGCGGAGCGGCCCGAGAAGAAGAAGGGAAGAAGACGCTGGCACCGCGGAGGAAGATGCCGGACGAGAACACCGGAGGAAAAACCAGGAGAACCAGAAGAAGAAGATGGAGGAAGAAACCGAAGGAAGATAGAAGATAGAAGAAAGAAGATAGAAGAAAGAAGAAAGAAGAAGCATTTAAATAAGGGAATTGTCAAAAACTGTCTCTTGTCATTTTTAACATTTTTGACACTTTTTTGTGAAATGGTAGAGGTACTTTTGTACCCCCTTACCATTTTACACAGAGGGGAGGGCTGGGATCTGAGGGTCCCCTTGTTAAAGGGGGCTTCCAGATTCCGATAAGCCCCCCGCCCACAGACCCCCACAACCAGCGGGCAAGGGTTGTGGGGATGAGGCCCTTGTCCCCATCAACATGGGGACAAGATGTTTTGGGGGCTACCCCAAAGCACCCTCCCAATGTTGAGGGCATGTGGCCTGGTACGGTTCAGGAGGGGGGGCGCTCTCTCAACCCCCCTCTTTTCCTGCAGCCTGCCAGGTTGCGTGCTCGGATAAGGGCCTGGTATGGATTTTTGGGGAGAGCCCACGCCATTTTCTTTTTAATTTTGGTGCGGGGTTCCCCTTAAAATCCATACCAGACCTGCAGGGTCTGGTATAGATTTTGAGGGGGACCCCACGCCATTTTTTTTTTATTTTGGCCGGGGTTCCCCTTAATATCCATACCAGATCTGAAGGGCCTGGTATGGAATTTAGGGGGACCCCCCACGTCATTTTTTTTTTAAATTTTGGTTCGGGGTTTCCCTGTGGGGAATTCCCATGCCGTTTTTATCAATGAACTTTTATGTGTATTGTCGGACTAGCAATTCATTAATAGCCGCGAGTAGTTTTAAATGACTTTTTTTCCTTTGAAATGTCATTTTGCTGTCAGACTGTTCTAAACACGGGAAACATGTGCCCATTTACAGGCATACTATAGACACCCCCCAGGTACAAAATTTAAAGGAGTATTACACTTTTATTGTTTCACTTTAAGCAGTATTAAAATCACTGCTCCCCAAACACTTTTTATGACAATAACTTGCATATAAGCCTTTAAAATTAGCACTTTTGATTTCTCCCATAGACTTTTAAAGGGTGTTCCGCGGCTTTTGAATTTGCCGCGAACACCTCAAATTGTTCGCTGTTCAGCGAACTGGCAAATGAGCCCATGTTCGAGTCGAACATGAGTTCGACTCGAACTCGAAGCTCATCCCTACTCATAGGCAATAGCAAGCTTAAACAAGAGGATAACAACTAATACAAAGTACATTTCAAAAGCATAAACCTGAGCATTCCAAAGGTAAATAGTTATTGAGGACCCTTTTAGACAGCTTCCTTGTCCTTAAAGTAGTGCTGGTGGCAAATTACATCCCACAGCAAGTCTGAGGATATATTGCAGCTGTGCAGCATCTTGTGGAGTTGGTCAAATCTCAATGGTGCGGTGGAGGGGTTTCCAAGAATAGAATTTAGAATCCCTCTCACCATATCAAGAAGGTCTTCATCTTTAGTTGCTTCCAGAATGCCTGCTATATACAGATTGTTTCCCCTTTTACTGTTCTTTTGATCCTCCAGCTTGTACAAAGTAGTGTAGTGAGCGGTGGCTAGTTGGAGGGTGTAGCTCTTTAATGGCTTCCTTATGTGTGTCTAGGCATTTCTTAGAGTCCTCTATGTGCAGGAGGTTGGAGCACAATGTAGATATTTCTTTTTTTAAAAGAGTGATCCAAGTCCTGGAACATATCAGACAGTTCAAGTTTGGTGGGCAGAACTCTCATTAGTGGCACCATGTTGGAGCTATGGAGAAAATAAGAGCCCTTCATGTAGCCTGAGCCAACAGAGGAGGCTGGGGAGCTAAACTTGAGCAATGCAGGGTGGGGAAGCTGATCTGCTACCCCACAGTGATACGGCCTGGTCACCCCGGTCCTGTGAGTTCTCATATTTGACCACAAGAAAACATTTGAGGGGAGTAGTTTGGAGGCCACGTCCCACCTGGACTCCCATAGTGGAGTTTCTGCTGGAGGTTCTAGTAGGCATAGTAGAGCAGTAATATCATGTCCGCCTCCAGAGTTATGTTCAGACACAACCGACCAGCACCATGTGGAAACCATGCCCCCATCACAGTTAATGTTTACATGCTGATTTGTGTAGTACCCTGATGTTTAGGCAGGGTTGCTCCTAAATTTTCCTGCCAGGTGTAATTACCTTGGCTCATTGTTAGGGATCAATTAAGTTCACCCTGTCTGGAATTGCTGCACTTCTCTCTTCTGCCGCTAGGTGGCTGGGTACCTGGTGGTGACATTAGATAAGATAAGGGCAAATCAAGGACAGATTAGGTGTATATGGGGCATCTCAGCCAAAGCATAAAATTATTAAAGTGAGTATATACAGAGAGCACTATTTGTCCTCCATTTTAAAAACAATATAAACAATCAAATAAAATGAAAGCACAAGTGCTCAAATAGCGTATTGAAATAACATCACAGGATTGGACGTCTGCCCAACCAGAAATGGCATCTTGAATGTGGGTCTCTTTCCCATACACTTTACGCCCAAGGACAGGTTTTATCAGTAGCTACTGATTTCTGGTTGGGCGGTGAGATGTCCAGACCTGTGATGTTTTTTTTTTAAAGAATAACGACTGTTCTAATGTGCCTAAACTTTTTGCACATACAGTAGAAAATATGCAACACAAGCTAGCCAACATTTTATAAACCGTTTGAAATGTTGACGTAGTAATGTTCCAAGCAGGCTTTTTATGCTTTATTTCTTCAAACCTTGATAATGTGGTACTAAAGACCCGAACACAACATACATGTTGGCAAGTCTAGCAGCCAGAATTCCTACCTCTTGTGTATAGGAACAACTGTTCATGCATCTGCTTCATAGTTGGCTTTGTAATCCATTTTCATTTTAACAAATACTGCAAAGTAAAGTCTTTAAGCTGGTCAGCTGCATCAAATTGGTAACAGATCCCGAGTAGTTTGCTTTATTCTGCTGGGACCTAACCACAAATTATTTTTTTTGTGTTAAGAAGGTAAATAACTAGAGCTATTCTGTGGTTCTCCTCCCCCTGTGCAATTAGTAAAGTGTAAGGTAAAGACTGGCCAGAGAAAGCATCACTTTGATGCAGATGACCAGATTAAATGTGTATTGCAATACAATAAGTATCTAGAATTCCTGTTTTCACTACAGATTTACTGGACAGTTTTGTAGAGGCTTGACTGTAACGTCGTCCCTTGGTCACTCTCTTTTGGCACCTTTTTTTATATTTCTATTTGAATCCATGAGCAGACTATTTTATAATCCATATACATTTAAAAACATCACACGCTTACAAAGGTTACACACACACATAGAGTATATTTATATGAGAAACAAGGGAGAATTATCTGTTCTTTCTTTGTGACTTTGCTTGGTTCATGTTGCAAGTACAAATTATTTACATGCTTTGAATATTTCAAGATCCAGAGCAGACATCATTGTGAAAACACTATGAGCCTGTCAAGGCTTGACTTAGTGGACACAGGGGACTTGAGGGTCTGTACTTGTAGCTGTTAATTAATGACAATATAATAGCTGCATAGACTAATATGCCAACAATTGCAACACGTAATATATATAAACCCTTATGCATGAAACTTACACTTTTAAAGGGAAATTATAGTATTTTAGTACATTTCCTTTATGTATTTACCATGTTTAGAAAGATCAAAATACATTTAAAATATGTATTTTAAGCAAACGCAAATACAGCATCTTGCATTGGAGCATTTCATATTTGCTATTTGCAGCCAGAAGGTGGCTGCACTCCTTTTTTTGGACTTGCAGCCATTTTGCAAATAGCCTAAGAAGCCTGTGTAAAAAAATTTCTTGTTTTTTCAGTTCTATTCAGCATACCCAGCCAAATTGGTCAGATGATAAAAATGCACACCCTGCCTTGGCTTGCTTAGATGAACACTTGTCATTATTAATCGAAATGTGAGAGGGCAGTGCAGGGTATTATTGGAAAGCCCAGAATACTCTGCACTTAATTTGTTATTGAAGTTTCTTTTAAAGGGGTTTTATGCAAATAGATAAAAAGAAAATTAACAAAAAAAGAATAGCCAGAGCTCCTAATCCACATACAGTACTTGTTCTTGGACAGTGACATAAAAAAGGGCTGAAGGCTTTAATTCTGTGTAATTACCAGCCAAATTGTACTTTCAAAGAGAGAGTTCAGGAACAGCTGTATATTTATTTTATTAGTACATGTTTTCTTTTCATACAGTAAGAATATTTTCCTATCTGTTTATAGATATAGTTGTCTATACACCTAGGAATGAAAAGAATCTTTGAAATTAGCAGTTTTGAAATAAACAAAGTCGGCAAGTAATCATAGGCCAAGAACCCCTGCCATCAGCAATAACACTAATAAACAACATATAACTATCGCATTATCATAGTGGAGGAGATTTGCTGAGCACCAGAGCAGAAGCAAGAAAATTCTACTGGATATATAATATGTATATATATATATATATATATATATATATATATATATATATATATATTAAATACTAACATTTCAAGAATTTATACTGATTAAATTGTAAAAATAAACAACACAGTTTAATGATACTGTAAATCATCACAATTATTTATTAGGGAATGAAACAGTTCTTAAAAATGAATATGTGCTATTGTAGTGTAACCAAAAAATGTATATTTAATCATAAATATTTTTAGCTGGCAACCTTATTTTACCAGGAGCTGGCTAATATCGCCTACATATTCAGGAGACACTCTGCAATATTCCTACAATGTGGCTGTTTTCTCCTAGTGCACAGCCTGGACTATATGTCATCACATCCTGTAGTCAGGGTGAATGAGAACTAAGAATGGAGTAAAGAATCTTGGAACATGTAGTCCAAAGATCCAAGTTCTATACTCAGTCGGACTGTTATGGACTACAAATCCCAGCCAGCTGGGGAAGTAGAACAAAATGCTGGGAGAGGATATAAAAAGCCTGTGTGGGGACAGAATCGCTCTCTTGGGACCACAGCATGGAACTGCAAGCAGGGACCCGGTGCCAGATGGTGCTGAAGCCGAGTTGCAGCCCGTGCAACAGGGAGAAGGAGAGTATTTGAGGGAAAGGGGGGAAGTACTGCTCTTAAACCCACAAAATATATGAAAAAAAGGAAGGAATATAAGCTGCTAACACACAAACAAACCAAGTCCAAATAGTGAGATCAAACATATAGTGTAGCGCTAAAAAAAACTAAATCACCTCAAAACAAATAAAGTGAGAGTATATAAAACCTGTGTACAAAAAGTGCTGTGAAATAATAGCTATGCACTAGAATGATCCAATGACCGAATGTCCACATGTATAGTGTCCAAAGGAACTTTCTCTTCAATCCTCAACTGAAGCAGGAGATACGTGGTCACAATGGACCAAAACTATACCGGAAAACATATGAAAACATTCAGATGAAAGGGTGGGTACTCTTACCGAAACCGATGGACGCACCTACCATACGGTAGTCACTTCCCTTTTTTCTTTTTCCTCTATGCTTGAGTGCTGATGACTACTCTCTGATTATCGCTATTGTGGACTGGTTCGGAGGTAGATCGGTTTGGAAACCTCACTTTGAAACCATCATCCAACATGGGCGGATCCGAGTTCGTGGTCACTACATCACCATTCAGTCTGGTATCATTACATCACTGGGGATCCAGTACCATCAGTCTATCAGACGCACTGCCGTATGGTAGGTGCGTCCATCGGTTTCGGTAAGAGTACCCACCCTTTCATCTGAATGTTTTCATATGTTTTCCGGTATAGTTTTGGTCCATTGTGACCACGTATCTCCTGCTTCAGTTGGGGATTGAAGAGAAAGTTTCTTTGGACACTATACATGTGGACATTCGGTCATTGGATCATTCTAGTCCATAGCTATTATTTCACAGCACTTTTTGTACATGAGTTTTATATACTCTCACTTTATTTGTTTTGAGGTGATTTCGTTTTTTTTTAGCGCTACACTATATGTTTGATCTCACTAGAAGGAGAGTATTCACAAGTGGGTGCAGGAGCACCCACTGCCAGCCACTTCCGATCGTTCAGCAGCAACTAGGAGGCTGCTCTCAACACATCCAAGTCAGATTCAGCCTGGCTATGGCACGGTGTGACATGGGGTCATGTGTGATCCCTCTAGCCACATTCTGCAGAGGCCTGCTGCGGAACCCTCATGCCACTCTTCAAAACCAGAGGTCGCTGGGATTAGTGAGCGAGCACTTGCTCAACCCCCTATAACAAAGGACACTACATGCAGACACCATTGTCTTGCTTCCCTGACTAAACCTGTAGGACTTTGTGCTACACTTACTCTTTGCTGAGCAGCGACAGGGTTCCTCCTGCTTGTTAGAACTCCACAAGCATACTTTGCATCACCCTGCTTGCCAGTACACCTTAACCACTTCCCGCCCCCCATATAGCAGAATGATGGCCGCAAAGTGGTTAAGTTATCCTGACTGGGCATCATATGACGTCCAGCAGGATAAGCCGCTTGCTTGCGCCCACAAGGGTGCGCGGCACATCGATCGGTAGTGAGGTGTGTCGCTCTGACACACTGCATCTCCGATCCTGGTAAAGAGCCTATGACATAGGCTCTTTACCATGTGATCAGCTGTGTCCAATCACAGCTCATCACATTGTAACCAGGAAGTGTTGTTTATTGGCTCTCCTGATAAGGGGGTCTGCGTTGATTATCATGGCATCGATTATCAGTGCAGAACCACCAGGGATGCCCACTAGAGCCCACCAGAGCCCACCAGGGATGCCAATCAGTGCCAATCAGTGCCCATTAGGGATGCCTGTCAATGGCTCCTCATCAGTGCTGCCTATCAGTGTCATCTATCAGTGCCCATCAGTGTCGCACATTAGTGCCACCTATCAGTGCCACCTACAAGTGCAAACCTATGAGTGCCCATCAATCCCACCTATGAGTGCCCATCAGTGCCACCTATGGGTGCCATCGGTGCTGTCTATGAGTGTCCATCAGTGCTGCATATCAGTGTCACCTATCAGTGCCCATCAGTGCTGCTTATCAGTGCTGCCTATCAGTGCCCATCAGTGCTGCATATAAGTGCCTCATCATCACTGCCCATTAGTACCACCTCATTAGTGCCCATTAGTGCTGCCTCATCAGTGCCCATCAGTGCAGACTCATCAGTGCTCATCAGTGAAGGAGAAAACTTACTTATTTAAAAAATGTTATAACAGAAACAAAGAAAAGCTTTTTCTTTTCAAAATTTTTGGTATTTTTTTTATTTGTTTAGCAAAAAAAAAAAAAAACTCAGTGGTGATCAAATATCACCAAAAGAAAGCTCTATTTATGGGAACAAAATTATAAACCTTTTGTTTGGGTACAGTGTTGCATGACCACGCAATTGTCATTCCATATGTGACAGCGCTGAAAGCTGAAAATTGGCCTGGGCAGGGAGGGGGTGAAAGTGCCATTGGTACCATAAGGGCTCATACTTTCACCCAGGACTCTATTTACTAAATGAGTGGATCTAAAGACTTAAAGGTTAAGTTACTTGAACTAAACCAAACCACAAAATATTGCCCCTTGTTTTTACGGTTCTTTGGGACTGTGGTGTTGGGGAATAGAAGGGATAGGTCTGACACAAATCTGGTCATTCCCCTGCCCTCCTCCTGCCTGAACTCATAGGGCTCAATCCAAGCAGAGTTTGCTTGTTTAATATATATGTGTGTGTTTCACATTTCCTCCAATAATTTTTCTTTAGGCTGTTTCTGCTGTCAAGGTTATTTGTTGCAGCAAATCTTAGCTGGTGTCAGTTGTAAGTTACTGAGTTTTTTCCATTGCTAAAAATATTTAAATAAAATAAGATTCAACTGCCTTTACTCTTTATTGGAAAATGAAATGATTAAAATCGTCCATAAGATATGATCACAAGAACACACAGCACTAGAGGTAAATCTCACATGTGTAATCTCAGGTACAAATCATGTGTCTCTCCCATCTCTCCAGCCCCAGCTGAAAGCTTGCTTTGGAATAGACATGTGCATTCGTTTTTGTCCGAGTGCATTTTCGTCCAAATTTCGGGTATTTTCGTTATCGTTTTAACAAACGATGACAAACGCGCAGAATCCGAAAACTGAAAGATCCGACATAAACAAATGCTTTATTTTAGTTTTTGTTGCGACAACAGTTTGATATAGATAGGAGATTCGACATGACGGTGACAATAGCGATCTGCGTCCATCGAACCTGTGGTCGAATGTGCCTAACCTTAGCTCTATTAGTCCAAGATTATTCTACATAGAGAGAAAAGATTCGACATAGAGAGAAAATATTCAACATTATAGAGACAATAGCAAAAAAGGTTGAATGTGCCTAACCTAACTCTATTAGTACAAGATTATTCGACATAGAGAGAAAAGATTCGACATGAAGATTCGGCAAATCAGTCACCGCGAGTGGACATTTATGGTCAAATGCTCCGCCCATAGGCTATAGAAGAATTCTAATTTTGGTTGACTAGTAATAATAATTAATAAATATAATTATAACTAGTGTGATACAACATTAGAATCCTACTATAGCTTGTAGGCGGAACATTCGACCGGAAATGTAGGATTGCGGCGTCGTACAGTTTAGCTGCTCCGTCGAATCTTCTTAGAACATTCAACAGACACCATAAGCCTTCAATTGCAGATTCGACCTTAATTATTTTGGATTTTCAGACTAATGCATTTTTTAACGAAACAAAATAAATAAAAACGAATTTCGGGAGTAACTAAATAAATTCATTTTTCGGACGAAAACGAAATTCCGAAACAAAATATTTCAGTGTGCACATGTCTACTTTGGAATGCTCTAGGAGTCACATACTGATGTGATGACATCACCTGCCAAGGAGCTTCTCAATGTGTTTCATCAAAATGACTTAATCAGAAGCATATACACATATATCAGTAAACATTCCAGACCAAAGCCAACCCAGCGTGTCTCAGAAGTGTGGGAGAAAACACACACAATACACACATCCCAATAAAAACAGTGATAGAAAACCCACACAAACACAGGGAAAACATAACAAATTGTCACGTACCTGGTTGGAGGCCAAAGTGATGAAAGGGCTTCTCTTGTGGCTGACTGCAGAGCACCTCTGAAGGTGTTGACAGAGAGTTCTGCACCCAAAGAAGCATGGGTTGCCAGCTGTGGATTTGACTGAAGTACTGAGTAGATGAGTCACCAGAAGGAGATTTGACATTACAGCAGTGTCAGTAAGGCAGAGAACACACTAGATGAGCAGGTGAAGAAGTCTTGACCATGCAGAAGTATCAGTAGGACATGTGTAACTCTAGACGCACAGGCTGATCTTGACAAGTGAGAAGAACAGGAAGTGGAGTCAGGAGCCAGAACCAGGATATTGCACAGGTCAGTCAGGAACAGAAGCAGAAGCATGGTCCTGGATCATGCCGAGGTCATACACAGAAGGCAGGCAGTAAGCAAAGTCTGTGAGAAAAAACTGGGGTCAGAGTCAGGAAAGAAGCCAAGATAGGTCCAAGGGCAAGCTGGGTCAGCAATGGGAAATCCAAGAATACAGCAACACAAAAGCACAAGTAACAAAGGGGCTGGCGATCATCCAGCAACTTGTGGACCAGACTGCTGGCATTAAATAGGCCACTGGGTGCCAAAATTTGTCAGGCACCTTGGCGTGCGCCATGGTGTTCAGGCGTGCATAATCACGCATTTGCACAGGTGCACACCCAACCACCCGTACACAATGTCTGCATGCATTTCTGTGCACATTAGCGTGGCCATGTTCAATATATAACAATAGGGGCTTTTGTACAAAAAAAAGCTCTTACTCAGAACTTTTTAAATAAATGTCTCCCTGACACACCTATAGTCGCCTGTAGGAAACCCTGAGACTTGAAGAGCCTGATGGCCCCTAGTAGAATGAAGAATTTAGCTAGAGAGAAGGCAAAGCTTTGTATGTGTTAAGTTCAGAACTGTGCGCATGCCAGTTTAGGTGTCATTAAAATGCAAAGGTTACTTTGGGCAACATAAGAGGAACATACTCAATATTTTCACTAACCATTCAGTTTTCAGACCTTTAAATGAATGACATAGTGGCAGCCCAGAGGGTCTGAGACTTTTTGGAATTGAAGCCAAAATGTAATGTGGAGATTTGGGTTACATACATAAAAAGGATGTGTCAATGAGAACCCACTTATACTTTACACAGTTTGGTTCCATTGGAGCTCAACAAGGAGCCAAAAAGACATACAATCTTGTGGCACCACATAATAGTGTTCAATTAATACCTGTAAACTTCCAAAACCGTTCACTGTCAGCAGAGGTTGTGCAAATGTTTTTGCAACAACAGCTCCAATAGGTTTCAGCTGCCATTCAAAGTGACTGACCGTGGAGAAAATCTTATATTATCCACCTAGATGTATTTGCAAATCATGGTTAGTAATGACCAATCCATTTTCTTTTTATTAATATACATATCAATATTGTAATGTATATTTTACATACTGCTAATGTACATTTTTATTATTTAGTGTAAAAGAGAAATGCCTAATAAAATACATGTTTAAAATATGATTTTTACTGTTTTCATTTTCTGCAGTAATATAAAGACACACACATTAAATTATAAAATGCAGTGAAATGAAGATTAATGCTGGTATCACAGGGGTCATGAAAATAAAACATGGGTGTTCTTATAGATGAGCTTTCAAGAGTGAAAAAGAAAAGTCTGTTTCTTAGATGACTGCTTTCAAGATATCTAAAAAAGAGATCTTTTGTAGTCTCAAAAGCACATTTATCAGATATATTGGATGTTCAATCTGCTGCCCTTTTAATCTCACTTGAGATAACCTTCACAGAGGTTTGACTTAAAGTAAAATATTTATTTCTTCTTTATCACTTCCTTTCCCGGTGCCAAAAAGTAGTGGGCTGACATGTTTCAAGAACCTACACAGACATGTTCTTCTTTATTTATGAAGCAATTTGTTATCAGTGCTATCCACCTAAGATTATTTGAATGATTTACTATAGATATGGAACAACATTTTGATGCAATTTACAGCTAAAACAGATTTACCAATTTATCAAAGATTTTATCAATATTCCTGATAATAGTCTTATGCCTTTAACAGCTTTACATTTTAGCTGCCTTCATTTTGAGTACACGGACTAAACATTTAGGTAAAGCTACAAAATGGACATTAAATAGATGTATACAGTATATGTTTAAATAATGAATTGTATGTATGAATTATATAAATGGTACAACAACTATGGTGCTTTTATTAACAGAAAACATAAGCTAGTGGGGTTTGATAAAGCAAAAGCAAAAAAATCAGCCAATCAGCTTCTAACTTTAACTTGTTTAACCGCTTGCCGACCACGCTATAGCCGAATGACGGCTACAGTGCGGTTCGATAACTCTGGGAGGACATACATTGACGTCTTCCCAGAATCCCGCCCTTGCGCACCCCCTGGGGTGTGCACCCGGGAATATCTGTGACCGCCGGGTCCTCTGATAGCGGCTGTTTCCCACGTGATTGCTACATCAAATGACAGAGCGATCACTTGTAAACAAACCGGCATCACGTTCGGTTCCTCTCTCCCCTCTCTGTACAGATCGGTACAGTGCAAGGGGAGAGGGGCGAGATCAGTGGCAGCAGCGCTGTGGGCTGGATGTATACTGCCCACAGCGCTGATATGTGCCCATTCCAGCCATCCATCCATCCATACTCAGCCATCTATGCTCAGCATACCCATCCATACTCAGCATACTCATCCATCCATCCATCCATGCTCACCCATCCATACTCAACATACTCATCCATCCATCCATGCTCACCCATCCATACTCAGCATACTCATCCATCCATCCATGCTCACCCATCCATACTCAACATACTCATCCATCCATCCATGATCACCCATACATACTCAGCATACTCATCCATCCATGCTCAGCCATCCATACTCAGCATACTCATCCATCCATGCACAGCCATCCATACTCAGCATACTCATCCATCCATCCATGCTCAGCCATCCATACTCAGCCATCCATACTCAGCATACTCAGCCATCTATGCTCAGCATACCCATCCATATTCAGCATACTCATCCATCCATCCATGCTCACCCATCCATACTCATCCATACTCATCCATACTCAGCATACTCAGCCATCCATACCCAGCATACCCATCCATACTCAGCATACTCATCCATCCATGCTCAGCCATCCATACTCAGCATACTCATTCATCCATCCATGCTCAGCCATCTATCCATCCTCAGCAATACTCATCCATCCATCCATGCTCAGCCATCCCATCCACCCAGCCATACACATCCGTACTCAGCCATACCCAGCTGTACCCAGCCATACCCAGCAATACCCAGCCATACCCAGCAATACCCAGCAATACTCAGCTGTACTCAGTCGTACCCATCCATACCTAGCCATACCCAGCCATACTCAGTCGTACCCAGCCATACTCAGCCGTACCCAGCCATACTCAGCCGTACCCAGCCGTACTCAGCCATACTCAGCCGTACCCAGCCATCCCATCTATACTCAGCCATACTCAGCCATACCCATCTGTACTCAGCCGTACCCAGTCATACTCATTCATGCTCAGTCATCCCATCCATGGCTCACCAGTCCCCATTCATGCTCATCCATGCCACATCAGTTCTCATCCATGCCACTACAGTGCCTCACAAATGTGTAATAGGTTTTAAAATTAGATTTGAAACTTATGCCCCTACAACACCTGATGGCGCTCCCTGCATGTTGGGGCTCTCTATGTGGCCACGCTGTGGAAAAGTCTCACACATGTGGGGTGTAATTTTTGGTATGTACATGCGATGTGTTAGAAACATTGTGTAAATTGACAACATTGTGTAAAAAAATAGGTTTTTATTTTCTTTACACATTTTCCAAAAACTTGTAGAAAAAAATGACATGTTCAAAAGACTCATTATGCCTCATAGATTATACATTGGGGTGTATTCTTTCCGAAATGAGGTCATTTTTGGAGCGTTTCCATTGTCCTGTCCAAATAATATACACCAATTTGGGTTATTTTTACCAAAGATATGTAGCAGTATAAATTTTGGCCAAAATATATGAAGAAAAATGACTATTTTGCAAAACAGAAATGAAGAAAAACCCTAGTTAGACTTACCGGTAACGGTATTTCTACGAGTCTTTCAGGACAGCACCTGGAGAGAGCGCAGCTCCACCCACTTTTCCCAGGAAACACTGCAGTCAGTTTTTTCTTTAAAGACCGGTCACTTCCACCATGGCCTCAGTTGTTCATAGAGTACCTCCAGCCATGCTGAAATTAGATAAGCAGAACATAGCAATAACACCACATTTTTATAAACCAATTAGGGCGGGTCATCGGTGCTGTCCTGAAAGACTCGTAGAAATACCGTTACCGGTAAGTCTAACTAGGGTTTTTCTCCCCTCGTCTTTCAGGACAGCACTTGGAGATGATAAAAGAGTACTTACTCTAGGGTGGGACCACCGCCTGCAGGACCTTCCTGCCAAATGATTGATCCGCTGCTGATAGCAAGTCCAACCTGTAGTGGCGGGTGAAGGTGGAGAAGCTTGTCCACGTGGCCGCTTTACAGATCCGGCCTGGAGAAGCCCCCGCTCTTTCTGCCCAGGACGTTGCTACTGCCCTTGTTGAATGGGCCATTACCCCTGTGGGAGGATCAGCCCCTGCAGCCCTGTAGGCTTCACTGATCGCCATTCTGAGCCATCTGCCTATAGTGCTTTTAGAAGCACAATGACCCTTGCGTGATCCAGAAAAAAGAATAAAAAGAGAATTTGTCTTCCTAAACTCTCTCGTTATCTCTAAATAATGGAGTAAACATCTCCTCACATCCAGGGTATGAAAAGCCTCCTCTTTAGAGTTGGATGGTGTAGGGCAAAAAGTAGGTAAAACTATCTCTTGTGCCCTATGAAAAAAGGTTGCGACCTTTGGCAAGAAGCCCGGGTCAGTTTTCAGCACTACCCGGTCTGAAAATATCAAACAAAAGGGTTCTACTATGGATAGAGCCTGTAACTCACTAATTCTTCTGGCTGAGGTCACTGCCACCAAAAGAACCAGCTTAAGCATCCATACTTTTAAAGTTGCTTCCTGTGGTGGCTCAAAAGGTGATCTGATCAACCCTTGTAGCACCAGAGATAAATCCCATTTAGGAAAGGATTTGAACGGTACCGGCCTAAGCCTGGCCAATGCTTTGAAAAATCTCACTATAAATGGTTCTTGAGATAACTTTCTCTCGAGAAACACCGACAAGGCAGCTACCTGGACCTTCAGGGTACTGGCTGCCAGCCCCATCTCCATACCCTCATTGAGAAACTCTAAAATTGAGGGCAACTCCTGTGGTGAACATTTTTTAGTCATGCACCAGGAATTAAACCGCTTCCATGTCTTAAAATAAATACCCCTGGTAACCTTCTTTCGGCTATTTAACAGGGTTGATACCAGCTTATCTGAGAAGCCCCTTCTTTTTAGCAGCTGCTCCTCAGTAACCAACCTGTCAGCCTGAGCTGATTGACATTTGGATGCTGAAGGGGTCCCTGGGATAGCAGATCCTTTCGAAGAGGGAGAACCCAATGTGGTTCCACTGCCAACCTCTGTATGGTTGCAAACCAGGGCCTCCTGGGCCAAAAAGGAGCCACTAGGATCAAACTTGTGGTCTCTCGCTGTAGTTTTTTCAACACCCAAGGGATCATTTGAAAGGGGGGAAAGGCGTAGCACAAGTGGAAGTTCCATGGTTGCGCCAGCGCATCCAAACCTTTCGCCTGATCTTGCCTGTTTAGTGAGTAATAGGCTCTCACCTTTGCATTCTTGTGGGATGCGAACAGGTCTATCTGAGGAGTTCCCCATTTCATTGTTAATTCCTGGAATACCTCCTTGTTCAGACTCCATTCTGCCTCTAGTATCCTTTCTCTGCTTAGAAAATCTGCCACTAGATTCAGCTCTCCTTTTAGGTGTACAGCTGTTAGGGACTTTACGTTGCCTTCTGCCCAGGATAGCAACTGAACTGACAAGGCTAGCAAGACCTTGCTTCTCGTGCCCCCCTGTCTTGTAACATATGCCACTGCTGTGGCATTGTCTGATAGCACCTGAACATGGTGCCCCCGGACTATTTCCTCGAAAGCCCATAGTCCTAGGAGAATAGCCCTTAATTCCCTCCAATTGGAGGATCTCCTGGCTTCTCTTTTTGTCCAATTGCCTTGAGCCATCTGTCCTTCCAGGTGGGCTCCCCACCCCCAGGAACTCGCATCTGTTGTTAATCTCCTCTCCTGGGGAAAAAACCAGAGCAGGCCCTTGTTCAGATTGGAGTGTCTCCTCCACCACCAGAGCTTCCTCTGAACTCGGGGAGATATCGTTATCATCTTTTCTAGGGACTCTCCATAAGACCAACTTTTCAACATTGTCTGTTGAAGTTCCCTTGCGTGCAAACGTGCCCACTGTACTGCAGGTATTGCTGCAGTAAGGAGCCCCAAAACAGACATCACTGCCCTGATAGAAATTGACAGGTTTGTCTGGGCCTTTTTTACAGCGTTCTGAAGCTTTACTATCTTCTCCTCTGGGAGATACATCTTTCCCTGTATGGAGTCGATAGTGTAACCTAGAAAGGTTATTGCCTGTGATGGGATCATGTTCGATTTTTCCTCGTTTATTAACCACCCCAGGCTCTCCAGATGCCTCCTTGTCCTTTGTAGATCTCTCTCCAATATGTGCCTTGATTTGGCAAATATTAGCAGATCGTCTAAATATGGGACAATCGAGATTCCTTCTATTCTGAGAGGGACTAAGGCCTCCGCCAGAATTTTTGTAAATATCCTCGGAGAGGATGACAGCCCGAAAGGGAGAGCTCTGAATTGCAGATGTAGGACCGATCCCCCTATCCTGATCGCAAATCTGAGGTGTTTCTGTGATGCTGGGGCTATAGGCACATGGAGATATGCATCTCTTAGGTCTATGGATACCATAAAGCAGTCTGGGGTCAGGAGACCCTTTACCGAAAAGATCGTATCCATCTTGAACTTTTTGTACCTGACCGCTCTGTTGAGTATCTTCAGGTTCAAGATCAATCTGAACTTGCCTGAAGGCTTTTTCACCAAAAGGATGTGTGAATAGCACCCCTGTTCTAACTCGTTGGGGGGAACACTTACTACCACCTTCTGCTGCACTAACTCCTGCAGAATTGCTGACATAGCCGTAAGCTTCTCCGGGTCTCTGGGAGCCTGAGTTAAATAAAACCGAACCGGAGGGGGTTGGGCAAACTCCAGTCCGTAACCCTCCCTTATAGTTTTAAGGATAAATGGACTGTCTGTTATCCTCTGCCACTGTGGGAAGAAGGTTTGTAACCTTGCTCCCACAGACTGGGGACCGTCACTGGCTTTTTGTATTTGGGGTAGGGGGGCGAAAGAGTACCCCTGACTTGCCCCTGCCTCTCTGAGACCTCCAAGGTCTTTTATATCCTGTCTCCTTTGAGTCTGTGGTTTTCCGAAAAGGACGAAAATTTTTGTTGCCCTGAGGAACCACCTTTTTCTTAATGGGGAAGGCCTTCTTTTTGTCAGCCGTTCTCTCAAGAATGGCTTCAAGACCTGGGCCAAAAACCAAATCCCCCTCAAAGGGTAAACCGCATAACTTGGCTTTAGAGGCTGTGTCCCCGGTCCAAGTCTTGACCCACAGAGCTCTGCGTGTTGAATTGATTAGGGCAGATGATCTGGCCGACATCCTAACTGATTCCGCCGAAGCATCTGCTATATACCCAACGGCTTTCATAAGCACTGGTAAGGTCTCTAAAAGATCCTTACGAGGTGTACCTGCCTCGATATGAACCTTCAGTTGTTCCAACCAGTGCTCCAGGTTTCTGGCTACCACTGTAGATGCCATAGCTGGCTTTAAATTTGCAAGGGTGGAATCCTCCAATCCAGTTCTGGAATGTGGGTGGGTTTTCAGCTTCCTCAAGTACAGCTCAGGAATGCTGGTCCTGCGTTGTAAATGATGACATTGGTGAGAAGGACAGCCACACAGCCTGTGAAGAGGAGCAGCTTGAGCCCTGGTTCACACTGATGTGATTTGACATGTCAAATTGGCAGCACTTGCACCGTCCTAATCAGTGCGGCGCCGCACTGTAGTACAGAAAGAGTAGTTTCTGTACTACTTTTTGCGATTTTGGGGTGCGATTTCCCTTGACATCTGTGCAGAAACCCGCACAGGTGTCAGTGAAATCACTGCCGAAATCGGGACTGACATGCGGGAGTGAAATCATGCGAGTTCAGCTGAACTCACATGGCTTCATTCCCGCAGCTCATTGTGAACCAGGGCTTAAGATCACAACAGACACTGAAGCTGGGTTTCAGTTGATTCTAACAGCTGTTTACATTACAAGGCTGGCTGGAGCTGCAATTTTAGTGCTTCTATTGTGAATTTAAGTCCCGGTTCACACTGATGCGGTGTAGGATTTGCAGCAATTTCTGTGCATTTTCCACACCGCATCAGTATCGCACTTTGTTCATGCAAACCCCTGCAGGCATCTATGTTAAAATAATAACACCACAAAAGCTGTTTACAAAATGCAGTGCCACTTGCTGAATTGGACTGCATGGGTGTTCACACCTATGCAGTCTGATTTCAGCATGGCAAAAAAAGGTGCATGTACCTTTTTTGTGCTAGTGCGGTGCAATTTGAACCATACAAAATGAATGGGCTCAAATTGCACTGCAAAGAAGGACATGTGTTTTGAACAGGAATGCGGTGCGATTCCTCTACAAATCTCTTTTGGTTCCCCGCACTGCATCAGTCTGAACCTAGGGTGAAGGTCAATTTCGTTGCAGTATCTGCAGCCTCAGAAGTTGTGGAGTACATGTTTTTTTATTGCTTCTTAAGAATATGTAAATGCCTTCATGTCCAATGTATGTGCATAATACAAGTGCTTCTGGTCTGTCCTCACAGGGTGGTACTGTGGACGGTGCTGTCTCTTGGCCTAGACCAGTGATGACAGTGATGGTGACCTTGGCACCCCACATGTTTTGGAACTACATTTCCCATGATGCACCATTAAACTGCAGAGTGCATGAGCATCATGGAAAATGTAGTTCGAAAACATCTGGGGTGCCAAGGTTCCCCATTACTGGCCTAGGACAACAGGGCCCAATCCTAGGTCGACACTTTGCAGGAGGACGGCAAAAAAATGGCCAGTGACTGGCCAGACCAGGTGCACGTAATTTAATTGGGGGAGGCAGTTCATGTACTGCAAAGTGTTCCATGCTATAATCTGTACATAATTTGTGTACACTATTAAGCTGTGATATTATGAAACTGATGAGGCTGCACTGCTTGCCACTGATATGGCAGCACTCTTAAGCTGCACTGATAGGCTGCACAGGTGACCCCTGATGAGGTTACACTGATAGGCTGCACTGATGGTCACTGACGAGGCTGCACTGATGGGTAGTGATATGCTTTATGTTAATATTGTTAAAGTTGTTGTTAAATTTATTTTTGGAACTTAATTCTGTGTAAAACATTTAACAGTGTAATTTCATGAGATCATTTACGAGGGCATGTTTAGCGGCAGGGCAGGGTAGGGGTTGGGTGGGCCAAGTGGTAGTGAGTAACTCCTGGTCTGGTTAGTGGCTCAGGACTTGAAATGTTGAGTCCTGCATTGTACAGACACATCAGTCCCTGCCTTCAAGAAGCTTACAATCTAAGGTCCCTAACTCACATTCATACATATACATACTAGGCCCAGTTTAGACAGGAGCCAATTTACCTACCACCATGTCTTTGGAGTGTGGCAGAAAACCCACGCAGGCACAGGGAGAACATGCAAACTCCAGGCATGCAAATCAAATTGTCATGGTTGGGATTGGAACCAGCAACCCTTTTGCTGCTAGGCGAAAGTGCTAACCAGTCACTATACCACTGTGTAGGGAAGAGGTTAACATCAGGGCAATCAAAGGGTTAAATGTGTGCCTAAAACGTGCTTGCTCACTGTGTGGGATGTGCTTGTGTTCCTGCTTTCCCATGGCTCCCAACTGACCCTGATTTGGAGCAATGTCCCTCTGTCCTCCTCATTTGGTCTGATCTATATAATTGTATATAAAATGCACTTTTTATCATTCATAAAGTGTTTCCCAGTGCTGATAGGTATCCCTCATTCCTATCATAAAAAGTTGGGAGATATGCCTTCCCTACTGACAGAACAGCGATCTGCTGAAGACATAGGCAGACCGTCGTTCTGGCTCTCTCCTGAGCGATCTCCTGACATTGAGTTCGCCAGAACTGCTGATTGGCTCCCGTTGTGCTCAATCACAGTGGGAGCGGGTTGCCAGGGGCGCGCATGTCTGCATCCCAGACCCGGAAGTGCAGAATCACGTACAGGTATTTATGTACATTATCTGTCGGCAAGCGGTTAACTAAAACAAATTCCCACATAATATTACGTATTAGCTAAGATCAGTAGTATATTACTTCTCTACAACATACTGTACAATGTGCAATGAATATTATAATGCGAGAACTCGATATGGTCTCAAAACTGAATTTCACATTGTTGATTCTTGTAGTTATTAAATCAATACATGTTTTATAATATGCATATTTTTATTGTGTATATATATATATATATATATATATATATATATATATATATATATATATATATATATTTATTCATTCTTGATTGTTTTTAGTGGAATTTAACTGCAGCTCAGCTGCAGATAATGACCATAAGGTATTCATTTTTACAGCAGTAAAAGCAAAAATATATATTTATTTATTTTTACTTGATTTTTTACATTAAGACCCATTTCACACTGGGGCGTTTTTCAGGCGCTAAAGGGAAAAAATAGCACCTGTAAAGCGCCTGAAAAATGCCTCCCCTGCAGCTCCAGTGCAGCCCCAGTGTGAGAGCCCGAGTGCTTTCACACTGGGGCGGTGCGCTTAGCAGGATGTTAGAAAAAGTCCTGAAAGCAGCATCTTTGGAGCGATGTATACACCTCTCTTTAACCTCCCTGCCCATTGAAATCAATGGGCAGCGGCACTTTTCTGGAGCATTTAACCCTTTCTTCGGCCGCTAACTGGGGTTAAAAGTGCCCCACTATCAGCCGAATAGCGCTGCTAAAACGACGGTAAAGCACCACTAAAACTAGCAGCGCTTTACCGCTAACATGGAGTGCTATCAGTGTGAAAAGGGTTTTTAACTTCTCTGACAGAAGTGGACATAGCAAGCCAAAGTTTAAAATTGGCTTGCCATTCATATTAGATAGTGAAAGTGATTAAATGTCATAATGGCTATCTGATCTATGGCGATTACTGACTGTCCCACTGCAGGGGCATCCAGGTAATAGGCGGTTAGCCCAGAGACAGCTGATCCCAGCATGCACTGGGGTCAGCTACAACTTCAAGGGATTGTAAAGGCAGATTTTTTTTTATCTTAATGCATACTATGTATAAAACAAGTAAAAATTCGCGCTGAACTGAAAAAAGCAAGCGGCCAGCAAAGTTCGTAGATAACAAACAAAAAGTCACATGCATAAAAATTATTGCGGCGCTGAAAAGTTCAAAAATGAAATTGAAGAGTGGGAGGAATCCAATCACCAAATATATTGTGCAGATGTAGAAAGATTCACTCGTCACCACGTGGTAATGTAGTCTGCTTACCAGAAGGTGTTAAGGATTAGGCATAGATGATAAATTCTCAATAGCATCCAGCAAATCCAGCCCACTGGAACCCCTCATCAGACCACAACATCCGTGGGATTTCCTTCACATATAAACATCTCCCAATGGTCACTTCAGAATTAGGCATTCAGGCATGTAGTCATCATATATCCGAGAAAAGAAAATGAAGGACCCATAGTGAAGCCCGTAATGATAGATAAAAAAACTTTTATTATAGTAACTTACAGTTGAAGCTTAAAACAGCATGCATCAATGATAGGAACAAACGGCTGCAGCAATCAGCGTACGGATGTCAACCTGCGGGCTTCACTATGGGTCCTTCATTTTCTTTTCTCGGATATATGATGACTACATGCCTGAATGCCTAATTCTGAAGTGACCATTGGGAGATGTTTATATGTGAAGGAAATCCCACGGATGTTGTGGTCTGATGAGGGGTTCCAGTGGGCTGGATTTGCTGGATGCTATTGAGAATTTATCATCTATGCCTAATCCTTAACACCTTCTGGTAAGCAGACTACATTACCACGTGGTGACGAGTGAATCTTTCTACATCTGCACAATATATTTGGTGATTGGATTCCTCCCACTCTTCAATTTCATTTTTGAACTTTTCAGCGCCGCAATAATTTTTATGCATACTATGTATACTATGCAAGTATGCATTCTATACCCCATCTCTATCCAGCAATGTCCACGAGTGTCTCGGCTGTCCGAGACTCTCCCTCCTGATTGCTGAGGCACAGTAGTGGTGCCATTGGCTCCTGCTGCTGTCAAATAAAGTCAGTCAGCCAATCAAGAGAGAGAGGAGACAGGGCCAGGCCATGGCTCTGTGTCTGAATCGGCACAGGGAGCTGTGACTCGGCATAGCCCGCTGGTTGGGGTCACCCAGCAGGAGGGAGGGGCCAGGAGCACAGAAGAAGGACCCAAGAAGAGGAGGATCTGGGCTGCTCTGTGCAAAACCACTGCACAGAGCAGGAAAGTATAACATGTTTGTTTTTTTATGGAAAAAAAACAAGACTTTACAATCACTTTAAGGCCTGGTTGTGACTTGCTGTCACAGCCATGAGAAGCTCTGGGCATCTGTACATGCTGAGATCTCAGTGATCTCAGCATGTACAGTCTGTCTGAGAATAATAGGACTAATCACTTTGAGGCAGGCTGTAGGTGTTTATTTATACTTTACCACCCTTAGTGGTTGGCTAACAATATATTCATAGTAGCTATATGGTACCACCCATGTCTGTGTTTCTTTTTATATGTAGATGAGAGCTACGCAGGTATCTTGCCTGGAAAAAAGGAGTGATTCTGTCACCATTAGTGGCTTGCTGTGTAGTTGGGCCTTAACAGCCATGAGTGATTGGAGAAAAAGGCTAAGCGGAGCAGAGTACAGAAAAAATGCAAAAATTAGGTGTGACAAACAAACAAAGGAGATTAAACAGACAGGAAAAATTGATCTATTTTTCACAAAACCTGCTCCTTCTAGTACTGAGCAGGGTGAGGAGGTGGAGGAAGATGTAACTGATGATGTAGTAGCTACATGCATGTTATGATACTTCAGAAGCAAACAGCAGTATTATCAGTGAAACCGAGGCTTATGAATCTGGCGCAGAACGACCTTCAAGTTCAAAAGAATTTGATGATCCTGTTGTACTATTAGGAGTGAGCTCTAACCCCGCTGAATGTGTTCTCAATGATTCTCCCCGAGACCATGTGGCTAAACATGGAATAGTACAAAATGAGAATCTGGACTTCACACAGTCTAGAAGGCTCTATGCTGACAAAGCTAGGGTGCTAACTAAACACCTGTTTCAAAAAAACTATTTTAATGGAGAGAAACAACAAAGGAGCTATTTGGTTTACTCCCAAAGCAAAGGAGTAGTGTTTTGTGCTCCATGCCGCTTGTTTGGTGGCAAATCCCAGTTGGCAGAGAGTGGTTCCAATGACTGGAAAAATGGCACAGCGCTATTAAATGAACATGAGCATTCAGCTGAACACAAATCCTGCGTGCTCGCTTTAAAATCAATATCGGGGAGAATTGATGAGAGACTTACAAAACAGCTCTCTGATGAAATCCAATATTGGAGAAATGTTTTAAAAGGGATGTTGCTGCCGTTAAGGCACTTGTCACTCGAGGGCTTGTTTTCAGAGGCAAAGATGACCATTTTGGTTCCACACACAACGGAAACTATATGATGATGTTTGAATTTCTTTCAGAATTCGACCCATCTATAGCCGAACATATTGCCCGTTATGGCAATGCAGGAAAAGGCGTCACATCTTACCTCTCATTTGCTACATGTGAGCAGTTCATTCAGCTAATGGCTGATAATGTTACAAAGCAGATAGTTCAGGAGGCAAAGGCTGCAAAGTATTTTTCTATCAGTATCGATTCAACACCTGATAGCTCCCACAGGGATCAGCTGGCCTTCATCTTAAGGTATGTCAAGGAAGATTGTTTACCGATTGAGCTCTTTCTACGCTTCATTCCAAATCCTGGACATAAATCAGAACAACTGGCTGAAGTGATTCTTGCCACTCTTAAGTCATATGGCCTTGATATTGCCAACTGTCGTGGTCAGTCATATGACAACGCAAGCAATATGTCATTATAGAGGCTTGCAAGCCAGAATTCTTGAAAGAAACCCACTTGCTGTGTACATTCCATGCTCTGCACACTCTTTAAACCTAGTAGGAAAGCATGGTGCTGAAAGTTGCAAAGAAGCCTGTGCATTCTTTTGTCTCCTAAAGTACCTGTATACCTTTTTTACTTCTTCTACTCACAGATGGGAAATTTTACAAGAACACTTGTCATCTGTGCCCAACACTCTAGCTTTAAAGAGACTATCTGACGCACGGTGATCAGCCAGAGAAGATGCCTGTCGGAGCTTAAATCGAAACTGGACTCAAGTAATCCAAGCCTTAACAACAATTAAGGAAAATATAGCAGAGTCACCAGGAACATGCAAGGAAGCAGAAGGTCTACTGAATAAGCTGCAACGTCTGGAGACTGCACTTATGAGTGGTTTGTGGGGTACTATCCTCGAAAGGTTTAGTGCAGTGAACAAACAAAATCCAAAGTATTGCCATTGATGTTGGAATTGTGGTGGAGCTATATGAGTCACTGATCCAGTTTGTTCGAGACACCAGAGAAATATTCCTTACTTACGAAGCTACAGAAATAGAAAAATCAAGTGTGAAGGATTATGAGATTAAAAGGAAAGGTATTCAAGCGAGGAAAATCTCAGCAACTTCCAGCAAGACGCAAGAAGAGGAAGCTCAAGAAAAGTTCCGGATCAACATCTTTTATGTCATTTGTGACAATTTGGTTGCTGAACTTTAGAGAAGAAAAACTGCATACAACTCTTTCTTTGGAAAGTTTAAATTTATTACGGACCTCACAAAAATTGAGCCATCAGCAATATTACAAAATGCTACAGAGCTTTGTACTTCCTACAGCAAAGACTTGGAATAGGAGTGTGTTTTTGATGAGTGCCTCCACTTTTGTTCCTATCTCCTAAGTTCTTCTGTAGAACATACCTCTGTTCTAGATATGTCCCAAGCGATAAGAGAGAGAGAATTGCAAAGTATTTATCCAAATGTGGACATTTCTCTCAGAATTTTTTTATGCATAGCAGCAACTAACTGTTCAGCTGAGCGTTCTTTCTCAACTTTGAAACGTGTAAAGAACTACTTGCGATCCAGAATGGGAGAGGAGAGATTGAACTCACTGGCTGTGTTGGCAATTGAGTCAAAACTCACAAAATATTTGGACTACGATGAGCTTATCAACAGCTTTGCCACACAGAGAGTTCGGTGAAAGCCAATTTAGTTTGATTTTGGCATCCTCTGATTCAACAATTTGCACTTATTTCAGTTTAAAATAGTTCTATATTAGTTTAAAGTTACATAAGTTATTAAAAACATCATCAAGCCAGTTTCATGATGGATTGATTGCAATTTGCACTTATTTCAGTTTATATCTATATTTCAGGTTAATTGAAGTTATCTAAGTTATTAAAAACATCATCATCTCAGTTTCGTGATGGAGCGATTGATGCAAGTATGGAGTGAATGGTGTGTGATTTTTTGTGCTAATATGGAGAGGAATAGGTGGAGCTCTAAAAAGAAAAGATGGAGCCTAAAGAGGAAGGGGTGTGGTTTACAGATGACAGGGTGTGTCTTAAATATGAAGGGGTGTGGCCTTGATAGGAAGGGTGGGTCGTATTTAAATTAGGGGTGCATGAGTTTAGTCAGGCCTAGGGCAGCACAAAACCTAAATACACCACTGGGTAAATGGTTATTTAGGCTTTGACAAAAAACCTGGAAGCTGATTGATTTCTATGCAGAGCTGCACCAGATTATGCACTCTCTAGCTTTAGTGAATCAACCCCTGTATTTTAGAATAAACCTTTAACAACTTCAATACAGGGCACTTTCACCCCTTTCTTGCCCAGGCCAATTTTCTGCTTTCAGCGCTGTCGCACTTTGAATGACAATTGCGCGGTCATGCAATGCTATACCCAAACACATTTTTTACCTTTTTGGAGACAGATAGAGCTTTCTTTTGGTGGTAATTAATCAGCACTGGGTTATTTTTTGCTAAACAAATGAAAAAAGACTGAACATTTTGAATACACTGATGAGGTGGCACTGATGGGCACTGATGAGGTGGCACTAATAAGCAGAATTGATGGTCAGTTATAGGCAGCACTGATATACAGCACTGATGGGCACTGATAGGCAGCACTAATATGCAGCACTGATAGACAGCACTGATGGGCACTGATAGGCAGCACTGATATACAGCACTGATGGGCACTGATAGGCATCACTAATATGCAGCACTGATAGGCAGCACTGATGGGCGCTGATAGGTGGCGCTGATCAGTACTGATGGGCAGCCTTAATGGGCACTGATAGACGGCAATGATGTGAACTGATGAGCGGCAATGATGGACATTGATGGGCACTGATGGGCAGCACTGATAGGTGGCACTGATTAGGAGGCCCTGACATGCTCACTGATGGGCACTGAAAGGCATTATTAATGGGCACTGATTGGCATCCCTGAGTACTGATTGGCATCACTGGTGTGCATCATTGGGCTTCACTGGTGGGCACTAGTGGGCATCACTGGTGGGCATCGCTGAGGAGGGCCGCACTGGTAACCACTGCAATGATTATCAGTGCAGACCCCCTTTGTCAGGAGAGCCACTTATTGGCTCTACTCTACTCTAGCTCTGTCAGCGTGAATAGAGGAATGCAGATAACCAGCACTTCCTAGTTATGCTGTGATCAGCTGTGATTGGACACAGCTGATCACATGGCAAAGAGTCTACGTCATAAGCTCTTTACTGTGATCGGAGATGCTGTGTGCCGCACTACCTCTACCACTACCTGTTCTGAAGGACGTCATATATAGGCCGGGCAGGATGTGGTTAAAGCTTAACTGTCCCTTTTTCAGACCATATTTCTTTATTTACCTCTCTCAGAAAACCATCCTATCCCCCACTCATTTCCAGGAGATTGGATTGATACTCACTGCCCCTTTTCCAAGCCACCCAGGCTGCATGCCTGAATAAGAAACTGTTGTGGATTTTAAGGGGAATCTCATTGAAAAATGACATGAGTTCTCCCCAAACTCAAACCAGATCCTTTTTGTAGATAGGGGTATGTGACCCCATGCAAATACTAAAATAAAGCAAATACGTAGTAAAGGAGACACACACTGTTGTAAAAAAGTATTTATAAAAAAAACACTTTTCGCATGCTACAAAAATGCACCACCAGTCTTTTCGACCAGCAGAGTAGAACCATCATTAATCATGATGAAAAACAGCCCAATGACTTCTCTTGCTGGACTTCCATCAAAAATTACTGTTTCCAGTGCTCCTGGAATGTAAACAGCACTACAGCAGTGATAGGAAATCTGGCTGATATCATTGACCAACTATACTTTTCTAAAGTACATGCTACAGGTACACCACTTATTGTGCAGCTTTAAACCATCCCTAATCATGTTATTTAAAGAATTGTGTATTTATGTTACTCTTTAAACTACATAAAAAGATCTGCTCCCCTGCGAATGGTATTTCTTTAAAAAAAATGTGTGCATTAGTACACATTCCTCTGGCAGCTTCCTGGTGCCATGTCCAAGCCAGAAAAAATTACAAGCTTTGGCTTCTATAAACTTTAGTGGGGTTTGGACCTATGTTTGGGGTTTGAAGATGTTTTTAAAGTGTTAAGTAAATGCAAACTGATAAATGACAGTAATTCCGCGCTTAGGAATGTAGAAACAAGGAAAGACTGCTGCCCCCCTATAAATGAAAATCACCGGGGTGAAATCCAAAACGTAAAAAAATTATTATAAGCAGGGGAATTGGCGCTGTCCAACTGTGTGTGCATAGGTGATAATTCATAAAAGTGAAAAAATTATTTATAAATACGTGTATCAAAAATGTTTGTATCAAAAATATTATTGTGCGTGTAACAAAAGTGTTAGCAAAAGCTGAGGTATCTCAAGTGTAAACAGTCCACCTAATAGTTGTAATGCGATAAAGTGCAACGTGCTCCTAAAATGCATACAAGAATCCCATATACAATAATTATGTGTGCATAGAGAATAATGCATATAGCTTGAAAAATGGCAGAAAAATAGAATCCAATATATAAACAATTGTGGCAATCAAAGCAAACAATTAATTAGGGAAAAAATGTGGAAATAAAAATAGAAATCCCCAGCATAAACAGGAAAAAATAAAATGTTTTGTTTAGTGTGTAAAAAACAACAAGGATTTATGAAAAGTGAGTGTCCACAATCAAAAAGTCCTAAAAATGCGTCCTTCTGGTGAAGAAAAGCGTAGTCACAGCATTAACTGTTAATATCCCGTCCTTCACTGCACCCCCACTCATGTTTGCACTCACCGGACTGCCTCACCCCTGCAGGGGTAAAAGGCATATGCAGACAATCCTGCGATAGCGAAACCGGGAAGTGATCCTCCGTCCAGGGGTACTTTATCCTGCTCTGGCGTAGTGGTGTCCCCAATGAAAGGCATCCATATGAAGTGGGAAAAGAAAACACTTCATAGTGTGAATCCGTAAAAACTGAAGTTTATTATTGAAAATCCATGTCAAATATGGTAAAAAAGGTTTTTAAAACAGTCCATAAAAACACTGGAGCTGACAATGCTCCGACAATGCTCCGATGACCGGCTCACAGCTGTTGGGCAGCGTGGTGTAGCGTGCATTCCACCGCCCGACAGCTGGAACCGGAACTAACACAAGCTCAAACAGACGTGTGCGTATCACGAGGCCACGCCTTACGCGTTTCGTCATCAAGACGTCATCTGAGATGTCCATTTGTGGGCACTGATTGGCACAGATTGGGCACATGTGGATGGCCATGGGGTACATACCTGGCCATCCACATGTTGCCCCTTCCCTGGTGGTCCTAGTGGCGATCCCTGGTGGTCCAGTGTGGTGATCTGAGGGGGGTCTGCGCTGATAAACAATCAGCGCAGACCCCCCTGCCAGGAGAGCCACCGATCGGCTCTCCTCTACTCGCGTCTGTCAGACGCAAGTGAGGAAGAGCCGATCAACGGCTCTTCCCATTGACAGCGTGATCAGCCGTGATTGGACATGGCTGATCACGTGGTAAAGAGCCTCTGCCAGAGGCTCTTTACCAAGATTGGTGTAGCGGTGTGTCAGGCTGACACACCGCTCCACCGATCGCCGTGATGCGCGCCCCCAGGGGCGCGCAGCGGCATGTTATCCTGCTGGACGTCATATGACGCCCAGTCAGGATAACGGAACCACTTCCTGGACGTCAATCCGCTATAGGGCGGGCGGGAAGTGGTTAAAGTTGAAGTCGATAACTAACATTCACTTTGAAATGTGCACAATCACTTTAAACGTGAACCCCCCTATTTGTATAGCAAATCATTATACATGCATAATAGTTGTTTCAGTATAGGGATGAAGGTCAGTTTGGCTGCTCAAAATGACGTCTTGATGACGAAACGCGTAAGGCGTGGCCTCGTGATACGCACACGTCTGTTTAAGCTTGTGTTAGTTCCGGTTCCAGCTGTCGGGCGGTGGAACGCACGCTACACCACGCTGCCCAACAGCTGTGAGCCGGTCATCGGAGCATTGTCAGCTTCAGTGTTTTTATGGACTGTTTTAAAAACCTTTTTTACCATATTTGACATGGATTTTCAATAATAAACTTCAGTTTTTACGGATTCACACTATGAAGTGTTTTCTTTTCCCACTTCATATGGATGCCTTTCATTGGGGACACCACTACGCCAGAGCAGGATAAAGTACCCCTGGACGGAGGATCACTTCCCGGTTTCGCTATCGCAGGATTGTCTGCATATGCCTTTTACCCCTGCAGGGGTGAGGCAGTCCGGTGAGTGCAAACACGAGTGGGGGTGCAGTGAAGGACGGGATATTAACAGTTAATGCTGTGACTACGCTTTTCTTCACCAGAAGGACGCATTTTTAGGACTTTTTGATTGTGGACACTCACTTTTCATAAATCCTTGTTGTTTTTTACACACTAAACAAAACATTTTATTTTTTCCTGTTTATGCTGGGGATTTCTATTTTTATTTCTACATTTTTTCCCTAATTAATTGTTTGCTTTGATTGCCACAATTGTTTATATATTGGATTCTATTTTTCTGCCATTTTTCAAGCTATATGCATTATTCTCTATGCACACATAATTATTGTATATGGGATTCTTGTATGCATTTTAGGAGCACGTTGCACTTTATCGCATTACAACTATTAGGTGGACTGTTTACACTTGAAATGCAAACTGAACTGTGCTCCGTTTATCACTGCTGTTCCCCTAGCAAAGTGAATTTTAGTGAATAAGGTGAAGCTGGGTTCATGTAAACATTCATTAATGCACTTGAAAAAAATCCTGTTTTAATTTATCTAGCACTTGATTAGATATTTAACCACTTCAATACCAGGCACTTAGACACCTTCCCGCCCAGACCAATTTTCAGCTTTCAGCGCTGTCGCAATTTGAATGACAATTGCGCGGTCATACAACACTGTACCCAAACAAATTTTTTTATCATTTTGTTCCCACAAATAGAGCTTTCTTTTGGTGGTATTTGATCACCTCTGCGGTTTTTATTTTTTGCGCAACAAATAAAAAAAGACCGGAAATTAAAAAAAAAAAACAAGTTTTTCTTTGTTTCTGCTAAAATTTTTTGTAAATAAGTACGTTTCCTCCTTCAATGATGGGCACTGATATGGCTGCACTGACGGGCACTGATACGGTGGCACTGATGGGCACCGATGAGGTGGCACCTATGAGGTGGCACTGATGAGGTGGCACTGACGGGAACTGATGATGGGCACTGATAGGCGGCACTGATGGGCACTGATAGGTGGCACTGATGGGCACTGATAGGTGGCACTGGTATGCGGCACCGATGGGCACTCATAGGCAGCACTGATGGGCACTCGTAGGCGGCACTGATGGGCACTCGTAGGTGGCATTGATTGGTACATATGGGTGGCACTGATGGGTACTTATGGGTGGCACTGATGTGTGGCGCTGATGGGCACTGATAGGTGGGCACTGATGGGCACAGATGGGCACTGATGGGCACAGATGGGCACTGACAGGTGGCGCTGATGGGCAATGACAGGTGGCACTGATAAAACATTGGGGGCATTGCTGGGCAGATCTTGGACATAATGGTGCCAATCAGTGTCCATTTGTGGGCACTGATTGGCACAGATTGGGCACATGTGGATGGCCATGGGGTACATACCTGGCCATCCACATGTTGCCCCTTCCCTGGTGGTTGTAGTGGTGATCCCTGGTGGTCCAGTGTGGTGATCTGAGGGGGAGGCTGCGCTGATAAACAATCAGCGCAGACCCCCCTGCCAGGAGAGCCACCGATCGGCTCTCCTCTACTCGCGTCTGTCAAACGCAAGTGAGGAAGAGCCGATCAACGGCTCTTCCCATTGACAGCGTGATCAGCCGTGATTGGACACGGCTGATCACGTGGAAAAGAGCCTCTGCCGGAGGCTCTTTACCAAGATTGGTGTAGCGGTGTGTCAGGCTGACACACCGCTCCACTGATCACCGTGATGCGCGCCCCCAGGGGCGCGCAGCAGCATGTTATCCTGCTGGACGTCATATGATGCCCAGTCAGGATAACGGAACCACTTCCCGGACGTCAATCCGCTATAGGGCGGGCGGGAAGTGGTTAAAGTTGAAGTCGATAACTAACATTCACTTTGAAATGTGCACAATCACTTTAAACGTGAACCCCCCTATTTGTATAGCAAATCATTATACGTGCATAATAGTTGTTTCAGTATAGGGATGAAGGTCAGTTTGGCTGCTCAAAATGAATTCTGTATATTTGAGATTATTTATAAGTAAATTCACCCAGGAGAATGTCTGTAAACCATATGGCACTGTATGGCCTTTGCACTATGGCCAGCAGGCTTAAATGGTGCTATAAGAGAGTTTTTGGCTAATTCAACCCCCTTAACCCCTTGCCGCCCACCCACCATCAAATGACGGAGATGAGGTGTGGCTCTCGTTCTGGGACGACATCATATGACATCGTCCCAGAACGGCCACTCATGCGGCATCTCCTCACAGGGGACATCCAGACATGTAATCAGGGCACTGATTACAATAGTAATATTATTATGCAGCGCTAAGGGCAGCCAATAGATGAACATAACAAAATTATTAAAAATTATTAAACCATAATATCATAGTCAATAACATAAAAGAATACCATAATAATTCAAAACCACTGTAGAATATGTGTATATTGAAATATTAAAAATTAATGGTGTCAAATAAATTAAAGAGAGCACATAAAAAGTCCCATCACAAAGAGTGCGATTGAAGCATTCATATATAAAGTTCATAAATATAAAAAGAAGAAGAAAAAATCCGAAATCCGTGATAAAAAATCCAATCTCCCAAAAAGTGAATACACCCAAGTGGATATGAGGCTCCTTACCGACTCACAAGACCAACAGAGGTCTATCCAAGCATATGGGAGATTACAGGTTTCCCAATAACCTATACCAGCATCTGGATCTGTGGCTGAGGCTGTATGGCTCCGGAAATAAAAGCAAGAAAGGCTCCCATAGTGTAATCGTTCCAATCAGTAATGTTTAATAAGTAAAAAGATGCACTTACAAATAGTTCCAATAAACGAGTGTCAGATAAATCTTAATGATACAGCGTCTCCGCAGGCTTCCCGCTGTGCATACACTTCCCATCCAGTTCAGCAAAGAGGAACAGCGTAGTGACGTCAGCGTCATAGGCCACACCCTACGTGTTTCGTCACGATAGGACGTCGTCTGGGGGTTGGGCCAAGTACCGCCCGTCACTACGCTATGGGTATAAATAGACCCGCGGCGCCATCTTTACTGATTACAATACATTGCCACAGGGCCAGCAATCAGTGCCCACCAGTGCCAGAAATCAGTGCCCAGCAGTGCCAGCAATCAGTCCCCACAAGTGCCAGCAATCAGTGCCCATTAGTGATGCCAATCAGTGCTGGCTATCAATGCTGCCCATTAATGCCCATCATTGCTGCCCATCAATGCCCATCAGTGCCACCCATCAGTGCCACCTATCAGTGCCCACCAGTGCCACCTATCAGTGCACACCAGTGCCGCCTAACAGTGCCCACCAGTGCGATTTATCAGTGCCCACCAGTGCCGCCTATCAGTGCTCATCAGTTTCACATAATAGTGCCACCTATCAATGCCCATAAGTGCGGCATATTACTGCCTCCTCATCAGTGCCACCTTATCAGCACACATGAGTGAACGAGAAAAAATACTTATTTACAAAATTTACTGACAGAAACTAATAAAAACTTTTATTTTTTTTCAAAATTTTCAGTCTTTTTTTTGTAAAAAGTGAAAAACCCAGCAGTGATTAAATACCACCAAAATAAATCTCTAATTGTGTGAAGAAAATGATAAACATTTCACATGGTTACAGTGTAGCATGACCACACAATTGTCATTTAAAGTGTGACAGTGCTGAAAGCTGAAAATTGGCCTGGGCAAGTGGTTAATAAATAAGGGCACAGAACAACCATAGTGTCAGTGTATTTGAAGCTGCCATGGATAGGATAGGAAAACTGAAAAACTGCATAGGGAAGGAATAGTATTAATTAGAAAACTGTACATTAACCAGTTGCCATCTGGCCACTTTAAAAAAATGGCCAGGCAGTAGCTTTCTGGATTCGAGGGGGAATATCAAAACTTCCTCCTGCTTCCAACATAGAGGTCATGCAGCGTGCATGCTTTGTGATCACTGTGTACTTCAGACACAGCAGTCATGATCGGTGTGTAAAAAAAAAAATAATAATAATTGGCCCCGAACCATGTGATTTCTGAGACCAATCACAGCTATCACACCTATAAACAAAGGTTGCTGTAGCATTTGATCTCTTTCCTATCACAGTGATCAACAATTTGACATATGAGTGTGGGTGCACTGCCCCATGATGTAACAATGGGAGAGGCATCTGTGTTCATGCATCCCAATTGATATAAATGGGACTGCCTGCATGGAGTTGCATGAAATACTTGTGCATCCCCTTGTGGCTAAACACAGTTCTGCATGGCCATACCCTATAGTACACCCTGTGTGATTGAGGCCCTACACATTGTTACTAAAGCAGTACAGTGTCACCTTTTAACATTGTACTGCTGTGGTTATTGATCAGAGACATTGGCTGGATGCTCTGACCACACTGTATGCCAGTACAGCCAGCCAGTATCTCTGATCACCAGTCACAGCAATACAATGTTCCTGATTACTGCCACACTAGTATACCATGTCACCATACCAGTGCAGCCAATCACAGTGTCCTTGATCTTTCCCACACCAGTCACAGTACCACCAGACCACTATAGGGAGAAACCATGTTCTTGATCTCTGTCACACAAGACTAGTGCAGCCAGTAACAGTGTTTCTGATTGCTGTCACACCAGTCCCAGTGTCACCAAATCAGAATAACCATCAATGGTGCTCCTGATCACAGCCACCCAAGTCCCAGTGTCACCAGGCCATTTTTAGCCATCAGCAATGTTCCTAACCACCAACACACCAGTCATCACACCACTGCAAGCCAGAAACAGTGTTCCTGATCACCAACAAACCAGTGCTAGTGTCATCAGACCATTGCAAGCCAGCAACAGTGTTACTGATCACTGCCACACATGCAGTGTCACCAGGTCAGTGCAGTCAGCAGCAGCATTTCTGATCATTGCCATCTAAGTCCCAGTGTCAGCAGACCAGAGTAAGCGATCAACAGCATTCAGGATCACTGCCACACCATTCCCAGTGTCACCAGACCAGTATAAGCCAGCAGCAGCATTCCTGATTACTGACACACCAGAGCTAGTTTCATCACATCATTGCAAGCCAGAAACAGAGTTCCTGATCACTGCCACACCAATCTCAGTGTCATCAGGCCAGTGTAAGCCATCAACAGTGTTCCTGGTTGCTAGTCACAGCAGTGTCAGTGTCACCAGAACCAGTGCAAACATCAACAGTTTGTTTGAGTACTACCCCATTAGTGCATTGGTACCAGAGCTATTGCAGTGAGCAAAGTGTTCCTAATCACTGAGACACCATTGTACTATTTATTAAGCATATTTCTACCTGCTGTCTGAGGTGCGCATCTTCACTGGTCTCGCAATTCGATTACAATTATCTGGTCAACGATTCGATTCAATTCCGCGATTCATCACGATGCATCACGATTACTAACGCGCTCCCACTTCCGCTTGGGCCGCCTAGGCGGCCTTTCCTCCCTGCAATCTTCTGGGACACATCACAGTTCCCAGAAGATTGCCCGGCTGTGCAGGACAGAGCAGTGAGACAGGCGCACTGGCTGTGAATCTGCAAGCTGTCACAGCCGGATGCCCACAGTAGTATTGCCAGCGCCGTGGACAGGCGGGGAGAGAATGAAGGGTTTGGGTGGCCATGTCGCTGGATTGTGGGACAGGTGAGTGTCTTTTTATTAAAAGTCAGAAGATACACTTTTTTTGTAGCTGCTGACTTTTAATAAACAAAAAATTTACTAGGCGGCCCCTCCCTGCCAGCGATCTTCTGGGTCCCAGAAGATTGGCTGGCCAATGGCAGAGCGCAGTGCGGCTCATACAGTCTGCGCCGGGCTGTGAAGCCATAAGCTGTCACGGGCGGGTGTCACTGTCCACAGTAGATATGACGGCGCCGAGGAGAGGAGGGGGAGAGGAGCGAGGTTCCGTGTGGCCACATCGATGGACCATGGGTTAGGTAAATGTCTGATTATTAAAAGTCAGCAGCTACACTTTTTGTAGCTGCTGACTTTTAATAAACTAAAAAACGTGTGGAACTCCACTTTATGTAGTGCATTAATCCGGTGCACTACAGGGTACAGGAATTCACACACATTGCTGCTGGGAGGTCAGGAGGGATTACAATCCACAACAGACAAACAGCCCTGTGAAGTTCCTGTACTACTGTCTCTGTGATGGCATTTCTCTGGGCTCCCCTGTTTGCACCTTCCAGCACACTAGGAGTTAACACAGCAGAATGTGCAAACTGGGGCGGGGGGGGCAGAGAAATAATGTCAGCACAGAGCACGTGTAGAAGCCAGTGTATGTAGACTACAAACACATTTGTACTCTACATACTGCTGTTAAAATACCTGTGTGGTAAAAAATGCAGTTATAATCCATTAAGTGCCCACCGCTGTATGTGCATTTTAAAATACATGCCGCTTCATACCTCATTTCTTAGTCTGTGTATATAACTGTGTTTTTGTCAAAATGGCTTTTGTTAATAAATGTAATTGCAATCCATTAAGTGGTGACCGCTGTATGTGTTTTTTTTAATATATGCAGCTTCATACCTCGTTTTGTAGTCTGTGTATATAACTGTATAAGCTGCTCATGTGACTGCTCGGGTCCGGCCCTCCTCTCTCCTCTCAGTCTCATGTCTCTCTGTCTCTCCTGACGTCAGTGGGAGTTCTCAGCCCCGCCCACCAACTATATCTATCAGATCAGAAGAGAGGCGGACGGGGCTGATGTCAGGAGCTACGTGAGAGGAGAGAGGCGGGCCGGACCGAGCAGTCACATGAGCGGCTTATACAGTTATATACACAGACAAAAGGAGGTATGAAGCTGCATATATTAAAAAAAAAACACATACAGCGGTCACCACTTAATGGATTACAATTTCATTTAATAGCAAAAGCCATTTTGACCAAAACGCTCGGAGCACACTTCCGGGAGGGCGGGGCAAGTCAGGATGACGTCGCACTCGACATCGATTTTTCGGGTCGCTTGCATCGATGCCGCATCGGGGACCCCGAATCACGTTGCATTGATGCAGCGATTAAATTTCACACCCCTACTGTTTTCTGACCCCACCTCTGCCTGCCACCTGAACTGACTAAGTTCCTTTGAGACACAAGTCTCAGCCATCCCCTGTGCAGAATTGCACTCCTGAAACCACAGGAACTAATTTGGCAGCCTCCTGTACCCCTTGGCCAGTGTACACGGCATTCCTGGGACACTACACAAAGTTGCTGTATTCCCTGACCACTCATACAGAGGTGAGCATTACATTACACTGTTTTTTTTTTTTGTTCAAATTAGATTTATTTAAGGTTAAGACATATAACCATATTCCATATTGTAATAAACATTAGTAGAGAAAGGTTACAAAGGATATAGTTGTACATAAGGCAAACAAGTATGAAAAGGTGTAATACAAACAATGCAACATAACAAGCTTTCTCGCATGGTACATGAAGAAAAAGCAATACTAGGGTTGAATGACTCTCATTGAACATATTGTATGGTACTGAATACTAGGAATTACAGCTACTACACAAAAGATGATCTGGATATTTTTAGAATCTAAACCTCTCCTTAAACTAAAGGAAGTTAACATAAACTAAAGTTAAAATAAAGTTGACTTAAAACACAATACGAAAAAAAAAAAGAGGGGGAATAAAGGATAGTAGGTCCTCCATAAGGTCACAGGTCCTGTCTAAATAAAGATTGGGTATCCATGCTGCATGCAATTGAGTTAAGCTATGTGCTTCTTGAAGTTGTGTAGTTTGCCCAGGGTGTTTGACAAGCTGACCTTGAGATACTATTCAGTGTATTTGAAAGATTGGATTAGTGATTCTATTTCATGGGAGAAAAAGTGTGTTCAGTGCCCATCTTGAGAAGAATCTATTAGTTGGAGCACAGTTTTGTATCTCTGTATCCAATTTTTCTCGATAGAGAAGTTTTGTGAGGTCTTTCTTTACAGCGGTAATTGTTGGTGGGGAAGAGGAGGTCCACATTTTTAGTATATTTTTTGCGGGCAGCTAGAAGACATAGATGAGTCCATTAGGAGATATGGGTTTTAGGTTTGCCAGGTTGCAGTGGACTTGATTCGTTATGACTGAATAAAAGTAGAATAGGTGTCTTAGCAATGTGGCTACACTGTTTTTGATACAATGTTGGTTGATTTTTTATGATTCACAAGATACAATGTCCAGAACAGTATCAATCCAAACACCAAAAATGTTTCACATGTGTGGTTTCCTCATACATGGTAGGGGTAGCAGAATGTGTTATGAGGTGAAATTCTAAGTATGCTGTGTGTGAAAAATATCTCATTAATTAACAGTTGTATGTAAAAAAATGCCTTTTTATTTTCTTTCTTCATCTTTCAAAAACTTGTGGCAAAATATTACATTTCCAAAAGACTCACTATGCCTTTCAGAAAATATGTTGGGGTATTTGCTTTCCAAAATGTGGTAATTTTGTCGGTTTTTGTCCTGTCCTGGGGCTCCAGGGCCTCCAAAAATAAAATTGCTCTTTGGAATTTGGTCCCATCTATGTAATTAAGCTATGAAAAAGTCTCACACATGTGGTATCTCCATACTCAGGAGGAATAACAGAATGTGTTTTGGGGTGTAATTATAGGCATGTCTATACTGTTTAGTAGAAATATCTTATTTACAGCTTTTGTAAAAAAATTAAAATGTAATTTTCTTTACACGTTTTCCAAAAGCTTATGGCAGAAAAAAGAAATCTTCAAAAGACTCACCATACATCTTATAAAATACCCTGGGGTGTTTATTCTCCAAAATGTGGTAATTTTGGTGGTATTTGTACTGTTCTGACATGCCAGGACTCCAAAACACATGATAGGTAGTTAAGAAATTACTGTAGATGCCCAATTTATGTCCCTTGAAAGCTTGAAGGTGATCCTTGGATTTTGAGCCTGATTACGTGGTTAGGCTGCAAAAAAGTCTCACATATGTTCAATTTCCATATGTGAATAGTAGAATGTTTATTGGGTGCAATTTCAAAGCGGTTTTAAAGCCTAAACATTTTTACCTTAGTGCATTCCTTGTAGTAAGGGAAAAAAATGTTTAGGCATGCAAATCTTTTTGGGGATGTCTCTTCCAGCTTTGTACATCTGGAAAGTGACATTTTCCCCCATTCTTCTTTGAAAAATAGCTCAAGCTCTTTCAGATTAGATGGAGAGTGTCTGTGAATTTTCAAGTCTTGCCACAGATTCTCAATTGGATTTAGGTCTGGACCTTGATTGGGCCATTCTAACACATGAATATGCTTTGATCTAAGCCATTCCATTGTAGCTCTGGCTGTTTGTTTAGGGTCATTGTCCTGCGGTAAGGTCAACCTCTGCCCCAGTCTCAAGTCTTTTGCAGATTCTAACAGGTTTTCTTTTAAGATTGTCCTGTATTTGTCTCCATCCATCTTCCCATCAACCCTGATCAGTTTTCCTGTCCTTGCTGAATAATAGCATCCTCACAACATGATGCTGCCACCACCATGTTTCACAGTGGGAATGATGTGAATAGGGTGATGTGCAGTGTTAGTTTTCCGCCACACATAGCATTTTGCTTTTAGGCCAAAAAGTTAAATTTTGGTTTCATCTGACCAGAGAACCTTCTTCCACGTGTTTGCTGTGTCCCCCACATGGCTTCTCGCAAACTGCAAATGGGACTTCTTATGGTTTTCTTTCAACAATGGCTTTCTTCTTGCCACTCTTCCATAAAAGCCATATTTGTGAAGTGCACAACTAATAGTTGTCCTGTGGACAGATTCTCCCACCTGAGCTGTGGATCCTTACAGCTTCTCCAGAGTTACCATGGGCCTCTTGGCTGCTTCTCTGATTGATGCTCTCCTTGCTCTGCCTCTCAGTTTAGGTGGACAGCCATGTCTTTGAAGGTTTGCAGTTGTGGCATACTATTGGCATACTCTTTCCATTTTCAGATGATGGATTGAACATTGCTCCGTGAGATGTTCAAAGCTTGGGATATTTTTATAACCTAACCCTGCTTTAACCTAACCCTCTACAACTTTATCCCTGACCTGGTGTGTTTCTTGGCCTTTGTGATGCTGTTTGCCCACTAAGGTTCTCAAAAAACCTCTGAGGACTAAATTAGCCCCCTCTCTGAAACAGTTATTTTCATTGAATTATCCTCCAGCTTTTTCCAATGTCAAACGCCTTTTAAATCAATGGTCCTCCTATCACATATCATTTCTGGGGAGAATCCAGGCAGTGAAAATGAACATCCTCCCCAAGCTACTATTTCTCTTCAGATCCATACCCCTATATGTTTCTCGATCAGTTCTTCAGAAGGTTCAGATGGACCTGCTTAGGTTTATATGGCAAAATAAAAAACCACAAATGGGAAAAGTACTGATGTATAGAGCCCAGAGGAGGGGAGGCTTGGGATGCCCGGATCTATGGAAATATTTTCTGGCATCACGGCTTATCCAAATGGCGCAGTGGCACATCATCCCTGTCCCTGTGCCATGGCTACAATTTGAACAGATCTCGGTAACTCCATACTACCTCCCCGGTATTCTGTGGTCCCGCTCAGTCTCCCCCAGGGATATCACCCCATTAAATAATATTGTAGGCCAATCTCTTTATCTATGGTCTCTCTATCACAAGAAATTCAAGTTGCACTCAGACGTCCCCCTTTTATCCTCTTTTTTGGGAGAACCCTCATTTCCCCCGGCCTTCTCCTCCAGTTTGCCATACCATAAATGGATTGCACTAGGCTTGGTGAATCTCGCATCCCTGCTGCAGAACGCCTCCTTTTGTTCCTACACTCACCTGCAGCGGACTTATGATATGGGCAGATCTGGGTTTCACCAATACCTGCAAATTCGACACTTCTACTCGACTCATATGAAGGACGTGGTGGAAGTGTCGAAAACCCCATTTGAACTTTTATGTGGAGAAGAGGCGAGGGATAGGGGGACCATCTCCGTACTTTATAAATACCTTAATGATCATAACTCCCCTCAAAAATCCTTGGCAATGGTAGCTTGGGAGGTTGAGATGGCCCAGGAGGTTCCTGACGGAGATTGGCAGGACATGATCAACAACATGCATAAATGCACACGTTCTGTGTCGATTAAGGAAACGGTACTCAAGCTTCACACCTGATGGTACTACACTCCAGAACGCCTTCATAGAATATATCCCCTGGTCTCTGGCACATGTTTTAGAGGATGCCAGGACAGGGGCACGTTGTTACATACGTTCTGGAGCTGTAAGGCCTTAGACACAGTTTGGCACAAAACTACATCCCTCATAAGGCTTCTCTCCGGAATATCGCTTACACTGACTTGTCAAATGTGTCTGCTGTTTGCGGAGCTTCCAGGTGTTCCCCTCCCCCTACAAAAATTAATCCATACTCTCTTCAGTGCAGTTCAGTGGGCAATAGCATTGAACTGGAAGCGCCCCCGAGTATCCTGGTCACAGGTGATTTCCCGTATGGAGTCCATCAGGTCTATGGAAAGAATACATCATACTCTCATGGATTCCATACATATATTTGATCGAAAGTGGAGCATCTGGACAGCTCATCTGCTTAGCAACAGTCTGGAGGACCCCTCAGAGCCCACGGCTGACCCCCATTAACGCGGGTCTTGATCCTATCTGTTGAAACTTGCGGGGGGGTCACTCTTGGGCCTCTACAGCATATCTGATTCTCATAAAATTAGATACATCGTTTCTTACTCCCTGACAGCAATCTCAATTTAATAGAAATGCACATTTGTCACAACGGTATGTTTCTTATTTCTTTGTTTTTTCTTTATTTGTTTGTCATTTCATTTCCTTTTTATTTTACTACCTTTGTTTTATGGGCTCATTTTGTACGATTATGAGAAATATTGTTCGCACTGTGCGTGATATATCATCTTTCTGTTATGGGCATTTTAGCCATTATGTTTCATGTCACTACAGTGCCTGTACACCCAGATGTTATATTTTTCTACAATAAAAAACGTTTTCATGGGAGGCATTGGTCAAACTTCCATGGATGTGGCGAGGGCAATTATAGAGAGGGAGAACAAAAAGGGCCACATAGCATAATTCTGTTTAAAATTACAAAAAGGTTTAATGAAGATGGAACACTTACATTAAGTAGATAAAACAAGTGCTTTTTAAAAATAAATGACGGCAGTGGAGTCCTTTCCGACGCGTTTCGTCTCCATAAACATCGTCTGGGGTGTCCCTCCACTGCAGCCTTCCAGAAATATATAAGAAATGTGATCTCAATCATGAGAATCAAACTCCCAATGTGTTTCTGAATGTTCATACAATCACTTCCTGTTTCAGCTTCCTGAATAGCGTGCGTTCCACACCTCAGTATGGAAACAGGATGTGTGGAAAAAGGCAGCCATGCAGCGCATGTCCGCGTCGCAGACAAGGAATATGTCAAATGTCACTAGAACTGGACGTTGCGTACGCTGACATGCCAAGGGGCGCCGTATGACGTAATGACGTCATGAACCTCAAGGCAAGTCAGGCGTGCGTTCCATGTAGGAACAGGCTTAACGCGGTGACTTTGCGTATACAAAGCAGGGCAAATGTGCGTTCAGTTTTTAAACAGGAAGGGAACAATTCCCTATTATGGGAACACAGATGATATGCGCTCAAAAGTGGACAAAAGCAAAATTGCTGAGGCCATTTAACACAGTGCAACACTATGTTGGAAACAGGGTCAGTTAAAAAATGACATACTAGCATTCCTTTGCAAAAGCAAAGGGACGCACTGTGCTATTGAGTATATATAGTCGTATATACACTCAAGAGTATATATTAGAAAACCCAAAAAAGGGGGATCCAATAAGGATGGTATAAACCAGGTCCTGTATATACTATGAGATAGCATAAGAGATTATGTAAAAATTACCTCAGCTCATATTCAAATGTGAAAGGCTGATAATAAAAATGTTTGACCGTGAAAAAAATCTGATCGGATGAAGCCACCAGACAATTCATATACAAATCAAAAATTATAAAATATAAAAAATATCAAAAATTTGAATATTTGAAACAAAATAAATTGGTATATACCTGTACACCGTGAGGTGGACTCTCATGGTGGATCTTGTATATGTACATACAATTCAAATAGAATGAAAAATGCAAAAAATTAAAGAGACATGTGTACAGATAAATGGAAACTAACAAGAAAGCGTATAAATGTGGGAATCAACTTCTTTATTAATAAAGCATAAAAACATTCATACGCTTTCTTGTTTTTTTTTTATATTTTATAATTTTTTATTTTGATTTGTATATGAATTGTCTGGTGGGTTCATCCGATCAGATTTTTTCACGGTCGAACATTTTTATTATCAGCCTTTCACATTTGAATATGAGCTGAGGTAATTTTTACATAATCTCTTATGCTATCTCATAGTATATACAGGATCTGGTTTATACTATCCTTATTGGATCCCGCTTTTTTGGGTTTTCTAATATACTAAAGAGTGTATATACAACTATATATACTCAATAGCACAGTGCGTCCCTTTGCTTTAGCAAGGGAACACTAGTATGTAATTTTTTAACTGACCCTGTTTCCAACATAGTGTTGTGCTGTGTTAAATGGCCTCAGCAATTTTGCCTTTGTCCCTTCCTGTTTAAAAACTGAACGTACATCCATCCTGCTTTGTATATAAGATGTCACTGCGTTGTCTCCATAAACAGTTTGACCAACACCTCCCATGAAACCTTCCTGCAAGCATTGCTTCTATCTGGTGGATAACCAGTTGTTCTCGGTCCAATGAGTTGGAAAGCCCAAGTGTCTAACCTTATGCATTGTTTGCACAACACAGCTTGTTTGACTCATTGAACGTATGTTCATTTGGGTTCAAACATTTTGGTAAGCCTTTTGTTTATCGGTGGTGGTTCCCCTCACTATAGCCACTTGTTTTCGTCACTGTTTGGATACCAATAAGAAGCTTTGAACTTTCCCCGATCACCATTTTGAATGTTTTATGAATATTGTCATATTGTTTTTTTGACCTTCACAGACTTTTAGTCACTTACTCACATGGATCATCATGTATGTCTATATTGCATTATTTAGAGCATTTGGGTTTATTGTTTAATATTTGATCCAATTTGTAGTCGTTTCAATTTTCACATCACACACAGCGCTACACATTTTGTTTTTCCATTGTTTTGCTATATCATATTGTTGTGTTAGCTGCTTGCACTAAGGGCAGCGCAGAATTATTTTTTACATATTACATAAAATGAGGCAAGAAGGGGTTTAACATGCCTGTCTTCAAGTGGTTAATTCTGATTGCTACGTATTTAGTCGGTTAACTCCTTTTCTTCTTTTTTTGTTATTTGAAAAAAAGGTAATGAAATATAAAGTAGCTCTCAACATCTTCCTCACTCTCTTAGTCCCTGTAGCACTTAGCTACTGTAAATGCCATGTTCTGCCACTTGCACTGACCATTATAATGGGTTACACACTTAAAAATGTCACTACACAGCCATGGAGGCAATAGCTAGTATAATTTCTCAGAATTGCCATATAACCGCTCTGACCAAAGAGAATGGTTTCTTTCTTCCAGGACAGTGGCTCAGAAGAGATTCTCATTGGTCAGCTCATCTTTCCTCTGGGATGCTGCTACAGAAGGAAAAAGACTGTTATGCCCCTCACTACACGTGACTGAGGTGTATTCGGGCACACTGTTAACTCCTCTCATACCAATGCATTCCAGTAGGCGCAGAATCCTTTTGAACTTTTATTGATACAAGATAGAGTAAAACTGTAACAGATACAGACAAAATGCAATTAACAAAGATCATACAATTAGTGCCATCCTATCTATCTATCTAGCTGAAGATACAATTAGTAAACATACCGAAGATGGATCCAGATGGCTAACGTAGAGCTTAGCAGCAGATGTGTATGCTTCCATGGTAAGAAAAGATGAAAATGGTGGAGGAAGCTGATGCAAGGCCTGATGGGATTGAAAGTACGGAGGCTTTCATGTACCAAATCTAACCAGCTATACTAAATGACTACATGAAATAGATATAGCGCAGTTATGCAAAATGGTCACTAGATGGCAGCATAGAGCAATCTAATTAAATCAAAAAGTTAATAGGAAAATCACAAGCCTTATTACAGAAGGCATGACAAAGACACAGAAGAGATTCTCATTGGTCAGTATTGTCATATGGCTGCTCTGACCAATGACCACTAGTCACTGCAAACATTATAAATGGCATAGAGAATGAAGGGATTTTAACGGTGCGGATAGACTGAACAGAGAAAATGATAAAAAAACTAATTTTTAATTTGACAATTTAAAAAACATACAGTTTGCACATGATTCACAAAATTGCAATATCAATACAATTACAGTGGTCAGACAGAATATGAGTGTGTATTTATTTTAGAAGATGATATAGTTGCATACTAGCCCGACATGTTTCGCAGTATCGCTTTTTCAAGGGATATGCAAGCTGAAAGGTGATATCATCCAACACTCTTATAATTTCCCTGTGTGACCCCCGGCTCTGTCGGTCCCCGCATGCACCAGCCACAAACACTGAAACACCGATAGGGCCAATATAGTGCAATCACAGGGGACAGAAGGGTAAAATCTATATATTGTTCAAACAAAGCCTGCAGAGGGATGGCAGTCTTCAACACACCTGCTGATGGTGGTTGCAGGGGATGGTTCAAAAACGCAGTCACTGACACTGCTAGGAATGAGTTCCACCCTCCGGCTCTGGCAGACCTTCAGGTCTGGTATGGATATTAAGGGGAACCCAGGCCAAAATTAAAAAAAAAATGACGTGGGGTTCCCCCTAAATTCCATACCAGACCCTTCAGGTCTGGTATGGATTTTAAGGGGAACCCCGCGCCAAAAAAAAAAAAAAAAAAAACGGCGTGGGGTCCCCCCAAAGATCCATACCAGACCCTTATCCAAGCACGCAACCTGGCAGGCCGCAGGAAAAGAGGGGGGGACGAGAGTGCGGCCCCCCTCCTGAACCGTACCAGGCCACATGCCCTCAACATTGGGAGGGTGCTTTGGGGTAGCCCCCCAAAACACCTTGGCCCCATGTTGATGAGGACAAGGGCCTCATCCCCACAACCCTGGCCGGTGGTTGTGGGGGTCTGCGGGCGGGGGGCTTATCGGAATCTGGAAGCCCCCTTTAACAAGGGAATCCCCAGATCCCGCCCCCCCTGTGTGAAATGGTAAGGGGGTACTTACCCCTACCATTTCACTAAAAAACTGTCAAAAATGTTAAAAATGACAAGAGACAGTTTTTGACAATTCCTTTATTTAAATGCTTCTTCTTTCTTCTATCTTCCTTCATCTTCTTCTGGTTCTTCTGGCTCTTCTGGTTCTTCCTCCGGCGTTCTCGTCCAGCATCTCTTCCGCGGCGTCTTCTATCTTCTTCTCGGGCCGCTCGGCACCCATGGCATGGGGGGAGGCTCCCTCTCTTCTCTTCATCTTCTTCTTCATCCTCTTCTCTTCTTCCTTCTTCTCTTCTTCTCTTCTTCATTTTCTTCTCCGGGCTGCTCCGCATCCATGCTGGCATGGAGGGAGGCTCCCGCTGTGTGACGGCGTCTCCTCGTCTGACGGTTCTTAAATAACGGGGGCGGGGCCACCCGGTGACCCCGCCCCCTCTGACGCACGGGACATGACGGGACTTCCCTGTGGCATTCCCCGTGACATCACAGGGAAGTCCCGTCAAGTCACAATGCGTCAGAGGGGGCGGGGTCACCGGGTGGCCCCGCCCCCGTTATTTAAGAACCGTCAGATGAGGAGACTCCGTCACACATCGGGAGCCTCCCTCCATGCCAGCATGGGTGCGGAGCGGCCCGGAGAAGAAAATGAAGAAGAGAAGAAGAGAAGAAGGAAGAAGAGAAGAGGATGAAGAAGAAGATGAAGACAAGAGCGGGAGCCTCCCCCCATGCCATGGGTGCGGAGCGGCCTTTAGGAGAAGAAGATAGAAGACGCCACGGAGGAGATGCTGGACGAGAACGCCGGAGGAAGAACCAGAAGAGCCAGAAGAACCAGAAGAAGATGAAGGAAGATAGAAGAAAGAAGACATTTAAATAAAGGAATTGTCAAAAACTGTCTCTTGTCATTTTTAACATTTTTGACAGTTTTTTAGTGAAATGGTAGGGGTAAGTACCCACTTACCATTTCACACGGGGGGGCGGGATCTGGGGGTCCCCTTGTTAAAGGGGGCTTCCAGATTCCGATAAGCCCCCCGCCCGCAGACCCCCCACAACCACCGGCCAGGGTTGTGGGGATGAGGCCCTTGTCCTCATCAACATGGGGACAAGGTGTTTTGGGGGGCTACCCCAAAGCACCCTCCCAATGTTGAGGGCATGTGGCCTGGTACAGTTCAGGAGGGGGGGGTCACACTCTCGTCCCCCCCTCTTTTTCTGCAGCCTGCCAGGTTGCGTGCTTGGATAAGGGTCTGGTATGGATTTTTTGGGGGACCCCACGCCCTTTTTTTTTTGGCGCGGGGTTCCCCTTAAAATCCATACCAGACCTGAAGGGTCTGGTATGGAATTTAGGGGGAACCCCACGTCATTTTTTTAAAAAATTTTGGCCGGGGTTCCCCTTAATATCCATACCAGACCTGAAGGACCTGGTATGGAATTTAGGGGGACTCCCACGTCATTTTTTTTTTTAATTTTGGTTCGGGGTTTCCCTGTGTTGAATTCCCATGCCGTTTTTATCAATGAACTTCTATGTGTATTGTTGGCAATGCAATAGCCGCGGGTAGTTTTAAATGGAATTTTTCCTTTGAAATGTCATTTTGCTGTCAGATTGTTCTAAACACGGGAAACATGCGCCCCTTTACAGGCATGCTATAGACACCCCCCAGGTACAAAATTTAAAGGGATATTAAACTTTTATTGTTTGACTTTAAGCATTATTAAAATCACTGCTCCTGAAAAAAACGCCGTTTTTAAAACTTTTTTTTGCATTGATCCATGTCCCCTGGGGCAGGACCCGGGTCCCCAAACACTTTTTATGACAATAACTTGCATATAAGCCTTTAAAATTAGCACTTTTGATTATTCATGTTCGTGTCCCATAGACTTTAACGGTGTTCGCGTGTTCGAGCGAACTTTTTTCCTGTTTCGCATGTTCTGGTGGGAACCGAACAGGGGGGTGTACGGCTCATCCCTACATGGGAGGTTGAACCAAAGTGAAAACCTGTTACGCTAGCATGTGTTCCGATGGCCTCCGCCAGGGGTTCAATCATGAGATTGAAGATTGTTGGAGATAGGGGACAACCCTGGCGGGTTCCATTAGTTATCTTGAAGGGAGTGGAGAGCATGCTGGACATGTACACTTGTGCCAAGTGGCAAGAATATAATGCTAGTACTGCATTCATTATATGACCACAGAATCCGAATTTAGTCATTGAAATTTACTTCCAGTGGACTCTATCAAACGCCTTCTCTGCATCTATAGAAAGCAGCAGAGAAGGCATTTTGCGTTGTTCAACATAGTGTATTATATTAATGATTCTCCTGGTAGCATCTGAGGTTTGTCTCCCCTTCACGAAGCCCATCTGGTCGCGTTGGATAAGGGATGGAATAAAGTTTGCTAGGCGTTTGGCTATTAGTTTAGCATAAATTTTGATATCGGTGTTTAGTAATGAGATAGGGCGAAAATTGGATGGTGTATTAGGTTCTTTACCTGGTTTGGGAAGGATGACTATATATGCTTGTAACATCTCTGGGGGGAATGCTGCTGTGTCTGCAGCCTTTGTGAAAACTGTTTGCATATGTAGTGCAAGGTAAGAGCTAAATGTTTTAAAATATTCATTTGCGAACCCATCAGGTCCGGGCGATTTGCCATTCGGTAATGCATCTATAGCAGCTACTATTTCAGCTGTGGTGAATGGGGAATTCAAGGAGAGAATTTGGGACTCAGAGAGAGAGAGGGCAAATTTAATTTCTGTAAGAAACCTTGAATGTTTTCGTTTATGGGTTGGTATGTGGAGGGATCGTCTTTGATATTATACAGAGTACTGTAGTACGTAGCAAATTGGTTTGCAATATCTTGCGGGTTGCTGATTTTGTTTTTGAGAGTGGGGTGTATTAAGTGGGCAATTCTCGTCTTGGTGTGAGCTGCTTTTATTCTACTGGCTAAATACTTGCCTGCTCTATTGGCATTGGCATACGAATTCAGCTTTAGGCGTCTTAGGTGAAAATCATATTGTTGAGACAGTAAGTCTCTTAGTTTGTCTCTTAGTTGGGACAGCTGTTGGGTAAGAGAGGTTTCGGGTGCCCGTTTGTTTTGCATTTCTAGTGTATGTATGTTGGTTAAAATAGAGTTGAGATTAGCTGTGTATTTCTTCTTTTCCCTGGCACCTAGTTGTATTAATATACCCCTCATGTTGGCCTTATGGGCATTCCAGAGAGTAAAAGGGTTATTCACAGAACCGGCGTTGTTTAGAAAGAAAGTACTAAGGTGTTGGGAGATCAACGAGGCGTTTTGGGGTTCTTGCAATAATTTAACATTGCTGCGCCTGATGGGTGGGGAAGAGGAGACAACTTGATCGTTGATGGCAATAGTAACAGCTGCGTGATCAGACCACGTAATATCATGTATCTGCGCAGTGGAGACTTTTTGTAGTAACCATTTATCTGTTAGGAATAAATCAATGTGCGAGTAAGAGCAATGCCTGTGGGAGAAGAAAGTATAGTCTCTTGCGTTCACGTTTAAGCATCTCCAAGCATCAAACAGTTCCGCATTATGTATTGTTTTGCTCAGATATGTGGAACTGTTTGTTTTTTGATTGGACATATCCAATCTAGGATCCACTTTGAGATTAAAGTCACCACATATGATAAGATTCCCATATTGTTGAGATTTGAATTCCGTAGTAGTCTGCTAAAGAAGCGGATCTGCTGTGGGTTTGGAGCATACAAAGATACCACCGTGTAAGGATTGGAGTTAATATCTCCCTTCAGGGTAATGTATCTGCCATTAGTGTCAAGTATGGTTTCTTTATGTTGGAAGGATAAAGTGTTCCTCAAAGCGATTAATACTCCTCCTTTCTTATGACCAGGTGTGCATGCCAAGAACACATGGGGGAAGTCCTTATTTGAGCATTTTGGGGCTTTGGATTCTTGGAAGTGAATTTTTTGGACACACAAGATATCAGCCCTGTGTTTCTTGGCATCGTTCCACATGGAGAGTCTCTTTGTGGGGTGGTTCAGTCCTCTGGCATTTATAGATAGGCAATTAATGGGCATGGGGAGGGTTATGGGAAGGCTGCGGTGCTATGTGGTGCATGTACTCACTGTGATCACGGTTGAAATCCAAAAAAGGAGCTTTATGTCTGGCTTTGTCCAGATCGGAATGGGAGTCTGTTGTTGGTTGGCGTGCTTTAACAATAGAACGAACAAAAGAAAAGTGATAAAAAGAAAATAAAGTTAATGGTGCACATTCAAAGAGCACAATAAGAAAGGGATCTGTGAACTGATCCATGTGCAGGCATAACTGCTGCTAATATTCTAGAGGGGAAAAAACAGGGAGTTTAACATAGAACCCCTGTGTCCGGAGAGAACTGAATGACATTTGTCACTGAAACTCACATGTTTTCACCGGTATTTTTCTTGGAGGAGCGTTTACGTGAGTCCACTTGCCAGTCCTCTTGTAATGGACTAGGTGTTGGAGCAGGAACAGCTGGCAAAGTTTGGTCCGGTAGGATGCCCCATTGTCGAAATGCCGCTAAGCCTTCTTCCAGAGTAGAGATCAAGACTGATGTACCGTTGTGGGTAACCGAGAGCTTGGCAGGGTGCTTCCATTTGTGGATAATGTGGTGGTTCCTCAGAGCTTTTGTTATTGTCGCTAGATTGCGATGCTGCTGGAGTGTGTGCCTGGACAGGTCCAGGAGTAGCTGCAGATCTGCATATTGTGGGTGCCGGTTGTCTGTCCTACGGGAGATTGTGAGGATTTGTTCCTTAACGTGATAGTAGTGTACCCTAAGTAAGACGTCTCTGGGAGTATTTTCTGGAAGGAAGGAGGGTTTGGGAATGCGGTGAATACGGTCCACAATGAGGTCCTGTGGTGTCAAAGATGGCAGTAAAGTGGAGAATAAAGTCTGAGCATATGACAGTAGCTGCGTGGCAGGTATGGTTTCAGGGATCCCTCTAATTTTGAGGTTGTTCCTCCTGGAACGGTCTTCCAAATCTGCTACTTACTGTTTTTCAATCAATTTCTTCACTATGGTTGCTATGGGCATCCACCATTGTGTTAAAGGAAGAGTTAAAGTCACTCATGCGTTGTTCTACATGATCCACCCTGCTGCCCAAGGCCTGTACTTCCCTGTGACAGTGATTTATCCCTGCAATCATATCTGCATGTAGTGAGGCTTTCAGGGACATCAGCATGTCCTTAAGAACAGTGTCAGATACTGGCCTGTCAGAGGTGGGAAATGCTGCTATGGGATCCTATGTATTGTGCACTCCTGTTTCCCCATCATTAGCAGGCCTGCTTACCTCCATAGCTGGGTCTTTCAGCAGCCTGTCTGGTGAGGTCATCCTCTTTTTTTGCTTAGCTGGGCTTCTGGTAGATGGACTAGATGTCCCGGAAGAGGATCCTGTCTCTCCGAGGCGCCATTTTGCAGAAGCTCGCGCGCCTTAAAGAAATCCTGCAGTTTCTGAGGATTTTGTGGATTCTTCCGATGGCGGGTCATCTCCGCCAATGCAGCTGGTCCCAGGGAGGCAGGAGATGCTTTTCAGGGTGTAGATGTCACCGATGGTCACGGATGGTAGCAGATTCTCTCCGGCGGCCGAGCAGAGCTCTCAGTTCAAGTGTCCATGTTGGAGCTCGGTCGCCACGCCCCCGCCATGAGGTGCCATGTTAAACTTCCAGTTACCAGTATGAGAGAGTGAGAGCGATAACACCAAATTTAACACACCTGCTCCCCATTCACACCTGAGACCTTGTAACACTAACGAGTCACATCGGGGAGGGAAAATGGATAATTGGGCCCAATTTGGACATTTTCACTTAGGGGTGTACTCACTTTTGTTGCCAGGGGTTTAGACATGAATGGCTGTGTGTTGAGTTATTTTGAGGGGACAGCAAATCTACACTGTTATACAAGCCGTACACTCATTACTTTACATTGTAGCAAAGTGTCATTTTTTCAGTGTTGTCACATGAAAAGATATAATAAAATATTTACAAAAATGTGAGGGGTGTACTTACTTTTGTGAGATACTGTATATATATCTATATCTATATCTATAGATATATCTATAGATATAGATATATATATATATATCTATCTATCTATATCTATATCTATATCTATATAGATATAGATATAGATATATATATCTATATATATATATATATATCTATATATATATATATATAGATATATATATATATATATATAGATATATATATATATATATATATATCTATATATATATATATATATATATATATATATATATATATATATAGATATAGATATATATATCTATATATATCTATATCTATATCTATATATATATACACTCACCGGCCACTTTATTAGGTACACCTTGCTAGAACTGGGTTGGACCCCCTTTTGCTTTCAAAACTGCCTTAATTCTTCATGATATAGATAGGTGTTTGGAAACATTCCTCCCTTAAGTGTGTGCCAAGAAAATATCCCCCACACCATTACACCACCACCACCAGCCTGAACCATTAATACTAGGTAAGATGGATCCATGCTTTCATGTTGTTTATGCCAAGTTCTGACCCTACCATCTGAATGTCGCTGATTTCGCTGCTGAAATCGAGATTCATGAGATCAGGCAACAATTTTTTCTATTGTCCAAATTTGGCGAGCCTGTACTAATTGTAGCCTCAGTCTCTTGTTCTTAGCTGACAGGAGTGGCACCAAGTGTCAGTTTCTGCTGCTGTAGCCCATCTGCTTCAGAGTTCAATGTGTTGTGCGTTCAGAGATGGTATTCTGCATACCTTGGCTGTAATGAGTGGTTATTTGTGTTCCTGTTGCTTCTCTATCATCTCAAACCAGTCTGCCCATTCTCCTCTGACATCAACAAGGCATTTTGATCCACACATTTGCTGCTCACTGGATATTTTCTCTTTTTCAGACCATTCTCTGTAAACCCTAGAGATGGTTGTGCGTGAAAATCTTAGTAGATCAGCAGTTTTTTAAATACTCAGACCAGCCCGTCTGGCACCAACAACCATGTTATGTTCAAAGTCATTTAAATCCCCTTTCTTTCCCCTTCTGATGCTCGGTTTGAACTTCAGCAAGTCATCTTTACCACGTCTAGATGCCTAAATGCATTGAGTTGCTGCCATGTGATTGGCTAATTAGCGATTTGTGCTACCAAGCAATTAAACAGGTATACCTAATAAAGTGGCCAGTGAGTGCATATGTATCACCAAAGGGGTCCTTCCGTTAAAAAAAAAAAGTAAACCTCGAGGTGCATACAAGGAGAATAATTTTTTGTTCTGCATTTCAGTTTTTCATAAAAAATACAATAAAAGCCTTTCTCCCATTTGTTCCCAATCTGATGACCCTGGTTTGCATCCATTTGTGACACTGAAAGTGCTCACTGTAGGCTTCCTGTTGTTTCTCTCATACAAAAGCCAGATTTGATCGGTGATGTGGGAAAAATAGAGAGAAAGGGAAACCATTTTCCTGCAGAGGCTCCAGGATTTACAATCCTTTCTACTAACCCTACATATGCAGTGTATATACTGTAGATGGATTCAGGCAATTACAGAGAACTCAAATAATTATTGTACATTATTATTATTATTACCGTATTATTTCAGGTACTTACAGTATATAGCGCCGTCAATTTATGCAGCGCTTTACATATACATTGTACATTTACATCAGTCCCTACCCTCAAGGAGCTTACAATCTAAGGTCCCTAACTCACATTTATACATTAACTGAACTTTCTGATTTTAGGATGGTGGCGGCATTTTCAGGATACCATTCAGAAATCTCTGATTGCTTTCACTTCTTGCATAGGGTTGCTCTTTAACCACTTTAGCCCCGGACCATTATGCTGCATAAGGACCAGAGGACTTTTTCCAATTTGGCACTGCGTCGCTTTAACTGCTAATTGCGCGGTCATGCAATGCTGTACCCAAACAAAATTTGCGTCCTTTTCTTCCCACAAATAGAGCTTTCTTTTGATGGTATTTGATCACCTCTGCCGTTTTTATTTTTTGCGATATAAACGGAAAAAGACCGAAAATGTTGAAAAAAAATGATATTTTCTACTTTTTGTTATAAAAAAAATCCAATAAACTCAATTTTAGTCATACATTTAGGCCAAAATGTATTCGGCCACATGTCTTTGGTAAAAAAAATGTCAATAAGGGTTTATTTATTGGTTTGCGCAAAAGTTATAGCGTCTACAAACTAGGGTACATTTTCTGGAATTTACACAGCTTTTAGTTTATGACTGCCTATGTCATTTCTTGAGGTGCTAAAATGGCAGGGCAGTACAACCCCCCCCCAAATGACCCCATTTTGGAAAGTAGACACCCCAAGGAAATTGCTGAGAGGCATGTTGAACCCATTGAATATTTTTTTTTTTTGTCCCAAGTGATTGAATAATGACAAAAAACAAATAATTTACAAAAAGTTGTCACTAAATGATATATTGCTCACACAGGCCATGAGCATATGTGGAATTGCACCCCAAAATACATTCAGCTGCTTCTCCTGAGTACGGAGATACCACATGTGTGGGACTTTTTGGGAGCCTAGCCGCGTACGGGGCCCCGAAAAACCAATCACCGCCTTCAGGATTTCTAAGGGCATAAATTTTTTATTTCACTCCTCACTACCTATCAAAGTTTTGAAGGCCATAAAATGCCCAGATGGCACAAACCCCCCCCAAATGACCCCATTTTGGAAAGTAGACACCCCAAGCTATGTGCTGAGAGGCATGTTGAGTCCATAGAATATTTTATATTTTGACACAAGTTGCGGGAAAGTGACACATTTTTTTTTTTTTTTTTTGCACAAAGTTGTCACTAAATGATATATTGCTCACACAGGCCATGGGCATATAAGGAATTGCACCCCAAAATACATTTAGCTGCTTCTCCTGAGTACGGGGATACCACATGTGTGGGACTTTTTGGGAGCCTAGCTGCGTACGGGGCCCCGAAAACCAATCACCGCCTTTAGGATTTATAAGGGTGTAAATTTTTGATTTCACTCTTCACTGCCTATCACAGTTTCGAAGGCCATGGAATGCCCAGGTGGCACAAACCCCCCCCCCCCCCAAATGACCCCATTTTGGAAAGTAGACACCCCAAGCTATTTGCTGAGAGGCATGGTGAGTATTTTGCAGCTCTCATTTGTTTTTGAAAATGAAGAAAGACAAGAAAAATCTTTTTTTTTTTCTTTTTTCAATTTTCAAAACTTTGTGACAAAAAGTGAGGTCTGCAAAATACTCACTATACCTCTCAGAAAATAGCTTGGGGTGTCTACTTTCCAAAATGGGGTCATTTGGGGGGGGGTTTGTGCCACCTGGGCATTCCATGGCCTCCGAAACTGTGACAGGCAGTGAAGAGTGAAATCAAAAATTGACGCCCTTAGAAAGCCTGAAGGCAGTGCTTGGTTTTCGGGGTCCCGTACGCGGCTAGGCTCCCAAAAAGTCTCACACATGTGGTATCCCCGTACTCAGGAGAAGCAACAGAATGTATTTTGGGGTGTAATTTCACATATTCCCATGGCATGTTTGAGCAATATATCATTTAGTGACAACTTTGTGCAAAAAAAAAAAAAAAAATTTGTCTCTTTCCCGCAACTTGTGTCACAATATAAAATATTCAATGGACTCGACATGCCTCTCAGCAAATAGCTTGGGGTGTCTACTTTCCAAAATGGGGTCATTTGGGGGGGGTTTGAACTGTCCTGGCATTTTATGCACAACATTTAGAAGCTTATGTCACACATCACCCACTCTTCTAACCACTTGAAGACAAAGCCCTTTCTGACACTTTTTGTTTACATGAAAAAATTATTTTTTTTGCAAGAAAATTACTTTGAACCCCCAAACATTATATATTTTTTTAAAGCAAATGCCCTACAGATTAAAATGGTGGGTGTTTCATTTTTTTTTCACACATTATTTGCGCAGCGATTTTTCTTTTTTTTTTTGGGGGGAAAAAACACACTTTTTTAAATTTTATTGCACTAAAACACACTATATTGCCCAAATGTTTGATGAAATAAAAAAAGATGATCTTAGGCCGAGTACATGGATACCAAACATGACATGCTTTAAAATTGCACACAAACGTGCAGTGGCGACAAACTAAATACATTTTTAAAAGCTTTTAAAAGCCTTTACAGGTTACCACTTTAGATTTACAGAGGAGGTCTTCTGCTAAAATTACTGCCCTCGATCTGACGTTCGCAGTGACACCTCACATGCATGGTGCAATTGCTGTTTACATGTGACACCAGACCGACGCTTGCGTTCGCCTTTGCGCGAGAGCAGGGGGGAGACAGGGGTGCTTTTTTTTTTTTTTTTTTGCTTTTTTTTTTTTTTTTGCTTTTTTATCTTATTTTTAACCGTTCCTTTCATTTTTTTTTTTAAAATCATTTTTATTGTTATCTCAGGGAATGTAAATATCCCCTATGATAGCAATAGGTAGTGACAGGTACTCTTTTTTGAAAAAATTGGGGTCTATTAGACCCTAGATCTCTCCTCTGCCCTCAAAGCATCTGACCACACCAAGATCGGTGTGATAAAATGCTTTCCCAATTTCCCAATGGCGCTGTTTACATCCGGCGAAATCTAAGTCATGAAATGCTCGTAGCTTCCGGTTTCTTAGGCCATAGAGATATTTGGAGCCACTCTGGTCTCTGATCAACTTTATGGTCAGCTGGCTGAATCACCGGCTGCATTCTCAGGTTCCCTGTTGAGACAGGAGAGCCAGAGAAAAACACGGAAGACGGTGGGGGGGGCATTCCCTCTCACTGCTTGTAAAAGCAGTCTAGAGGCTAATTAGCTGCTAGGATTGCTTTTACATGAAAGCCGACCGCTGGCTGAAAAGAATGATACCAAGATGATACCTAAACCTGCAGGCATCATTCTGGTATAACCACTCAAAGTCGTGAATGGCATACCTGAAGACAAAAAAATGGTTAACAATAAAACACAGTAAACGGTAAAGTATAAAAAATTGCATACCTGAAAAGCAAATGCTGTACCCTACGCTAATACTCAACTAGTGTATGGTAGCGTTCAAAACATTCACCAATGCAAAGACCAGGATTGTCAGGACAGGAGGGACAATAATAGCGGGTGTCACGCCTATATCCATGCTTGCTGCAGACACAACATCTTTTTTGGGGGGGTTCGCTGGGTAGGGGTACTCGGGAGGACATAAAAATGCCTCTCATGCAGCCGGCTGCATTTGGTTGGGGATGTGAATGGTGGAAGTACGGGTGCTGCAGAAGCGGTGGGTTCCCAATTAGGATTGGCGACTGCAGCAGGAAGGGCACTATGGGCACGACAGGCCTGTTTGTCTTCTTCTTGGTGGCAGCGGGACACTACTTGTGCTTGCCACCTCACCAGCTTGAACTGCACTTATGGGACTCGCCACGTCACCAAGTGTTACTGAAGTGCTGGTTTGACTACGACCGGGGTGTACTAGGCCGCTGGTGCTTGCCAGTTCACCAAAACGCTACCAAAAAAACTATTAGCGATCAAAGGGATCAAGCCTGACTCTGCGAACGCTGCAGTTATGCGTTTAGTGTTTTGTAAGTGACAGTGATCGATTGATACTGCACTTGGGTGGGCTGGGCTGGGCCGGGCGTAGGGGCAAAACGCAGGTGCTAGCAGGTATCTGGGCTGATCCCACTAACACTGCGTTTTTGGGAACCCTAAACTGCTGGGGACACTAGTATAGATCTGATCGGATCAGATATTGATCCGTTCAGATACTATACCACTAAGGGAGGCGTATGCTGCATGCGTGGGTGTTAGCGGTACTGGCGCTAACCTGACGCTGCCTGGGGCTGGTGCTTGCCAGTTCACCAAAACGCTACCAAAAAAACTGTTAGCGATCGCAGGGATCAGGCCTGACTCTGCGAATGCTGCAGTTATGAGTTTAGTGTTTTGTAAGTGACAGTGATCGATCGATACTGCACTTGGGTGGGCTGGGCTGGGCCGGGCAGAGGGGCAAAACGCAGGTGCTAGCAGGTATCTGGGCTGATCCCGCTAACACTGCATTTTGGGACCCTAAACTGCTGGGACGCTAGTATAGATCTGATCGGATCAGATATTGATCCGTTCAGATACTATACCACTAAGGGAGGCGTATGCTGCGTGCGTGGGTGTTAGCGGTACTGGCGCTAATCTGACGCTGCCTGGGGCGACGCATATCACCGCCGGGCGATCAGGGGGCTAAACCTTTATTCGGTAATAAACGACGGGTGCCCTGACACTATAAAAAATAAACGAACTAACCAGCGTCACCCGTAACAGTTATATGGTGATCAGTGGTGAAAGGGTTAACTAGGGGGCAATCAAGTAGTTAAAACAATTATTAGATAGTATATGGGGGTCCCTGTCGCTATAAAACGCTGACGGCGAACCTAAATATTTACGTTCCTAACTAGCGTCACCAGTGACACTAATACAGCGATCAGAAAAATTATCGCTTAGTGACACTGGCGACAGGGGGTGATCAAGGGGTTAAAACTTTATTAGGGGGGGTTAGGGGGGTACCCTAGACCTACAGGGGGCTAACACTAACTGCCCTAACACAGTAACTGTCACAAACTGACACCAATGCAGTAATCAGAAAAAAAAAAACTGCTTGGTGTCAGTGTGACAGGGGGGGGTAAAGGGGGGTGTAATGTGTGCCTGGCATGTTCTACTGTGTGTGTGTGTTTTGTGCACTCACATTGAAGTCTCCTCTCCTCGGTGCCGGAAGGGAAAGAGATGACATCACATCCGAGGAGAGATGACATCACATCCTCTGCCTGTGTGTACTACACACAGGCAGGGGATGATTCTCATTGGCTGGGAGCGATCGCGAGGGGCGGGCCATGATCGGATGGCCTCCCCCTCACTTCTGATCGCTGTCAGACCAAAGGCGACCGCCGCTGGCACCGGGGGGGTTTGATCGGACCCCCCACCCGCGGGAAGGCAAGGACGTATATATGTATGTCCTTTTGCTTGCTCGTGCCACTCTGCCGACGTATATCATCGTGCGGCGGTCGTCAAGTAGTTAAATCAAAGCGTACATTAGCAACTATATGCAGAAATGGCCCCGTGGATTTGCTATGTGTTACAGCAGCCACACATTTCACCCTGCTCCTAGACCTCCATTAGACACAGTCAGTCAATGAACAGTCGTTTGCTTCTTTTTGTTGTTTTTTATTAGGGGATTGAACTTGGTTGGGGAAAAGGGACATGGGATGGCCACAGGATAAATTGTACTTCATAGAATAAAAGTATCTGTGTCACACTTCTCAGATGAACAAGATGGCTGACACTAAACTTGACAGACTTTTACCTCAGAACACTTCTTCCAGCTCACTTTCTCCAGCTCACTACTTCCCTGTCCAATTTTAGTAATCCTGTCACACCATCAGAACATGACTAGGTCTCATTCTGAATAAGTCCCAGTGTCTTTACTTGATGGCCCTTTGTAGGCTGGGGCCTGCAGTACCCCTTTGTGGTAGCAACCAATTTACTTGAGAATAAATGTACTTGATGGACTACTGATCCCAGCAAGTACGACTTGCAAATCCTGCCCGCATCGACTTGACACAAACTCCCACAGTCTCTCCCTCTGGCGCTACAGCCAGCTCCCCTGGTATGCCTCTTCCAGAGCTTTCCACTGTGCTTTCCACTCACCAACACCTGCCCTGGATCCTTCCCATCTGACTTTACTCCGGATGTGCGGGCAAACTTTCTCCTCCAGCTCCTGTTCCAGGACACCTCTCCATGACCGTGTAAGGAGAAGCTCCCTCCCAGCTCCCGAGCTCCCTGCCTCAGGTACACCCCCCCCCAGAAATGTGGTTCCCTTAGACACGACAGTCTAACACTCCATCATCCAGTTCACCCAGCCGACAACTCCTCCCCCAGCAGACTCACCATGGGTATATGTAGGAGGCCTGCCCCTGCCAATCCTAGTTGGGGATTGGTCATAGCTCCTCACATGCACCCCATGTCACTTCAGCTCTCTGTCCTGCCCCTTTTCCAGAACATTCTCCCTGGAAACAGAGGAGGCGCCCAAGAGCTGAAGTACATGTCAGTCACCTACTGCTATACTAAACCACTCTCCTGCCCCCAGATCAAAACAAACAGGCCCAGCTCACAGCATAGGCCTCCTTGAATTTACCTGTGCTGGCAGCTTACACAAAAACCTATACTAGCACCTACCTACCTACGGTAGAGGATGCTACATATGTCAATCACCTACTGCTATACTAAACCACTCCCCTGCCCCCAGATCAAAACAAACAGGCCCAGCTCACAGCATAGGCCTGCTTGAATTTACCTGTGCTGGCAGCTTACACAAAAACCTACACTAGCACCTACCTACCTACGGTAGAGGATGCTACATATACATCTGTGCATGATGATGCACGGTCAATGGTGTCATTGTGCATCCCGGGGAGATTGTACCATTTCTCTCCCTGAGATCATGGTTCACCACTCGGTGGTGTTGGATAGACTTGTGCATGGCAAAAAATTTAGTCTCGCTTTCTTTCGTTTTCATTCGTAAAATACATAATTTCGTTCTGTTATATCCGGTATGATATGGTAATTCATTTCAGATAATTCATGGTATTTCTGTAGAGTATAGATATTCGTTATAGCAAATTGATTTGTTTTCGTATAATTCGTTATTTATGTATGTATATATATATTTGTGATAACAATTCTTAGTTCAGAAAGTAATTTGTTTATTAAATCTATTAACACTCACAATGACAATATCTCTTCTCCTCTGCTCAAATACAATACAACACCCTTCTCACACAGTTCTCAGGAATGCACTTTGCCAGTAATCCAACCTCCAGCACAAAATTAACCACTTGCCGACCGGGCCATAGCCGAAAGACGGCTGCAGCGCGGTCGGCTAGTTCTGCGTGGACGTCCGTGGGACGTCCTCCCAGAATACTGCTCTCGCGCGCCCCCTGGGGCGCGCACCCGAGAACTTCCGTGACCGAGGACCCGGCGCATCATGGATCACGGTAAACGGCCGCTTATCGCGGCCGTTTACCATGTGATCGCTCCGTCAAATGACGGAGCGATCACATGTCAACAGACCGGCGTCATGTCATGACGCCGGTTCCTCCCGCCCCTCTCTGTACCGATCGGTACAGTGCGAGGGGAGAGGGGGAGGGATCGGATGGCAGCACCGCTGTGGGCTGTATGTGTAGTGCCCACAGCGGTGCTCAGTGACAATTGCAGTCACATCCATCCATCCCTCCATGCTCAGCCATCCCTGCAATATACCTCGCAATACTCTGCATAATACCCCGCAATACTCTGCATTATACCCCGCAATACTCTGCATAATACCCCGCAATACTCTGCATAATACCCCAAAATACTCTGCATAATACCCCGAAATACTCTGCATAATACCCTGCAATACTCTGCATAATACCCCGAAATACTCTGCATAATACCCTGCAATACTCTGCATAATACCCCGCAATACTCTGCATAATACCCTGCAATACTCTGCATAATACCCCGCAATACTCTGCATAATACCCTGCAATACTCTGCATAATACCCCGAAATACTCTGCATAATACCCTGCAATACTCTGCATAATACCCCGAAATACTCTGCATAATACCCTGCAATACTCTGCATAATACCCTGCAATACTCTGCATAATACCCCGAAATACTCTGCATAATACCCTGCAATACTCTGCATAATACCCTGCAATACTCTGCATAATACCCCGCAATACTCTGCATAATACCCCGCAATACTCTGCATAATACCCCGCAATACTCTGCATAATACCCCGAAATACTCTGCATAATACCCCGCAATACTCTGCATTATACCCCGCAATACTCTGCATAATACCCCGCAATACTCTGCATAATACCCCGAAATACTCTGCATAATACCCCGAAATACTCTGCATAATACTCTGCATTATACCCCGCAATACTCTGCATTATACCCCGCAATACTCTGCATTATACCCCGCAATACTCTGCATAATACCCCGCAATACTCTGCATAATACACGGCACTACTCTGCATAATACACGGCACTACTCTGCAATATGCCCAGCAATACTCTGCAATATACCCTGCACTATTCCGCAATACTCTGCAATACCCCGCAATTTTTAACCAGTTCCCGCCCACAGTCATATGACGTCCTTGACTTTGAGCGGGGATATCTGAATGATGGGTGCAGCTACAGGCATCATTCAGATATCAGCTTTTTCAGCCGGCGATTTCCTACACCATAAGAATGATCATAGTGGCTGTTACACTGCTTGATCGTTCTTACAGGAGGCGAGAGGGGACGCCCCCCCCTTCCCGCCACCCTCCGGTGCTTCTACCGACTCACCGCTACGATCGAAGCCAAGATTGTTTTTTTTTTTTTTTTTTTTTTATTTCAGGCTTCCCAGCCTAGAGGTGAGATGTGAGGTCTTATTGACCCCATATGTCACTGTAAAGAGGACCTGTCATGCCATATTCCTATTACAAGGATGTTTACATTCCTTGTAATAGAAATAAAAGTGATCAAAAATTTTTTTTGGGGGGAAAAAGTGTCAAACTAAAATAAATAAAGTAAAATAAACAATAAAAAAAAAAAAAAAAATGTTTAAAGCGCCCATGTCCGTGTGCTCGCATGCAGAAGCAAATACATACGTAAGTCCCGTCCACATATGAAAACGGTGTTCAAACCACACATGTGAGGTATCACTGCGAACGTTGGAGCGAGAGCAATGATTTTGGCCCTAGACCTCTTCTGTAACTCAAAACATGTAACCAGTAAAAAATTTTAAAGCATCACCTATGGAGATTTTTAAGTAGCGACGTTTGGCACCATTCCACGAAAGTGTGCAGTTTTGAAGGGTGACATGTTAGGTATCTGTTTACTCGGCGTAACTTCATCTTTCACATTATGCAAAAACATTGGGCTAACTTTACTGTTTTATTTTTTTTTAAAGCACAAAACTGTTTTTTTTTCCAAAAAAACGCGTTCGAAAAATTGCTGCGCAAATACCGTGCAAGATAAAAAGTTGCAACAACCGCCATTGTATTCTCTAGGGTCTTTGCTAAAAAAATATATATATATAATGTTTTGGGGTTCTATGTAATTTTCTAGCAAATAAATTATTATTTTTACATGTAGGAGAGAAATATAAGAATTGGCATGGGTGCTCCAGAACGCCTGGAGGTGCTCCGTGCATGTTGGGCCTCTGTACGTGGCCACGCTGTGTAAAAGTCTCACACATGTGGTATCACCATACTCAGGAGTAATAGCAGAATGTGTTTTGGGGTGTAATTTGTGGTATGCATATGCTGTGTGTGAGAAATAACCTTCTAATATGACAATTTTGTGAAAAAAAAAAAAGAAAAAAAAAATCTTGATTTTGCAAAGAATTGTGGGAAAAGATGACAATTTCAAAAAAACTCACCATGCATCTTTCTAAATACCTTGGAATGTCTTCTTTCCAAATAGGGGTCATTTGGGGGGTATTTGTACTTTTCTGGCATGTTAGGGTCTCAAGAAATGAGATAGGCCGTCAGTACTTCAGGTGTGATCAATTTTCAGATATTGGCACCATAGCATTTGGACTCTCTAACATTCACAAAGACTAAATAATATACACCAAGTTGTACTTATTTTTACCAAAGATATGTAGCAGTATAAATTTTGGCCAAAATTTACGAAGAAAAATTACTAATTTGCTAAATTTTATAACAGAAACAAAAAAAAATTCATTTTTTTACCAAATTTTCAGTCTTTTTTCTTTTATAGCGCAAAAAATAAAAAACCCAACGGTGATTAAATACCACCAAAAGAAAGCTCTATTTGTGTGAAAAAAAGGACAAAAAATTTATATGGGTACAGTATTGTATGACTGAGTAATTGTCATTCAAAGTGTGAGAGCACCGAAAGCTGAAAATTGGTCTGGTTAGGAAGGGGGTTTAAGTGCCCAGTGGTCAAGTGGTTAATCAGCTGATTGGACTGTAAGATTTACTCCGAGTTGACATTTTGTTTCATTAGATGAACGAATTTATGCGGAATTCATTCGTTATTTTCGCTATAATTTCTTTCGTATTATTATTTGCATCCGGATGTCTGAAATATGCAAAATTTGTCCGAATTTCTATTTGTTATGAAACTAATTGCACATGTCTAGTATTAGATGGGGCATGTACCCCCTCTGCAAATGAGCGGAGAAGGGTGCTTCCCTCATCCCCCACCCCCTCTCATTTATTCTTTTATTTTATTTACTTACTTACTATTTTGTTTCCCTTTGTTTACCGGCCATCCATATATCCAAAACACAATGTTTTCTTTATTCATTAGGCCCCCCCATGCGCTTCTACAGGTCACCTTTCTGTACCTCTTTCACCTCCCCCCTCCCACTACACCTCCTCTCCCTCACTGTGCCTGTAATTCAGGGCCCAGGCGGAGTGGTAATGGAGGGATGGAGATTTCCACTTGCATTCCTGATCTTCTCGTCAATCTGTTATAATTTGTTAAAACATGTTCTAATTATATGATGGGGTGTTACTATGATGTTATGCTATCCTTCAGTGATTGGTGTGAGATAGTGTTCACTACTATCTGGTCCCTTGAGCTCTGTGTTGTTCTTAAGAATGGAAAACCCAATAAAGTTTATTATAAAAAATTTTAAAAAAATTCAAAGTGTAACTGGCCATTTAGAAACAAAATTCCTTATAAGAAATACATTCAATTATTACATTACTAATTCAAATTACATTACCATAGCAGTATATAAAAGATTGATACCTAAAAGAAAAACAAATATGTTATGTCTATAACCACTTTAATAAGTACCCTACTGAAAGATGTAGCTGAGAGATCAAACACCCCCCTTTTATTTAGTTATCTATTCAATTTAATTTTTGCAAACATTTTGTTGCACATATGTTTTCTAAGCTCTAATGCTCAAGTTTAATCTGCCAAAGAAAATAAATCATTAATATCCACAAAGTAATGATGTGATAAACACATGAAAGCTATATGGGAGCATTTCGAAGAATAATTACATTAATTCAAAGCATGCCTTGTTTGTTCTAACAGTAAACATCAAACCTAATTATAATATACATCTTTAATTACCAGAAATATTTCTGTGGAATGTAAAATACAGACTGTTAAAATTCAGAAATCTGTTTATTTGTCTGTAATTTTTTATTATAACTTTTTTTTCAGCAAAGAAAGAAAAACAGGCTTCTTCTCCACAAATGACAACAAAAACTATTTTAAAATGATTAAAATATGATTTATAACTATCTATAACTTACCCTGACATTGTAATAGCTAAATAAAAAAATATACATACAGTACATAACTAAATACATAGGCAGCATTAATTGTAAAATAAGCAGCATCACCTGTAAAAAAAGCTGATACAGATAAGCAATGGTCTCTGTTGAGGACTGCTATAGTATAAAGACACATTAGAAGCATAGAAAGTGTACACATTTTTGTGTAGTATGATCTTGAAGAATGATGAAGCAAGGCTGCACACAATGATGGCTCTATGCTTCCCTGGGTATAACTACAAGGCAAGGTATTAGTTGGGTATCACATTAAACTGAACTTGTTCCGTAATAGTGAATATGTTTTGCATCTCATCAATGCAGCTTCATTATTTCAAATTACTGTACATCCAATCCACTTGAAGACCAGGCCTATTCTGAAACCTCTCTCCTACATGTAAAAAAATTTGTATTTTTTGCTAGAGAATTACTTACAACCCCTAAACATTATATATTTTTAGGCAGAGGCCATACGGAATAAAATGCTGGATGTTGCAATTTTTTATGTCACACTGTAATTATTTTGCAATTTTTCATACGCAATACTTTTGGGAAAAAATGCATTTATTTCAGGTACTTATATAGCGCAGTCAATTTACGCAGCACTTTACATATACATTGTACATTCACATCAGTCCCTACCCTCAAGGAGCTTACAATCTAAGGTCCCCAACTCACATTCATACATACTAGGGACAATTTAGACAGGATCCAATTAACCTACCAGCATGTCTTTGGAGTGTGGGAGGAAACCGGAGTACCCGGAGGAAACCCACGCAGGCACAGGGAGAACATACAAACTCCAGGCAGATGGTGTTGTGGCTGGGATTCGAACCAGCAACCCTTCTTACTGCTAGGCGAAAGTGCTATCCACTACACCACTGTGCCGCCCAAAAATACACTTTAATACATTTTAATGCACAAATACACAATCTAATACCAAATTGTTTGGTGAAATATAAAAGATGGTGTTACGCTGAGTAAATAGATACCTAACATTTCAAGCTTTAAAATTACACATGCCTGTGGAAAGGCGATAAACTACGTACATTATATTATCCATAGGCGAAGCTTCAAAAGCCTTTACAGGCTACCACTTTATATTTACACAGGAGGTCTGGTGCTAAAATGATTACTCTTCATCTGCCGTTCATGGTGATACTTCACATGTGTGGTGCCATTTACTTACTGATGCGGGACTGTCACATGCTTTTTCCTTTGCATTTGACTCTTTGAATGTAAACAAAACTTGTGATAGCAACAAAGCATCACAGGTCCTCCTCCTGAGACATTGGGTGCCTATTAGTCCCCAGATCTCTCATCTGCCCTTAAAAGAATCTGAGCAGCTGCAGCCATGGCCCTGGTATAACCACTCAAACACATACCAGTATTTCATCTGGCAGGAAGTGGTTAGCTAACTAGTATTAGCTCTACCATGACCTGAATTGGTGAGAACCTTCGTAGACATCTATAAGACTAGTATTATCTCTGTTGGTAAACTTACCTTTATTGGCTCTCAGACATTGGGGTTGTCAACTACAAGTGAATAAATTATATTGTTGTTTAAAGGATAAAAAAGTAAACAATACCCTGTCCCATTTATTTAAAGACATAGGGACATTTACATTGGTTATATTAACTCTTCAAAAGCAGATATTTTAGGCATAACTAGGGCTATCCATAATACATACTGTATAATTAAAACCACTTTTTCATTGTTATTGTATTGGATGTTCTCCAATTCACATATTTCTCATAGGGAGTGCTGCTATATTTTGCCCCTCTCCCCCCCCCCCTCATTTTTTCACAATATGCCTTGTATTCAATGACCAGAATGCAAGTTTTTTTTGTGAATAGATGGGAGGTTAAGGAAGGGGAAAGTTAATGACTTGATCTTTCCCTGTACTATAGATGATCTCTGTAAGTAAAATCCAGCCTGAATGAAATTGTCATTTGTATGGTAACCAACAGCACCGTGGGCAATGAATACTAATATTAGGAAGCAAACCTATTTACACTGTGCTTTTAACTAAAAAATAATTTTTCCTGGAGTTCCACTTTACCCACTTTAGCTCCGAAAGGATTTACCCCCTTAAAGTGTTAGTAAACCTTGTTACACCACTTTTACCTATAGGTAAGCCTATATTAAGGCTTACTTGTAGGTACCGAGAATATCTCCTAAACTCTGACGTCGGCACATGCGCATTAAAGAAATGGCCCGCTGGTGCCGTTTCTTCAGGGCCCGTGCCATGATCGGCGGCTCCCACGCCCATGCGCGGGAGTGACACCATCGCGGCTCTGACCAATCACAGTGCCGGAGCCTGCAAACCCAGAAATAACTCCGGGAGACATGTCACCAGTCACAGAGGTGTGCGGGGACCACTGCAGCAGCTTCAATCTAAGGTAAGTATTTCATAATGAGCTGTGATGCCTTTGTCTTGCAGGTTTTTTCTTTTTTTTTTTTTTTTTTGTTCTTTTTTTTTTAGTTTGAATCCACTTAAATGACCAGGCCATTTTTGCAATAGGGCACTGCGTCACTTTAATTGACAACTGCGCCGATGTGCCCGAACAAAATGTATGTCCTTTTTTCCCCACAAATAGAGCTTTCTTTTGGTGGTATTTGATCACATTTGCAGTTTTCATTTTTTGTGCTATACACAAAAAAAAATGAAAATTTTGAAAAAAAAGCAATATTTTTTACTTTCTGCTATAATACATATTCAAAAAAAAAAATATGTATAAAAAAAAATGTATACATCAGTTTAGGCCAATATGCATTCTGCTACATATTTTAGGTAAAAAAAATTGCAATAAGCGTATATTGATTGGTTTGCGCAAAAATTATAGCATCTACAAAATAGGGGCAAGATTTAGGGACTTTTTGTTTTATTGTTTTTACTAGTAATGGCAGGGATCGACGATTTTTAGCGGGACTGCAACTTTGTGGGGGACAAATCTGACCCTAAGTGACACTTTTTGGTGACCAGTGACACAATACAGTGATCAGTGCTATAAAAATGCATCGCTGTATAAATGGCACTGACAGGGAAGGGGTTAACACTAGAGGGCAATCAAGGGGTTAAGTGTAACCTAGGGAGGTGCTTTCTAACTGTCAGGGGTACGGACTGACTGGGAGTATAGAGATATCGCTGTTCCTGATCACCAGCTGATCTCTTTCTCCTCCCCTGTCAGACCGGGGAACTGCCTTGTTTACATAGGCAGATCCCTATTGTGCCTCTCTTTACCGCGATCGTGGGTGGCAAGGGGACATCGAGTCTGCTGGACCCTCTGGCGAGCTCCTGTAGTACCACATGCACAGACTGACGTATACAGATACGTTGGTTTGCGCAGCCTTGCCACAGTATATATGTGGAAGGCAGGCGGCAAGTGGTTAAGCAACTCCTTTTAGATTTCTAGTTTTATTTCCTTATGATTAGGGATGATCAAATCAGGAGTATTGTCATTTCAGAAATGTTTTGACTCTCTTAATGCGGTAGTAAACCACTAGAAAAAAAAATTGGGCCCCCTGCCGGTTTAATTTATAATGTACTAGTGTGCACCGCATACTAGCACATTATGACAGACTTACATGGACTCTGCGCTTCCATCTTCACCCTGTCTTCCTTCTCTACGAATGGCAGGAGCCACAATGATGTCACTCCCATGCATGTGCGCGAGAGCTCCGGCACAAAGCTCTGAAGGTATGACATGGGTATGCCATCCCTTCAGAACACATGAGCCAGTGAGGTCACTGGCTGCATGTGTTTCGAATATCTCTGAAGTCCTTACCTTACCTGTAGGTACAGGTTAAAAATTGAACTTTACTTCCACTTTAAATTTCTGCATGTAGATTTATCTGATCTTCAGAGAATTATGACATTTAAGAAAACAAACAATCATAATTTAGTTATCCTTGGTTCACACTACGGATGGTCTCGTGGGTGTTCGAAATCCCACATGCCCGATCCCGCCAGGAAGCCGATACTGCACAGAGCTAATCACAGACATTGAGACATTTCTCGATCTGTGCAGCTGCGGACTGGGAAATGTCTCACTGCCTGCGATTAGTACTGTGCAGTGTCGGATTCCTGGCGGGATCAGGCATGTGTCAAGCCCATCTCTAGTTCACACCTATGTGTTTTTAGTGTGTTTTGCAGTTTACAGAAATGCACTACAGTCCATTTTACATGGTTTCAATGCATTTTTTTAGAAAGGGTCAGTTACTTTTTTTTCCCACTGCAGATTGTGTTTCGAGTGTAACAAACTTCAATGGACCCGCACCAAAAACACAAGTGTGATGCTTTTTTGATGTGTTTTGATTTTTTTTTTAGCTAATACGAAAGTATGACAGTTCTGTTCATGGTGTGTGACTTCGATGCAACTTTGATGTGAATTTAGTTAAATTAGTATTTATTCAGTTTGGAGGTTGGGTTACTGTATAGGTGGATTTGAGAGCCTGTTTCCATACCTCATTAGGCAATATATATGTGCAATTCGTTCTGGTCCGAATACAAATTTGGACCAACTTTTGGTTATTCAGGGATTCGGATGTATCCGAATCTCCATATGAAGTAGTAACAAATATTACCAAATTTAATTCAAATCCTTTAAAATTGATCTGTTTATTCGTTTTCTAATGAATTCCAACTTTTCAGAACAATTTGAATTCTGTTTGAAGAATAGCTGGTTGTTAAAGCGGAGTTTCGCTAAAAAATTTTTTTTAGATGTCAGCAGCTGCAAATACTGCAGCTGCTGACTTTTAAAATAAGGTCACTCACCTGTCCCGGGGTCCAGCGATGTCGGCACCCGAGGCCAAACCGTCCCTCGATCCTCGGGTGCTGCCGCCACCATTCTCACTGAGGGAATTGGGAAGTGAAGCGTTGCGGCTTCACTGCCCGGTTCCCTACTGCGCATGCGCGAGTCGCGCTGCGCGTCTACACTGGTCCCCGTTGTGTTGTGGGAACTGTGTATTTCCCAAAACACAACGGGGGTGGGCGGGGAGTCTGCGGCTAGCTGCGGCTAGCTATACCCGGAAGTGGGTGCAGATACCTGTATTTTACAGGTATCTGCACCCCCCTCCCCCCTGAAAGGTGCAAATTGTGACACCGGAGGAAGGGAAGGAATCCGATGAGCGGAAGTTCCACTTTAGGGTGGAACTCCGCTTTAAGCAGCAGGCTGGGAAGCCGTCCACGTCCTTAACAACCATGACTCAATATCTGTCAGCAGACTTCCTCACTGACAGAGGAATGTAAAGAAAGAATGCCAGAATGGCCCAGCAATAGAAAAATGTTACAAAACATGGTGTGGGGTCTCCCCTTCAGGTCTGGTATGGATTTTAAGGGGAACCCCACGCCAACATTTAAAAAAAAAATGGCATGGATCCCCCCAAAATCCATAACAGACCCTTATCCAAGTGTTCTGATCAGTATAAGGTATATATTTACTGATCGTACTGTTGCTTTAATTTGGCATCCATTATTAACAGGAAGTGTAGTATATTACACCCACTTCCTGTCCAGCAGATAATCTTTCTACAGTGAAGGAAGCATGATAAAGACCTCCACTATTTCTTAATACTGGCCTTGGAAGCATAAGTCTGTAAGTAGGCTGTCATTAGTTTTCAATTAATTAGTATATGTTCTACTAATTCAAATACATTTCATCTGTTTGTTTGGTAGGATGTTTCTGTCAGGGAGTTCATTCAGCTAGGCCTCATTTGTGCTAGCTAGTGCCTTAACAGTATTGTAGCATGCCTGTTACTATTTGCATTTGTGATGTAATGTTAAATGCTAATGCATATTTTTATAATTTGTGTTTTGCAGTTTTACAAAAAAAAAAAAAAACTTATTCTCAGTAAAGATTACAACTATTAGCCCTTCCTCCTGAGTCTTTATTGGGAAGCTGTTAGCTGTCTGCCAAGCCTTGTACTTTGAACACATTGTGAGGGCAGAACAGTAAAAAGACTTTTAACACAGCGGGCCTAATCTAAAGAAGAGTGGATTCACTCTGCTCATCATCAGCTAACCTCTACAGCCACAGACATTACAAAGAAGTAATCTGTTTCATCATGCAGCACACAGACAAGGATACTACACCAGTCATCCCTCAGCATACACAAGCAGAGGAAAGCATACACAATATGCCAACCAACAGGTCACGCTGCACAAGCTCCAGAGTCTCTAGTCAGTCGGATCAGACATCAGCTAGTGCTGAATCTGCCAGGTCCAAGCGCACTAGCTCTAGACATTCAAGCTGCTCTAACCTGTCATCCACCAGTGCTGCAGCTGCCAGGGCCCATGCAAAAGCAGAAGCCGCGCGTGCACTGGCTTCCTATGCAATACGTGAAGCTGAAATGATAAGAGAACAGGGCTGCATAGATGAAGAACATCATATGATTAAAGCTAAAAGTAAAGCTGAAGCACTTAGAAGAAAAGCAGAGGTGAAAGCATCTTTACATATTATCAAGCAAGAAAGAATAGCTTCAGCAGCCTTAGCTGAAGCCGAGGTGCTCATGAGAGCTGCCGAAGAACAGTACAGAGAGCCCTCTGTGATAGATACCCAGATGACACCACTCAGTGCAATCCAACGCACTTGTGAGTATGTACAATTGCACGCAAACATGGACACTGATCAACAGTCTAATGATGCATTAGAATCATCCAGGGTCCCGCTAGCAGCAGGCAACTTTGACATAGCTCGATGCTACAAGACTGAACCAGAACTTTACTATAACAAGCCAAGTAGTTACATACTCAGAGACCAATCTGTTGGTCCTTCAGGAAATCAAACGAATGGTGACATAATCCCTCCACGGGAAAATAAAAATCCGGCCTATAGCAGAAAGACTTGCAGTAAACGAGAACAACCACACGACTATAGTGGGTTTAACCAAGCATCCCAACTGTCTTACCAGCCACAGACATGCCCTGTGTTTGTTCCCAGAAAATGCCCACCTGAGGCAGCAGGAGTCACAGATGTGACAAAATACTTGATACGCCGTGAAATGGTGAGCTCTGGTCTCCTGAAGTTTGATGATCGTCCAGAAAACTATTGGGCCTGGAAGTCATCTTTTTTAAGCAGCACCCAAGAATTAAATATGAAAGACAGGGAAAAGCTTGATCTACTCTCCAAATGGCTCGGACCAGAGTCCACTGAGCAAGCCAAAAGAATCAGGTCAGTACATGTTCATGATGCGACAGCAGGGCTTACAATGTTATGGCAGAGATTGGAAGACTGCTATGGGTCACCTGAAGTAATTGAAGATGCACTTCTGAAGAAAATTGAAAATTATCCAAAAATAACAAACAAAGACAATCAGAAGCTGAGAGAGCTTGGGGACATACTTTTAGAGCTGGAGGCGGCAAAGGCTGGTGGATACCTGCCAGGCCTCTCATATTTGGATACAGCACGTGGAGTGAAACCGGTAATCGAGAAGCTTCCTTACAGCTTACAAGAAAGATGGATCACGCAAGCATCAAAATACAAGGAAGATCATCAGGTAGCATTTCCACCTTTCTCCTTCTTCGCCAAATTCATTGTGAATCAAGCTAAAATACGCAATGACCCAAGCTTCGCCTTTTTGAACATGGGAGGCTCCAGTTCTGTAAAGACAGAGAAACAACCTTCAGTGCACAATAAAGAACGCAGAGCAACAGTGTCTGCACGGAAGACAGAAGTACCGACTGAGTTTGAAGCCAACCAGGATAAAAGCTCAGGAATGCAAATTGAGGACCCAGATAAGCAGTGTCCACTACATAACAAGCCTCATCCACTGAGAAAATGTCGCAGTTTCAGATGCAAGACAATAGAGGAGCGCAAATCTTATCTTAAGGACAAGCGCATTTGTTTCAGATGCTGTGGTTCAACTCAACATGTTGCTAAAGACTGTATGAAGACAATTCGATGCAAAGAATGCAATAATGACAACCATCTGTCTGCTTTACACCCAGGACCAGCACCATGGAAAACAGAGAATCCGGTAACCCAAGAAGATCATGGTGGGGAGCAAAATGAGAGTGCATTACCAGCAATAACCTCAAAGTGCACTGAGATCTGCACAAACACATTTAGCTCTAGATCATGCTCCAAGATATGTTTAGTCAAGGTGTATCCTGCAGGCCTCAGAGAGAAGGCAATCAGAATGTATGCAGTCTTGGATGAACAAAGTAACAGATCTTTGGCAAGAACAGAGTTCTTTGACCTCTTCGGGGACAGAGGAAGTCCAACTCCGTATACTGTGAAGACATGTTCAGGAGTTGTGGAGACATCAGGGAGAAGAGCAAACAACTACATCATCGAGTCATTAGATGGGAAAACGCAGCTGACTCTGCCCACTCTCATAGAATGTGATATGATACCAGATGATAGATCAGAGATACCCACACCTGAAATTGCATGTTATTACCCTCATCTGATGCAAATATCAGACAAGATTCCAGTACTGGACCCAGGTGCGGCAATTCTCCTTCTACTTGGAAGAGACATACTGAGAGTGCACAAGGTCAGAGAGCAATGCAATGGGCCACACAATGCACCATTTGCACAGCGTCTTGACCTTGGATGGGTCATCATTGGTGATGTATGTCTGGATGGAGCTCACAAGCCGGCAAAAGTGAATGTCTACAAAACAAACATGTTGCAAAATGGCCGCACATCATGTCTTAGCCCCTGTACCAACAGGATACAGATTAAAGAGAGACTAGTCAACCCAATACAACAGCAGAAAGTTCAGAGTTACATGGAGGCCAAAACCTCATCTGAAGATACAGATGAGCTAGGATGCAAAGTGTTTGAAAGAACGCGAGATGATGACAAACCAGCACCATCTGTTGAAGATAGCCTCTTCCTTGAGATCATGGACAGAGAAGTCTTTATAGATGAGTCAAACAGCTGGGTAGCTCCACTACCTTTCCGTTCACCACGACATCACCTTCCTAACAACAAAGGACAAGCAGTAAAGCGTCTCACCTCATTGCGACGCACTCTAGACAGAAAGACAGATATGAAGGAACACTTCCATGATTTCATGCAAAAGATCTTCGACAGTGGTCAAGCTGAAATAGCACCACCATTGGAAGAAAAACAAGAATGTTGGTACTTACCAATATTTGGAGTGTATCATCCTCAGAAACCAGGACAGATACGAGTAGTATTTGACTCCAGTGCAAAGTATGAAGGCCTTTCCCTAAACGATGTCCTCCTCAGTGGACCTGACCTGAATAATACACTCCTTGGAGTCCTCATCAGGTTCCGAAAAGAACGCGTTGCAGTAACAGCAGATGTACAACAAATGTTCTACTGTTTCCTTGTCCGCAAAGATCACAGAGACTACCTGAGGTTCCTGTGGTATGAAAACAATGACTTTAACAAAGATGTTACAGAATACAGGATAAAAGTACATGTGTTCGGGAACAGCCCCTCCCCAGCTGTAGCTATCTACAACCTGAGACGAGCAGCACAGGAAGATGAAGAAGAGCATGGAACAGATGCTAAACAGTTTGTCATGACAAATTTTTATGTAGACGATGGACTCGATTCTTACTCCAGCAACGAAGAGGCTATCGACATCCTGAAAAGAACAAGAGAGATGTTAGCAGAATCTAACGTAAGGTTACACAAAATAGCGTCCAATAGCAGCAAAGTCATGGAAGCGTTTCCCTCAGAGGACCGTGCAAAAGACCTCAAGGACCTGGATCTAGGAACAGATTCACTGCCCCTTCAAAGAAGTTTAGGGCTCAGTTGGGATCTCAAAACGGACAGCTTTACATTTAGAGTATCCAGAGAAGAGAAGCCATTCACGAGAAGAGGTGTCTTGTCCACGGTCAACAGCCTTTACGACCCCCTAGGATTTGTAGCCCCCATAACCATGCAAGGCAAGGCTCTTATGAGAGAAATTACTACTGAACATGAACAAAGTGAATGGGATACGCCTCTACCTAAGGAGAAAGAAATGCAGTGGAAGTTGTGGAAGGACTCATTAATCGAGCTTGAACAACTTATCATCCAAAGGTCATATGTCCCTGTTTCTTTGTCTGCCACAAAGCAAAGAGAATTGTGTGTATTCTCAGACGCATCCACTATGGCAATAGCAGCTGTAGCCTACCTTAGAGTAATGGACTTTGAAGGACAAAGTTATGCTGGGTTTATCATGGGAAAGTCCAAACTAGCTCCACGTCCTGCTCACACTGTTCCACGTTTGGAGCTTTGTGCTGCTGTCTTAGCAGTGGAGATGGCAGACTTGATCGTTGCAGAACTTGACATTGAAATTCATGCAGTGAAGTTTTACACAGACAGCAAGATTGTGTTAGGATATATTCACAATGCTTCAAGAAGATTCTACATGTACGTGTCAAACAGAGTGATACGCATCAGAAAGTCCACACGGCCAGAACAGTGGCACTACATCAGTACGGATAAAAATCCAGCCGATCATGGGACTAGACCGGTTCTAGCGGCTGCCCTTAAGCACACTAACTGGTTTTCAGGACCATCTTTTTTGACTAGATCAGAAATCGAAGAGACCACTCAGTTTGAGACATTTGAACTTGTAGAACCAGATAACGACAAAGAAGTACGTGCACAAGTAACAGCGTTTAGTACCATAACTACTAGAGGTAACCTTGGCGCACACAGGTTTGAAAGATTCTCCAGCTGGAAGTCACTCATTCGAGCTATAAGAAAGCTTATTCACCTAGCCAAATCCTTCTGTAGAGCTACAAACACTGACAAGTGTAATCATCTTATGCAAGCAAAAATCATCATCATTAGATGTGTTCAGCAAGAAGTTTTCAAAGAAGACATCAAGTGCCTTCTTAAAGGAGAAGAGATCTCCAAACACAGTCCGCTCAAAAAACTGAACCCGATATTTGATGAAGATGGAGTGATGAGAGTTGGAGGTCGCTCGTCAGCAGTTGATATGACGGTCGAAGAGAAACATCCTTTCATAATGCCGAAGAATCATCACATTTCATTTCTGTTAGTAAGACACTATCATGAACAAGTTGCACATCAGGGTCGCCACTTCACTGAGGGAGCAGTCCGGTCAGCTGGATTATGGATCATAGGGAGTAAACGACTAGTCTCCAGTGTCATCCACAAATGTGTAATTTGCAGAAAAATCAGAGGGAAATTTGAAGAGCAAAAGATGTCAGACTTACCTGCTGATAGACTTGCTTCAAACCCACCCTTTACTCATGTTGGCCTAGATGTCTTTGGTCCTTGGAATATCTCCTCACGTCGGACCAGAGGAAGCAGTGCAGAAAGTAAACGTTGGGCTGTTCTGTTCTCTTGCATGAGTACAAGAGCAGTACACATTGAAGTGATTGAGTCTCTGTCTACCTCTAGCTTTATTAATGCTTTGAGGAGATTTTTCTCTATCCGAGGACCTGTGAAGCAACTCCGCTCAGATCGGGGCACAAATTTTACTGGGGCCTGTAAGGAGTTAAGGATCCTTACAGAAGACTCTGAGACGAGTGCTTATCTTCAAGATCAAAGATGCACTTGGACCTTCAATCCTCCTCATGCGTCACACATGGGAGGAGCTTGGGAGAGGATGATTGGAGTGGCTCGTCGCATTCTGGATGCCATGTTTCTGAAGGTTGGCTCTACTCGCCTTACACATGAAGTTCTCATCACACTTATGGCTGAAGTCATGGCTATCATGAACGCTCGACGTTTAGTTCCAGTGTATAGAAATGCCGGTAGTCTTTACACCAAGCAATGGAAGCAAGTTCAGAGTCTTGCAGACATCTTCTGGAATAGATGGAAACAAGAGTACCTGGTGACGCTGCAGTCACGCAGAAAATGGCAAGTTGACAAGCCTAACCTGCAAGTCGGAGATGTTGTCCTACTAAAAGACGCTCAGGTCCACAGAAACGAATGGTCAGTTGGACTCATTGTTGACACTGTACCTAGTAATGATAGTAAGGTTAGAAAGGTCAAAGTTAAAGTCATGAGACAGGGCACCCCTAAGGTGTACTTTAGACCCATCTCTGAAGTTGTTTTACTTCTTAAAAATGAAACATAGTGGTATAATGTTCATTATGCCAGGTGGGGAGTGTTCTGATCAGTATAAGGTATATATTTACTGATCGTACTGTTGCTTTAATTTGGCATCCATTATTAACAGGAAGTGTAGTATATTACACCCACTTCCTGTCCAGCAGATAATCTTTCTACAGTGAAGGAAGCATGATAAAGACCTCCACTATTTCTTAATACTGGCCTTGGAAGCATAAGTCTGTAAGTAGGCTGTCATTAGTTTTCAATTAATTAGTATATGTTCTACTAATTCAAATACATTTCATCTGTTTGTTTGGTAGGATGTTTCTGTCAGGGAGTTCATTCAGCTAGGCCTCATTTGTGCTAGCTAGTGCCTTAACAGTATTGTAGCATGCCTGTTACTATTTGCATTTGTGATGTAATGTTAAATGCTAATGCATATTTTTATAATTTGTGTTTTGCAGTTTTACAAAAAAAAAAAAAAACTAATTCTCAGTAAAGATTACAACTATTAGCCCTTCCTCCTGAGTCTTTATTGGGAAGCTGTTAGCTGTCTGCCAAGCCTTGTACTTTGAACACATTGTGAGGGCAGAACACCAAGTATGCAGCCCAGCAGGTCAGGAAAGGGGGGGGCGAGCCCCCCTCCTCCTGAACCATACCAGGCCACATGCCCTTAACATGGGGGGTGGATGCTTTGAGGCAGCACCTTGTGATTGCATTGCAAAACATTCCTTCCAGGCTAAGCTAGCCAGGGACACCGAGAGGCTGACCAGGAAGTGACATCATAGACGTCACTTTCCGAGTCACAGCAAGAAGGGAAGGAGAGTGGATGTGTGTCCGCTCTTCTCCTCCCCCCAGCCACCGACACCCACCACAAAACATTCTTTCCAGGCTAAGCTAGCCGGGGGACCCCAAGAGGCTGACCCGGAAGTGACATCATAGACGTCACTTTCCGAGTCACAGCAAGAAGGGGAGGAGAGCGGACATGTGTCCGCTCTTCCCCTCCCCCCCAGCCACCGGCACCCACCATGTGGGCACCCGCCCACAGATGGGCAAGCAGAGCCTGGAAAACATGGCCTTTGTAGCATGTTGCATATTAAGATGGATTGGAGTGTGCAACAAATGCCATTTGTTTTTAAGGATGCCAAAAGCACACCTAACAACTCACCTGGCACTAGTGAGGCAATAATTGAACACACTTCATTCTGTGTTCAGTGAGCGGCTGGAAAAGAGCCTTAAAAAGGTGCTCATATAAAGCAAATGCTTCATCCCTAAAAAAGTCAAATGGCGTAGCAGGGCCGCTTGTTCCTAGAATGTTATCTGGTAGGTCCAGTCTATTTTGTTGCAGCAGCTGTCCAAATGATGAGTGAGAGGATGCACTTGAGTTGAACTGCTACTACAGGACTCTAAATCAATGTAAGCGAATGTACAATTGGCATCTGCCACAGAAAACAACACAAAAGGGAAGAATTTGTTTGTAATTATAAAAACTGCTGCCACTGGCTACTGGCTTACGTATGCATATGTGTTTCCCATCTATCGCACCCACCTATCCCAGTTGGGAAGATTACAGAGCAGCTAGAAGACATCAGCTATCTTGTCTATTCTTCTGTGTTCTTCTGTGTTCAGTTGCTTAAAGACTACATCTTTCAGTACTGTAAAAAAAAAAAAAAAAAAAAAAAAAACATACTGCATATTATTGTTTGACAACGTTTTACTATAAAACAAGTAAAACAAAAAAAAACATTACAGCGTATTACAAAAAGTAAACACACTTACCTCAATTTGATTATTAGTATCACCTGGTGGAACGCTATTCCTGAAGAACGTGTTTAGTCAGTGCAGCTTTCTGCTCATTAAACCTTACAATTCATCAAAACTGTGTGAAAAAAAAAATACTGATAGAATCTACAACACAATATGACTTATGCAAGCATTTACATACAGACATTTTTTTGGGCACTGCACTTCTGTGGCTAGGGATACAGTTATGTTAGGATTATGGTTAAAGTTAGGTTCTTTAACCACTTCAATACAGGGAACTTTTCCCCTTCCTGCCCAAGCCAATTTTCATCTTTTAGCGCTGTCAAATTTTGAATGACAATTGCGCCGTCATGCAACACCAGCACGTTCAGCCTGCATGCATCAACAAAATTTTTATCATCTTGTCTCCACAAATAGAGCTTTCTTTTGGTGGTATTTGATCACCACTGGGCTTTTTGTTTTTTGCTAAACAAATAAAAAAAGACCGAAAATTTGGAAAAAAAAAGGTTTTTCTTTGTTTCTGTTATAAAATTTTGTAAATAAGTATGTTTTTTCCTTCACGGATGGGCACTGATGAGGCTGCACTGACTGGCACTGAGGAGGTGGCACCAATGAGGTGGTACTGATGAGCTGGCACTGATGGGCACTGAGGAGGTGGCACTGATGGGCACTGAGGAGGTGGCACCAATGAGGTGGTATTGATGAGCTGGCACTGATGGGTACTGATGAGGTTGCACAAATGAGGTGGTACTGATGAGCTGGCACTGATATGCACTGATGATGGGCACTAATATGCAGCACTGATGGGCACTGATAGGTGGCACTGGTATGCAGCATTGATGGGTATTGATAGGCGGCACTGATAGGTGCTTATATGTGGCACTGATGGGCACTGATATGTGGAACTGATGGACACTGATAGATGGCACTGATATGCATCCCTGATGAGGTGGCCCCTGCAGGCATTTATGATGGGCAATGATTGGCATAATGTATGGGCAATGATTGGCATCCTTGGTGGTCATGGGTGGGCAGACCACTTATACGCTGATGACACCCAAATCTATCTGTCTACTCTTCACCTCACTCCTTCAGTCTCCTCTCGCATTACTAACTTACTAACTGACATATCAGCATGGATGTCGCACCACTTCCTTAAACTAAATCTCTCTAAAACTGAGCTATTAATATTCCCCCTGCCCGTGCCCCCCTCCATGACTTTTCCATCAAAATCAACAATGCAACCATCAGTCCCTCCCCTCACGCCAGGGTACTAGGTGTAAACCTAGACTATGACTTGTCATTTCAGCCTCAATTCCAATTGTTGTCAAAAGTTTGCCCCTTTTTAACAAATGAAACCACCAAGCTCCTCATTCACTCCCTTGTTATCACTCGCCTTGACTATTGCAACTCCCTTCTCCCTAGCCTCTCCATAGACTATCCCCTCTTCAGTCTATCAGGAATGCTGCTGTCAGACTTATACACCTTACCGACCGCTCAGTGTCTGCCAACCCTCTCCTCCAATCCCTACACTGGCTCCCAATCACCCAGCAAATTAAATTCAAAATACTAACCACAACATACAAAGCCATTCACAACTCTGCCCCAAGCTACATCACCAATCTTGTCTCCAAATATCACCCAAATTGTCCTCTCCGCCCTTCTCAAGACCTCCTACTCTCAAGCTCTCGTCTCCTCCTCTCATGCTCATCTCCAGGAATTCTCCAGAGCCTCACCCATACTCTGGAACTCGCTACCTACACCTGTCCGGCTACCCCCTATTCTTGCTCTTGCTATCTTCAGGCGATCCCTGAAAACTCATCTCTTCAGGAAAGCCTATCATGTTTCTAACTAATCTTTTACCACTTCCATCAGCTCATTCCCCACAGTTACAACCTTTTGTACCACCTGCCCCACCATATTAGATTGTAAGCTCTTCTGAGCAGGACCCTCTTAATCCTCTTGTATTTTATTGTATTATAACGGTATTGTCTCCCTTTTATATTGTAAAGCGCTGCGTAAACTGTTGGCGCTATATAAATCCTGTATTATAATAATAATACCTGGTGGTCATGGGTGGGCATCATTGTCAGGCATCCCTGGTGGTCCTGAGTGGCATCCCTGGTGGTCCTGGGTGACCATGCTCGGGGGGGGTGGCTGCACTGATAATCAATTAGTGCAGACCTCCCCTGTCAGGAGAGAAGCCGATCTGTCAGACGCGATAGAGGGAAAGCCGATACACGGCTTTTCTTGTTTACGCTGTGATCAGCTGTGATTGGACACAGCTGATCACATGGTAAAGAGCCTCCATCAGAGGCTCTTTACCAAGATCGGAGAGGCGTTGTGTCAGACTGACACACCACACCACCAATCACCGCTGGCTTGTTACCCTGCTGGAAGTCACATGAAGCCCAGTCAGGATAACTGAACCACTTCCCGGCCGTCATTCTGCTATAGGCTGGGCGAGAAGTGGTTAATAAAATTCATGTACTCACCTTTTTACAGACATCCTTGTGTACTGAAAAAACTTGCCTTTATGTGCTCGAAGGTCATTGCAAATGTCAGAATTGCCCATTGTTCCCTATTGACAATCAATACATCCACCCAATATCTTCACTTCCTCCTCTCCCTTAAGCAACCTCTTCCAGCAAAATTGCAGTAGTAACTGTGGCTGCAGTGAGAATAATGAAATTGCAGCCATGATAGTCCATGCAAAAACACACACAAACAACATAGAGGAAGCAGGAAATGAAAAAGCTAGCTGATATCCTGTGATATCAAGGCAGTGATATTTTCCATAATTCAAATATAAATGGCACCAACCTTAAAGGCCTAAGTGAATAGTGAGACAGCTGTCCCCTTTAAGTGAATAATACACTAATATAATTCAATCAATAAATAAAGTAAGGTGCTAATCCCATTAATGCCAAATAAATGGGTTATAAAATCTAAAGCTTTTTTCAATATTTGTGCCAAACTTCAGTTCAAATTTACTCCACACTAAAGTGAAAAACAATAATTTTTCCACCTGCAACACTAATGCCAAAAAGTTTTAAACACATACCAAACTAGTGAGACGACCCCACCTATTACAATCCCTGTGTACAAATCGCAAAAATGTTCATACAGAAAAGGGTATATACATAAACTATATACAGTGGGGACAGTACAGACCTCCTTACATGTTTCACTCTTTGTTATATTGCAGCCATTTGCTAAAATCATTTAAGTTCATTTTTTTCCTCATTAATGTGCACACAGCACTCCATATTGACAGAAAAACACAGAATTGTTGACATTTTTGCAGATTTATTAAAAAAGAAAAACTGAAATATCACATGGTCCTAAGTATCCAGACCCTTCGCTGTGACACTCATATATTTAACTCAGGTGCTGTCCATTTCTTCTGATCATCCTTGAGATGGTTATACACCTTCATTTGAGTCCAGATGTGTTTGATTATACTGACTGGACTTGATTAGGAAAGCCACACACCTGTCTATATAAGACCTTACAGCTCACAGTGCATGTCAGAGCAAATGAGAATCATGAGGTCAAAGGAACTGCCTGAAGAGCTCAGAGACAGAATTGTGGCAAGGCACAGATCTGGCCAAGGTTCAAAAACATTTCTGCTGCACTTAAGGTTCCTAAGAGCACAGTGGCCTCCATAATCTTTGAATGGAAGATGTTTTGGACGACCAGAACCCTTCCTAGAGCTGGCTGTCCGGCCAAACTGAGCTATCGGGGGAGAAGAGCCTTGGTGAGAGAGGTGAAGAAGAACCCAAAGATCACTGTGGCTGAGCTCCAGAGATGCAGTCAGGAGATGGGAGAAAGTTGTAGAAAGTCAACCATCACTGCAGCCCTCCACCAGTGGGGGCTTTATGGCTGAGTGGCCCAACGAAAGCCTCTCCTCAGTGCAAGACACATGAAAGCCCGCATGGAGTTTGCTAAAAAACACCTGAAGGACTCCAAGATGATGAGAAATAAGAGTCCCTGGTCTTATGAGACCAAGATAGAACTTTTTGGCCTTAATTCTAAGCGGTATGTGTGGAGAAAACCAGGCACTGCTCATCACTTGTCCAATACAGTCCCAACAGTGAAGCATGGTGGTGGCAGCATCATGCTGTGGGGGTGTTTTTCAGCTGCAGGGACAGGACGACTGGTTGCAATCGAGGAAAGATGAATGCAGCCAAGTACAGGGATATCCTGGACGGAAACCTTCTCCAGACTGCTCAGGACCTCAGACTGGGCCGAAGGTTTACCTTCCAGCAAGACAATGACCCTAAGCACACAGCTAAAATAACGAAAGAGTGGCTTCATAACAACTCCCTGACTGTTCTTGAATGGCCCAGCCAGAGCCCTGACTTAAACCCAATTGAGCATCTCTGGAGAGACCTAAAAATGGCTGTCCACCAACGTTTACTATCCAACCTGACAGAACTGGAGAGGATCTGCTAGGAGGAATGGCAGAGGATCCCCAAATCCAGGTGTGAAAATTGCATCTCTCCCAAAAATACTAAATACTGAACAAAGGGTCTGAATACTTAGGACCATGTGATATTTCAGTTTTTCTTTTTTAATAAATCTGCAAAAATGTCAACAATTCTGTGTTTTTCTGTCAATATGGAGTACTGTGTGTACATTAATGAGGGAAAAAAATGAACTTAAATGATTTTAGCAAATGGCTGCAATATAAGAAAGAGTGAAAAATGTAAGGGGGTCTGAATACTTTCCACCCCCAATGTATCTATTGCAATAATAAAAATGTAAAAAATATTAAAAATAAAAAAAATTATATAAAAATCAAATCAAAATTGTGCAAATGAAAAAAAAAAATCTACAGTCTATTTACAACCGTTTGAACAGCCACTATGTATAAATAGTCACTCCGCTGTCCTCTCCTGAGACTCGGCATGTGTTCCATCTCACCTGGATATGACTTCACCTCCTATCTGAAAAAAACAGCAGTGACCTGACTCAATGCATTTCACCAAAATGGGGTCATCGGGAAGTTCCACTGTTCGAGCCAGTTGTGAATAGATTGTGGATGCATACAGGCTGAAAGTGCTGTTGCCAGTATGGGCAATTTTAAATCTAAGCGCAATATATTGAATGTGTTTTTAGGAAACAAGTTTTAATAAACATTGCAATATCATCCTGTCATTTGTCTTTGAGGATTTGGGGATTTATATCAGACGTGAGAACATATAAGTTGGAAGTGCCTGTGGAGATTGCAAGAAATGGAGTAATCATCGCATCTAGTCAATTTGGTTTAACAAAAAGGCTACACTGGTCTTTATGACTAGAGGGCTCTGGTGAGTGTATCTACATTATTACATATGATGGAGCACCGTTTGTTGGGGAGTGGATCAGCTTTTCAAGTTTATTATATACAGCATGGTAGATGGGATTAAAGTGATTGATTGTAGTAATACAGGACTGCACAGAAGGACTGGAAATGTATTATTCATTTTTCATTTGCACAATTTTAATTACATTTTTATTTATTTTTTACTTTTAATATTTTTATCCACTTTATCCAGCTTCTTTTGGGCGACATGCTTCCCTCGATGTGGATTGCCACGATTGCAGGACGTTTTATCGTGCGACAATTACGGCAGACCCGCACTGCGATCTGAGGGATCATTCAAATGAATGTCATCTCAAATGCGAGTTCCGCAATTTGTCATTCACACATCAGCACTGTCAAATCATGGGCAGGTTCATGGCAAATTTGCCCGCGATTCAATACGCTGCAGTGTAAATGCAGCCTAATAGGTGGGGTCATCTTACTAGTTTGGTACGTGTTAAACACATTTTAGCATTAGTGTTGCAGGTGGAGAATATTAAAAGTTTTTCACTTTAGTGTGGAGTTAATTTGAACTGAAGTTTGGCACAAATATTAAAAAAAGGTTTAGATTGTATAACATATATCGTTGGCATTAATGGGATTAGCGCCTTACTTTAATTATTGATTTAATTATTTTAGTGATTATTTTCCAATTGGCCAAAAAAAACTGTAAAATGCGAAACTCATGAAAAACATTTTAAAAATGCATATCACATTATAGTGCTAAAAATAGCACCCGCAAAGCGCCCCTCATCTCACTCCAGTGTGAAAGCCCAAGTGCTTTCACACTGGAGCGGTGCGCTGGCAGGACACTCAAAAAAGTCCTGCAAGCAGCATCTTTGAGGCGCTGTAGGAGTGGTGTATATACCGCTCCTAAAGTGCCCCTGCACATTGAAATCAATAGGCAGCACTGCAGAAGCGCTGCTTCGCGGGCACTTTTAACCCGTTAAAAGCTCCCCGCTAGCGGCTGAAAAGCTTCACAAAAATGGCGGTAAAGCTGCCGCCTGCCCTCCCCAGTGTGAAAGTGCTCTAAGTGTTGATTTTGTTCAGATTGGCCAGGTCTTATTTTTAAGCCAATTAGCTCATCACTTGCAAATAATTAGATGGTTGGTAATGTCACTCGCCAGGATTAGCATTCATCAACAGTAAATATTTCAGTATTTTAGTCCTAAAACCTTGTGTGACAGAAAGGTGAGAAGAGTAACCAGGGTCGGATTTATCTCATATGCTGTGGAAAAAAATCAGAAATATCTATTGTTCTTTCCTGAATTTTATAAGCTGGATTTTCATTTTGCACTTTTTATTGTACTATAGAAATAACATAATGGCTTTCAGAAAAAGGTGAAGCCATTATCATAAATACCACAGGTTAAGCATTTTATATATCTATATAAGATAGATAAGACTAGAAAGACAACCAATGCAGTAATAAAACATCTTTCCCCAAGATAAATCCTGCTGACAAATGTTATTCACCATATGGAAAAGTGTTTAGAATATCTTCATGAAGTAATTTTCAACAACAATGAATCCCGATTCCCAATGAATGATGGATGGTATAACAGAACCTTCTATAAATGACATGGAAGATTATTACATCCATTTGATTATTATTTTTATTTTATCTCATTTATATAATGCTGACAATTCTTTTTACAGAGCTTTACGCAGAATATTGACCATTCACATTAGTTCCTCAGATGGAGCTAGCAATCTAATTTCCCTGCCACAGACTATCAAGTGGAGAAATATGAATACAGTAGTACATGTCATATACAATACAACCATGCACAAGGAATACTGAATAGTTAGGGATATGCTATATCATGTTTTGCTTTGAATGTAAACGTATTCATTGTGTGTTGACTGTGTACAGAAACCTCATATTATTTATTTTTCCACTATATTTATCTAAGCATATGTATAAGAATGCATGCATATAGTCCAGTACTATCTTATTAATATTGTTATATTAAACACAATTCAAATTTGGTATGAATTATTGGGCCAAGTACTGCAATAGACAATATGTATATTCCTTAAATTCTTAGAATTTTTGAGTTTTGTCCATACACATATTAATGTGATCATTTGATGAAACAATGATGTTGGCATTGTACTGTAATTGTATTTAGCAATAATTATATTTTTTAACTACCACTTTGATTTTGCAGGATCAACTGATCAATTACAAAACAATACCCGTCTTTTACTTTTCTTTTACCTTTTCTGATACATTACTGCCAATGAAAGTGATCAGGATTATATTGTTGCATTAAAGAGTATCTCCACTTTTGTTGAAAAAAAAGCAATCCTCTCTGGGTGGTCTATATTCATTGCAAGGATTTTAAAAAACGGTGTAGCAGAGTCCTAACTTGTCCAAAATTGTATGTTCAACTATGTCCTAAGAATACTGATTCCTGAATGGGAGTGTCTGTTGTCAGGTCACCCGAGGCTAGGTGACAGATGCACACTGCTGGGGTCAGGAGCGCACCGCTAAGCTTATGAACCCTTCGACTGAGTGCTGCAGATGGAGCTCTGGGTTCAGGAAAGCAGCTTCACCTGAGCACCAACACGGATCGAACAGGGAGCTAGAGCATAAGATTCCCCAGGGCGCGGGGTCTAAGAGCCAGCAGGTTTTCACCAGAGTCACCGATGGTGAGGATGGACTTCGCCGCAGCAGACTCCAGATCATGGCCCCCAGGGTCTCCCAGCTCACGCTCACGGCTGACTCTGGTGTACGGAAAGGAAGCAGCAGTACACGGCAACAAGGAATATACAGAAGGACAATCCAAGAGTCAGGATAACAAGCAGACAGGGCCAGACAGGAGAACACGCCAAAGGTCAGGACTACAAGCAGACAGGGATGGTCAGGAGGACATGCCAAAGGTTAGGATAACAAGCAGACAGGGATAGTCAGGAGAACAAGCTAAACATCGGTACACAGACTCAAACATAGAGCACACAGCAAGAAACACACAGGGGAGCCTAAACACACTATTGCTCGGGCAAGGCTGGCTTGCAGCACACAGTGTTAAATAGTGTTTCCTGTTAGAGGCTAGGGTGGAGCCATGCTGAGAGAAGATTACTTAAACATGCAGGTGTGAGAGTGTGGTCCTTAAGCTGATACACAGACCAGAGGTAAGCAGACAGACAGGGCATGAAACATTACTGCAGATTCATGACAGTCTGTGTTCAATCCAATCAGCTGATATAGCACTTGCAGTGTTATAATACAGTGTCAGAATCCCTTTAGTAGTAATTAACTCCTAGGGAGTATCTCACCAAAAATAAAAATTTTAAATGCAGAGGATGCCTAAAACTGTACTTGAATCTTAGTGCAAACTTATGGGAAAATCTAAGAGACAATCACACAAGCAGAACATGACTTCTCTGGGGATCTTCTGTAAACCAACTGTATACAGAAGGCCTACAGGTTGTCATATTGCATTGACTTTTACAGAACATTACAGCAGCTGCAGATTGAAAAGGAAAGTCAATTTTAATAACATAAAGTTACAATATTGTGTGCACAGCAATTGTATATGCTACATAAATGTTTTTATTTGCTATATTTTTGACACAAAAAGAAGTCCAGGCAAATATATTTTTATTAAAATGTGCTGTGTAAAAAGAAGTTAACTCTCCTGAGTTATATACCACCTCTAGGACTGCTGCCATTTGTTTATTGCCAAAGTTTACTTAAATTACGGTAAAAAAGAATCAACACAATGGATGCAACTTACAATGATAAGTGCCTCTTGTGCTGGTGACTGCTGTCTTAGTTGACTTAGTTGTCTTCAGTATGCTTATCCCTATGCATACCTCCGCAGCTGTAATCTACCAGTGATGTGAGGCATCATCAAGAGTGCCTGCTGTGCCCACTCCTTCCGCCCCCCTCCTCCTATTATAGAAGCTGTACTATGGCTTCCATTAATCTCTATGAATGAAGGAGGTGGACCTTTCATTCATTCACCCATCCTCAATTCATAGAGTACCATTCATTGATGGAAGCTCAAAAGACCTACTCATCCCATAGGAGTTTCATTTAATATCAATTGTATAGACTGCCATTGCAGACTGTGCAGTCTTAGCAAAAAATCAACTGCTCGAATTCATAACTGTTAACACTGGACAACACAGATTTTGCTTCCTGAACATGAAGAATAACCTGTAATTTACAAACAAATGGCCACTGCCCCACCTATAACTGGTCTTTGCAGCAAGGAGCACTGGAAGGGTGACGTATGTCAAACAAATACAAAGAGATTTCCAAGATTAAACTTACCAATCAGCCAGCGACCAACTGAACTTACCCGTCTAACAATATGCATTAAAAACAGGGCTTTAGTCTGCACACATGCGTAAGCCACAGGCCCCATCAAGGCACCCTATTTTTTGTAGTCCTTAATTCGAACTTCTGAGAGTCTGAGAGTAATTCCAACTTCTGAGAGGGCAGGGGAGCCTCCTTAAAAGGTACAGGGGCACACTGAGCAACCCAGCACATAGCACTATGGCAGCAAAGATGTCAGTGCGTTGCCTGACCAATATAATCAAAATATTGAAAAATGGCTACAGCTCCCACCTATAACTGGCCTTTGCAGCAAGAAGCACTGAAAGGGTGATGTATGTCAAACAAATACAAAGAGATTTCCAAGCTCAAACTTACCAACCAGCCAGCGACCAACCAAATTAACCTGTCTAACAATATGCATTAAAAACAGGGGTTTAGTCTGCACACATTGGCAAATACATGCATAAGCCACAGGCCCTGTCAAGGCACCTTGTTTTCTGTAGTCCCTAACTGACTTTTGAGAGTCTCCACAGTGGGAGCATGTGTGTTTTAATGGATAGGCAAAGGGCAGGTGAACCTGGAAGGCATATTGTTAGACAGGTCAATTCAGTTGGTGGCTGGCTGGTAAGCTTGAGCTTGGAAATTTTGTATTTGTTTGACATACAGTGCCTTGAAAAAGTATTCATACCCCTTGAAATTTTCCACATTTTGTCTTGTTACAACCAAAAACGTAAATGTATTTAATTGGGATTTTATGTGATAGACCCACACAAAGTGGCACATCATTGGGAAGTGGAAGGAAAATGATAAATGGTTTTCAAAATGTTTTACAAATAAATATCTGAAAAGTGTGGCGTGCATTTGTATTCAGCCCCCGAAGTATCTGTAAACATCAATTTTAAAGTCTTGCCACAGATTCTCAAATGGATTTAGATCTGGACTTTGGCTGGACCATTCTAACACATGAATATGCTTTGATCTAAACCATTTCATTGTAGCTCTGTCTGCACATTTAGGATTGTTGTCCTGCTGGAAGGTGAACCTCCACCCTAGTCTCAAGTTTTTTGCAGACTCTAACAGGTTTTCTTCTAAGATTGCCCTGTATTTGGTTCCATCCATCTTCCCATCAACTCTGACCAGCTTCCCTGTCCCTGCTGAAGAAAAGCATTCCCACAACATGCCACCACCATGCTTCACGGTGGGCATGGTGTGTTTAGGGCGATGTGCAGTGTTAGTTTTAAGCCACACATAGCGTTTTGCTTTTAGGCCAAAAAGTAAAATTTTGGTCTCATCTGACCAGAGCACTTTCTGCCATATGTTTGCTGTGTCCCCCAAAAGGCTTCTCGCAAACTGCAAACGGGACTTCTTATGGCTTTTTTCAACCATGGCTTTCTTCTTGCCACTCTTCCATAAAGGCCAGATTTATGGAGTGCACCACTAATAGTCTGTGTTGCCAACCCCCCAAAGTGACATTTACTGGCGGAATGCCAAAATTTACAAACGCCATCAATTTTTTTTCTGACAAAAATCATGAAATTTACTGACAGATCCACATTCTTTACTGGCACTCCAAAAAAGTACCTAAAATGACTGTTTTTAGTGCTAAACAGTGCAAATATTATTATGTGAACTATAAACACATAGCTAGTGCTGTTAGCAATGTGTTTAAGTTAAACAAAAGTCAAAAAACATATTTCTCAATTTACATGAAGGTCAGGATACTATAATCCAGCCAGCACAGAGTTCTCCCTTACATCAGAGTCTGCAAGATAGTGACCAGAGACCACCTTCCACAGAGTGAATACACTAAGGTAAAGGGGGGGTTACTAATATAGGGGGAAACCTTTATATTAGTGCCCCCATACATTATTGTATTCACTCCCCCCTTACATCAGTGACCCCCCCTCAGACTGGCCTGGCGGTGCTGTCACTGACCTCCTCTCAGGTGCACCATGCAGGGCTCAGTCAGATGGCTCCAGCTTGGCAGCTCTGGTTTTATTCTATAGTCTCCTCTCCACAGTCCACAAATGTCTGTCTCTTCCCATAACGCCCATCCCGGTGGCGCTCCCACTCTTGACTCCTTTCTAGGATTGCAGACATGACAAAAGATAAGAAATGGTCAGAGGCTGCGGACATGATACAGGAGGTGGACAGAGGCTGTGGACATGATACAGGAAGTGGACAGAGGCTGCGGACATACTACAGGAGGTGGACAGAGGCTGAGGACATACTACAGGAGGTGGACAGAGGCTGCGGACATACTACAGGAGGTGGACAGAGGCTGCAGACATACTACAGGAGGTGGACAGAGGCTGCGGACATACTACAGGAGGTAGACAGACGCTGTGGACATGATAGTGTCCTCCTCACCCCCTCACAGTAGCCTCCTCCTCTACCCACCATCATATTACTTCTCCACATCAGTGTGCCATGTCTTCCTCCTGTGCCCCTTTCACCTCTCCACAGGTCAGGGCAGAAGTGCTGCCCTGACCTGTGGAGAAGTGAAAGGTGCAAAGGAGGAGGACACAGCACACTGATGATGTGGACTGGAGAAGTAATATGATGGTGGACAGAGCACATCAGTCTCTGTCCCCCTGCATGGCATGGCATGGCTTCTGTCCCCTTTTTACTATGATATCCTAATCCCCCCCACAGCTTCACTCTCCTCCTCACCGTCACCGGCTGCTCGGCTCCTCCGCCTATGATGAGTGCACTGCAGCACAGGACAGAGTCGCCGGCCACTGTGGTCCCTCTCCATCTATTCAAAAATGGCGCCAGGTGGCGTAATTACGTTACTGTGCATGCGCCGCCCAGCCGAGAGCATACAAGCTTTCCTGAGACCAGCCGGCTTCGGAATAGCGCATGCGCAGTTGAGTGGTCGGCTCGCGGCCATCTTTTTTATGAGCACCGGTGCCCGTAACGGACTTTAACGGGCAGCCCGGAAAAGGAGTTAAATTTACGGGCTGCCCATAAATCTACGGGCGGTTGGCAACACTGCTACTAGTTGTCCTGTGAACATATTCTCCCACCTGAGCTGTGGATCCCGGCAGCTCCTCCAGACTTACCATTGGCCTCTTGGCTGCTTCTCTGATTAATGCTCTCCTTGCCCGGCCTGTCAGTTTATGTGGACAGCCATGTCTTGGTAGGTTTGCAGTTGTGCCATACTCTTTCCATTTTTTGATGATGGATTTAACAGTGCTCCATGAGATGTTCAAAGCTTGGGATTTTTAAAAAAAACAGTAAAGTTAGCCCAATTTTTTTGCATAATGTGAAAGATGAAGTTGCACCGAGTAAATAGGTACCTAACATGTCAGGCCTTAAAATTGCACACGCTCGTAGAATGGCGCCAAACTTCGGTACTTAAAAATCCCCATAGGCGACGCTTGAAAATTTTTTACTGGTTACATGTTTTGAGTTACAGAGGAGGTCTAGGGCTAGAATTATTGCTCTTGCTCTAACGTTCGCAGTGACACCTCACATGTGTGGTTTCAACACTGTTTTCATATGTGGGCGGGACTTACGTATGCGTTCGCTTCTGCGTGCGAGCACACAGGTACAGGGGCACTCTAAATTTTTTTTTTTTATTGTTAATTTTACTTAATATTTTCTAATTTGACACTTTTTAAAAAAAAAAGTTTTGATCACTTTTATTCCTATTACAAAGAATGTAAACATCCCTTGTAATAGAAATATGGCATGACAGGACCTCTTTACAGTGAGATATGGGGTCAATAAGACCCCACATCTCACCTCTAGGCTGGGAAGCCTAAAATAAAATTAAAAAAAAAAAACAATAACGGCTTCCCAGCCGAGGTGGCGCCGTTTTTTTTAATGCAGAGGCCGGGCGTGATGTCATAACATAGCGCCCGGCCTCCGACGATCATAGAGACTCCATCGACCATTTGGTCCTCCAGAAATCTGTATGGTGGGCATACGGGGCCAGCGGATCTGTTCTCTGACTCACTGATCGCAGAGGTGAGTCAGTAGAAGCACTGGAGGGCGGCGGGAGGGGGGGGACGTCCCCTCTCGCCACCCATAAGAACGATCTAGCGGCTGACCGATATCTGAATGATGCCTGTAGCTTCAGGCATCATTCAGATATACCACCACAAAGCCCAGGACTTCCATGGATGTTCAGCCATCGGCAAGTGGTTAACAGACTTGCTTGAGGTTGCTGCTTAACACCAGCTGTGTTCCCACATATAGTAATTAAAAGTGAAGCATTACCTCTCCAAATATCTAAGAACACTAAGAACACAGATATAAACCAAAGTGAAAAATGAATACTCTGTTTCCTATGATGCCAAGTGATAATGATACCAACGGTATCTAGATTCCAATACACATAAAAATAAATGACAATAATAGCGATGACCCCAAAAGGGGAGTTATGTATAAATATGTCTACATAAATCCTTTTATAGTGACAAGCTCAAAATAGTAAAACATGAGTTAATACTCAAAGCAGCCCTTCAAACTGAAATAGCCATACCAACTTATGTCAATTGTAAATCATATAAATACATTATAAATCATAACATCCAGCCCATTAAATTGGTGCACATGTCCATACATGCTGTACAAGTGATCATATATCCAATAGAAAATTTCTGTGAAATTAGTGTGCTTCTCTGATATAAAAAAAGTGCCCTCCACCGGTTAAACTATGCTCTCACCTTCCAAGGGAGACGCTATTAGGGGTCTGAACTCGGGTCTGCATCTTCCCTGATGGCCATTGGACTCTTGTCCCTCACATGGTATGCCTCAATCACATATTGTCCTATGAATAGGAAAAAATGAACATAGCGTTTAACTGTATAAAAAGGTGATCTTTATTAAAATAAGTACTCTCGCTCACATTTAGAGCTGCACTGTATCTGGTGCAAGCAGGTGGCTCGCTGGGTATATATGGAGTGTAGGATCCCCTTCTGGTCACTTAGACATTTGCAGCTACTCAACCCTGTGTTCACCTGTAGCTGGCTGTTAGCTTCCTGGTAGTGCCCCATGATGTCACAGGCTTTGCCCCGACATG